>NC_045635.1:73704290-74014073 GCF_009829155.1 Mustela erminea | reverse complement strand
TGAGGCTAGGACTTCTAGTACTATGTTGAATAGCAGTGGTGGTAATGGACATCCCTGCCATGTTTCTGACATTAGTGGAAAAGCTTTTAGATTTTCTCCATTGAGAATGATATTTGCAGTGGGTTTTTCATAGATGACTTTGATAATATTGAAGTATGTGCCCTCCATCCCTACACTTCGAAGAGTTTTGATCAGGACAGGATGCTGTACTTTGTCAAATGCTTTTTCAGCATCTATTGAGAGTATCATAAGGTTTTTGTTCTTTTTTTTTTATTAATGTGTTGTATCACATTGATTGATTTGCAGATGTTGAACCAACCTTGCAGCCCTGGATTAAATCCCACTTGGTCATGGTGAATAATCCTTTTAATGTACTGTTGAATCCTATTGGCTAGTATTTTGGTGAGGATTTTCGCATCTGTGTTCATCAAGGATATTGGTCTGTAGTTCTCTTTTTTGATGGGATCCTTGTCTGGTTTTGGGATCAAGGTGATGCTGGCCTCATAAAATGAGTTTGGAAGTTTTCCTTCCATTTCAATTTTTTGGAAGAGTTTCAGAAGAATAGGAATTAGTTCTTCTTTTAATGTTTGGTAGAATTCCCCTGGGAAGCCATCTGACCCTGGGCTTTTGTTTGTTTGGAGATTTTTAATGACTGTTTCAATCTCCTTGCCGGTTATGGGTCTGTTCAGGTTTTCTCTCTCTTCCTGGTTCAGTTGTGGTAGTTTATATGTCTCTAGGAATGCATCCATTTCTTCCAGATATCAAATTTGTTGGCATAGAGGTGATCATAGTATGTCCTTATAATTATTTGTATTTCCTTTGTGTTGGTTGTGATCTTTCCTCTTGCATTCATGGTTTTATTTATTTGGGTCCTTTCTATTTTCTTTTTGATAAGTCTGGCCAGAGTTTTATCAATCTTCTTAATTCTTTCAAAGATCAAGCTCCTAGTTTCGTTGATTTGTTCTATTGTTTTTTTTTTTGTTTGTTTGTTTGATTGGTTGGTTGGTTTCTATTTCATTGATTTCTGCTCTGATCTTTACGATTTCTCTTCTCCTGCTGGGTTCAGGCTTTATTTGTTGTTCTTTCTCCAACTCCTTTAGGTGTACGGTTAGGTTGTGTATTTGAGACCTTTCTTGTTTCTTGAGAAAGGCTTGTACCACTATATTTTTTCCTCTCAGAACTGCCTTTGCTGTGTCCTACAGATTTTGAACCATTGTATTTTCATTATTTGTTTCCATGATTTTTTTTTCAATTCTTCTTTAATTTCCGGATTGACCCATTCATTCTTTAGAAGGATGCTGTTTAGTCTCCATGTATTTGGGTTCTTTCCAAATTTCCTCTTGTGTTTGAGTTCTAGCTTCAGAGCATTGTGGTTTGAAAATATGCAGGAAATGATACCAATCTTTTTATACTGGTTGAGACCTGATTTAGGACCCAGGATGTGATCTATTCTGGAGAGTGTTCCATGTGCACTAGAGAAGAATGTGTATTCTGTTGCTTTGGGATGAAATGTTTTGAATATATCTGTGATGTCCTTCTGGTCCAGTGTGCCAGTTAAGGCTTTTATTTTCTTGTTGATCTTTGCTTAAATGATCTGTCCATTTCATTGAGGGGAGTGTTAAAGTCCCCTACTATTATTGTATTATTGTCAATGTGTTTCTTTGATTTTGTTATTAATTGGTTTATATAGTTGGCTGCTCCCACGATAGTGGCATAGATATTTAAATTGTTAAATCATCTTGTTGGACAGACCCTTTGAGTATGATACAGTGTCCTTCCTCATATCTTATTATAGTCTTTGGCTTAAAATCTAATTGATCTGATATAAGGATTGCCACCCCAGCTTTCTTCTGATGTACATTAGCATGGTAAATTGTTTTCCATCCCTGCACTTTAAATACGGAGGTTTCTTTGCGTCTAAAATGAGTTTCTTGTAGGCAACATTTTCATGGGTATTATTTTTTTTTTATCCATTCTGATATCCTGTTTCTTTTGGTTGGGGCATTTAGCCTATTAACATTCCAGGTAACTATTGAAAGAGATGAATTTAGTGCCATTGTATTGCCTGTAAGGTGACTGTTCCTGTATATTGTCTCTGTTGCTTTCTGATCTACTACTTTTAGGCCCTCTCTTTGCTTAGATGACCCCTTTCAATTTGCCTGTAGAGCTGGTTTGCTGTTTGCAAATTCTTTCAGGTTTTGTTTGTCCTGGAAGCTTTTTATCTCTCCTATTTTCAATGATAGCCTAGCTGGATATAGTATTCTTGGCTGCATGTTTTTCTTATTTAGTGCTCTGAATATATCAAGCCAGCTCTTTCTGGCCTGCCAGGTCTCTGTGGTAAGTCTGCTGCCAATCTAATAGTTTTACCAGTGTATGTTACAGACTTCTTTTCCTGGGCTGCTTTCAGGATTTTCTCTTTGTCACTAAGACTTGTAAATTTTACTATTAGGTGACGGTTTATGGACCTATTCTTATTGATTTTGATGGGGGTTCTCTGCACCTCCTGGATTTTGATGCTTGTACCCTTTGCCATTTTAGGGAAATTCTCTACAATATTTCTTTCCAATATACCTTCTGCTCCCCTCTCTCTTTCTTCTTTTTCTGGAATCCCAATTATTCTAATGTTGTTTCTTCTTATGTTGTCACTTATCTCTTGAATTCTTTCCTGATGGTCCAGTAGCTGTTTGTCCCTCTTTTGCTCAGCTTCTTTATTCTCTGTCATTTGGTCTTCTATATCACTAATTCTTACTTCTGCCTCATTTATCCTAGCAGTAAGAGCCTCTATTTTTTATTGCACCTCATTAATAGCTTTTTTATTTGAACTTGGTTAGATTTTAGTTCTTTTCTTTATCCAGAAAGGGCTTTTATCTCTCCAGAGAGGGTTTCTCTAATATATTCCATGCCTTTTTTGAGCCCAGCTAGAACCTTGAGAATCGTCATCTGAACTCTAGATCTGACATATTACCAATGTCTGTGTTGATTAGGTCCCTGGCCTTCAGTACTGCCTCTTGTTCTTTTTTTTTTTTTTTGGTGAATTGTTCTGCCTTGTCATTTTGTCCAGATAAGAGTATATGAAGGTGCAAATAAAATATTGAAAGGGTGGCAAAGACCCCAGTAAAATGTGCTTTAACAAAATCAGAAGAGACCCCCAAATCGTGGGAGTGAGAAGGGGGTAAAAAGAGGTTCAGAAAAAATAAAATGAAAACTAATAAAGAAAAAAATATAAAAAAGAAAAATACATATATGTATATATTAGATGAACTAGTTATAAAACGTTAAAAAAGAAAAGGGTTAAAGTTAAAATAAATTTAGCAGAAGAAAAAAAATTAAATTAAAAAAAATTAAATTAACTGCAAGACTAAAGAATCATGGGGAGAAAGCGATGAGTTCCGTGCTTTGCTTTCTCCTCCAATGGAATTCTGCTCTCCTTGGTAGGTGAACTTTGTCTTGGCTGGATTTCTTGTTGATCTTCTGGGGGAGGGCCCTGTTGTAGTGATTCTTAAGTGTCTTTGCCTGAGGCAGAATTTCACTGCCCTTACCAGAGGCCTGGGTAAGTAATCTGCTAGAGTTCGCTTTCGGGAGCTTTTGTCCCCTGAACATTTTCCGTAGAGTTCCAGAGGGTGTGAATGAAAATGGTGGCCTCCCAGTCTCTGGCCCAGAGGAGCCAAGAGCTTGGAGCCCCACTACTCAGTGCCCTGTCAGAGAAAACAGCCCAATCACTCCCATCTCCCTCTCTTCTGCCGCACTCTGAGCTCACCCAGCCTGCGGCCGGTTCAAGGTAACCCTGAGCTGAGAGCTCACTCCTCGGCTCTGTCTCTGTAGCTGGATTCCCCATTCTAATACCTGCAAGCTCTGTGACACTCAAACACCACCAATCCTTCTGTGCCCCTGCGGGACCTAGGGCCATGCTGGCCCAACATGAGCTTCACCCCGGCTTAGCTTCTGGAGTTATGCCCCTCAGTGGAGAAGACTTTTAAAAGTCATGATTTTGTGCTCTGTTGCTCCGCCATTTGCTGAAATCCAGCCCCTCCCCCCACGGTCTATCTTCCTATCACTTGGGAGTCACTTCTCCGCCAGTCCTACCTTTCAAAAAGTGGTCGATTTTCTGTTTCTAAAATTGCTCTTTTTCCTTTCTTCGATCTCCTGTTGGATTTGTAGGTATTTGCAATGGTTTGATAAGATATCTAGCTCATCTCCTGCTACCTAATGTAGTCTCAGCCTGCTACTTCTCTACCATCTTGACTCCTCCCCCCAAGCCACTGATTACTGTATATTGACTTTGTATCCTGCCATGATGCTGAATTGCTGTATGAGTTCTAGTAGTTTGGGGGTGAAGTCTTTTGGATTTTCCATATAAAAAATCATATCATCTGCAAAGAGAGAGAGTTTGACTTCTTCATTGCCAATTTGGATATCTTTTATTTCTCTTTGTTGTCTGATTGCTGTTGCTAGGACTTCTAATACTATGTTGAACAAGAGTGGTGAGAATGGGCATCCTTTTCATGTTACTGATCTCAACAGGAAGGCTGTGAGCTTTCTCCCATTGAGGATAATATTTGCTGTGGGTCTTTCATAAACACGTTTCATGAAGTTCAGGAATGTTCTCTCTATCCCTATATTTTGAAGTGTTTTAATCAGAAACGGATGCTTGATTTTGTCAAATGATTTTTCTGCATCAATTGAGAGGACCATGTAATTCTTCTCTCTTCTCATATTAATTTGTTCTATCACATTGATTGATTTTCAAATGTTGAAACATCCTTATAACCCAGGGATGAATCCCAACTGTTCATAGTGGATAATCTTTTTAATGTGCTATCAGATCCTGTTAGCTAGGATCTTGTTGAGAATCTTAGCATCCATATTCATCAGTGATATTGGTCTTAAATTCTCCTTTTTGGCAGGGTCTTTGCCTGGTTTGGGGATCAGGGTAATGCTGGCTTCATAGAAAGAGTCTGGAAGTTTTCCCTTTGCTTCAAGTTTTTGAAACAGCATCAGAAGGATAGGTGTTATTTCTTCTTTGAAAGTTTGGTAGAATTCCCCAGGGAATCCGTCAGGTCCTGAGCTCTTGTTTTTTGGGAGGTTTTTGATCACTGCTTCAATCTCGTTACTAGATATTGGTCTATTCGGGTTGTCAATTTCTTTCTGGTTCAATTTTGGGAGTTTATGGTTTTCCAGGAATGCATCCATTTCATCTAGGTTACTTAGCTTATTGGCATATAACTGTTGATAATAACTTCTGATGATTGTTTCTACCTCCTTGGTGTTAGTTGTGATTTCTCCCATTTCATTCATAATTTTATGAATTTGAGCTTTCTCTCTTTTCTTTTGGTTTAGTGTCACCAATGGTTTATCGATCTCATTGATTCTTTCAAAAAACCAGCTTCTAGTTTCATTGATATCTTCTACTTTACCTCTGGTTTCTACCTCATTGATCTCTGATCTAATCTTGATTATTTCCCTTCTGATGTGTGGAGTTGGTTTGATTTGTTGTTGATTCTCCAGTTCTTTAAGGTTTAGAGACAGCTGGTGCATTCTGGATTTTTAAATTTTTTTTAAGGGATACTTGGATGGCTATGTATTTCCCCCTTAGGACCGCTTTTGCTGTATCCCATAGGTTTTGGACTGATGTGTCTTCATTCTCATTGGTTTCCATGAATTGTTTCAGTTCTTCTTTGATCTCCTGGTTGATCCAAGCATTCTTAAGCAAGGTGGCCTTTAGCTTCCAGGTGTTTGAGTTCCTTCAGAACTTTTCCTTGTGATTGAGCTCCAGTTTCAAAGCATTGTGATTTGAGAATATGCAGGGAATCATCTCAGTCTTTTGGTATCGGTTGAGTCCTGATTTGTGACCCAATATGTGGTCTATTCTTGAGAAGGTTCCATGTGCACTTGAGAAGAATGAGTATTCTGTTGTTTTAGGGTGGAATGTTCTGTATATATCTATGAGGTCCATCTGGTACAATGTGTCATTCAATGCTCTTGTTTCTTTATTGATTTTCTGCTTTGATGATCTATTTCTGAAAGGGGCTTGTTATGATCTCCTACTATTAATGTATTCATATCAATATGACTCTTTGTCTTGATTAACAGTTTTCTTATGTAATTGGCTGCTACCAAATTGGGGGCATAGATATTTACAATTGTTAGATCATCTTGGTGGATAGTCTCTTTAAGAAGTATGTAGTGTCCTTCTGTATCTCTGACTACAGTCTTTCGTTTAAAATCTAATTTATCTGATATGAGAATCACTACCCCGGCCTTCTTTTGAGGCCCATTTGCATGAAATATGCTTCTCCATCCCTTCACTTTTAGTCTGGGTGTATCTTTAGGTTCAAAGATGTTGTCTCTTGTAGACAACATATGGATGGGTCCTGTCGTTTTATCCAATCTTCAACACTGTGTCATTTTATGGGCACATTCAGGCCATTCACATTGAGAGTGATTACTGATAGATAAGTTTTTATTGACATCATGTTACCTTTGAAGGCTTACTTTCTGTAGATTGTCTCTATATTTCTGTTCAATGCTATTCTTAGGATTTTTCCTTTTTATATAACCCTGCTTAATATTTCTTGCAGTGTAGGCTTGGTGGTTGCATAATCTTTTAAGCCTTGTTGGTTTTGGAAACTCTTCATCTCTCCAACCATTTTGAATGTCAGTCTTGCTGGATAAAGTATTCTTGGATGCATGTTATTCTCATTTAGTGCCCTGAATATATCTTGCTAGCCCTTTCTGGCTTGAAGTCTCTCTGGACAGGTCTGATGTTATTCTGATGGGCTTTCCTCTGTAAGTAAGGAGCCTCTTTGTCCTAGCAGCTTTCAAGAGATTGTATCTACTTATGATTCCTCAATTTGACTACGAGGTGCCTTGATTTTTTTTTTGAAATCTATAATCTTGGGTGGAGATCATTTGGCCTCTAGTACATGAACGCTGGTTCTATTCACAAGATTGGGAAATTTTTCATGAAGATCTTGTTCCACTATATCTTCTAGACTTCTTTCTTTCTCTTCCCCTTCAGGGATTGCAATAATTCTGATGTTGGAATTTTTCATGGCATCATTTCTTACCCTGATTCTGTTTTTGTGGCTCCTAAGCTATTTTTTCCAGGCTTCCTCCTGATCCTTTCTCTCTATCTGTCCTCCATATCACTAATTCTATCTTCTGTCTCAGTTACCCATCTTTTAGAGAATTTAGGTTAAATTGGAATTCATTAAAAGCATTGTGAATATCATCCTAGGTGGCTTTCAGTTCTGCCCTAATAAATTCCATTTGGTCATCCATGGCTTTCTTCAACCTAGCAATTGCTTGGATAATTGTTAGCCTGAACTCTCTTTCCGAAATATTGTCTATGTTGATAGCCATTAGATCTGTTGCAGAAGGCCCATCCTCTGTATATTTCTTCTGTTGGGCATTCCTTCTTCTAGTCAATTTGGTGAGAGATTTCTGAACTTATGTAGCTGGATGTATCGACCGTGGTGCAGTCAAGGTGCAACCTGGAATGCTTCTGAGCAATCAGGATTCCCCACCCAAAAGATACAAAAAAGAAAAGAAAAAAGAGAAAGAGAGAGAGACAGGGAAAAAAGGGTAGATAAAACAGAAGGTTCATCCCAAATGGGCCAGGTAAGATTGATGAAGTATACAAACAAAAACAGACAAACACAAAGACTGATAAAAGTATATGACAAGAGAAATATATATATATATATATATATATATATATATATATATATACACAAATAAAGGAAGAACCTCGTCAAAAAGAACCCCAAGTATAAGATTTATATGCTATCGGGACAAACACAAAAACACAGAAACACTGGTGGAAGAAAAAGATGGGAGAGTGGTTAAAAACTCTCAGTGTGGGTGAGGAAGGTTGTTTTGATTCTTCCTGGATGTATCTTAATATCTTTGTTAAAGGACTCAACTTTCCTAAGATAAAGGGGGATTAAAAATTGGTTTACCTATAGGGGTAGCATTGGCTGGGGACAGGGGATTTCCTTGAAGTTTAACTCTATATGAATATTAGAAAATAAAAATAAAAAAGGAATAAACTAGACTAAACTAAACTAAAATTTAGGAAAAAACTAGAAATGCAAAAGAAAAACACAAGTGTATGTATCAAAAAGTTCAATTTAGAAGGTTATTATGAAATTTGATGTACTGAACATCTCACTGAGATGGTAAATAGGTTAAAATTATCTATATAAAAAAATGAATGAGAATAGTGGGAACGAGTTAAAAATAAAAGTTGTCATATGAAGTAGTGGTGGTTGTTCTCTTGTAGACTTTTTCTTTTTCTTTTTCTTTCCTGGTTGGTTTCCTAGGGGAGGGGCCTGCCACATTGGTTTTCAGTCAATAATGTTCCCTGAGTTAAGTCCTCCTGCCCCCCTCAAGGGTGTGGGCTCTGAGGAAACCGGTTTTTTTAAGGCTTTTGTTCTCTGGAGGTTTTTATGGTAGTTCCTTTTTTTTTTTTTTTTTTTTTCATGTCACCTGGACTGCTCTTGATGGTTTTTGTAGGTTTAGAGGAAAGCAAACTGCACCCTGACCCCCTTCTCAGAGAGAAGTCTCAGTCTGGTCCCCTGCAGAGGCCATATAAATTCCCCCTCGGCCGCTAGCAGAGCATGTTCTGAGTCGCAGTCCCTGGGGATGCAAGATCTTCTGCTTGTACCCAAAACCACGGCAGCAGCGGCTGTCTGGGCAGCTCCAGACCACCAGAGAGATTCCAAGCAACAATTGCACACTGAGATTTTCCCACTGGCCTGGGCTGGGAGTGCCTGGTCTTTCTGGGTCTAAGAGCACCAGGTTTGCGCGCACCTATCTCAGGGTAGCCTGTGGGTCTCACGCGCATCTCAGGGTCTGGTAGCAGGGCACAGGTCTGAGATTACCAGTCTCGGCCTTCATGCACCTCTCTCTGGGGAGGGTTTGGGGCGCACACGCGTGCGCATCTCAGGCTCTGAAACAATGGCGCGGGCCTAAGAGCACCAGGGTGGGCCTTCACGCACCTCTCTCAGAGGAGGGTGAAGGGCAAGTGCATCTCGGGCTCTGTATCACAGCTCGGCATTCTGCTGTCTGGCGAGGCTCCCAGCCCCTCACAGGAGCCAGACCCCTGTGTTCTCGGGCACGCTGGAGGCTCAGGGACCAAGACCTGGTTTCTCCACCACACACTCTCTGGCTCAGCACCAGGGGAGGCTCTCCTGTGTCTGGGGACTTAAGCCCCTGTCCCTAGCCACCCCATTCCCACAATCTAACCCCCCCCCGCAATCCTTTGCTCTTTCTGAGTGCTTTCAACTAGTCTCCAAGTTAATGTTGGTCCCCAGATGCAGGACACTCTCGTATTAGGGGTATTACTTTCTAAACAGTTGCCTCTGGTGGCTCCTTCTCCCTTTTGTTTATCTTCTGATATCAGTCCGATGTTCCCACTCTGCTTTACCTGCCCACTGGCATCTTCTGCCCATGTAGAGATCCAGACGTGTATAATTCTGACCTCAGGCTGATTTCATGGGTGATCGGAGTTCTTTGGTAGGTAATCAGCTCTCTTTAGGGTACAGGTTGAAATGGTGCCACCTCCTACTTCCCCACCATCTTATCAAGTCTATTCTTTACTACTTGTATTTTTTTTTCTTCATTCAGATACTTATCTAAGTAAGGAAGAAGGTAAGTGGCACATTGTCCACTATTTGTGTTGTCTTGAATTAGTCTACAAAAAAACAAAAAAAAAAGAAACTCTTCCACCTAAATTTTTATCAGAGTTTTGTTTCAGTTTTGAGTATAATGTCTTATAAAGAAAGCTCTTATTACCAATGACCATAAGAGTAGAAACAAGAATTATTGTCAGAAGACATTATTGCAACACAGTGCAAATTTATTAGAAGCTGTGAAATGATATCATAAACATTTCTATTAACTTTAAAATTAAGTTTAATCAAAAAGTCAATGAATGTAGGAAATTATATGTTATTCTTAGAGCATGGCCCTCAATTAAAACTCCCTTTATAAAAAATGATGTTTTATCAACCAGCCAAAAGTTATGCCTCATTCTTCCATTCATCAATAGATTCACCATGTGAAATTTCCTACAAAAAAACCTACAGAAGACGTGTATCTTAGCTGTATTACAAGCTGTTAGACAACAGAAGGTTAGAAACTATGAACGTTATAAAGGAGTTAAAAAAATGTTTTGTGTTTTATTGTATGAAACGCACTGTATTTCTTTACACAGGAAAAATGTTTTTTGAAATCAATTTTTACCTGGTCCAACTCAACACAATCAGACATAATTGATATAACAAAGGATAACATAAATGATTACAATAATTTTTAATGAGGTGGACATTTAGATACATCTAATTTCACTCTATTTTGCATGCAATCACTAAATTCATTTTCAGTTGCCACACTTCCAATCTGTGGTACCACTCTTGTGATATTTTCCTTAAACACAGTAGTTTTGGTCTTGTCACATACATTGAAGCATATTAAATATCATCTAATTGTTGTTTTCTTCAAATATTTCTTTACTAGTGACATTGCATATCAAAATGCTTCTTAAGAACAGTGCTCCAATCTACTTTTTCAAATTGATAGTGAATGAGCAAAACAATAGTAATCCCTGTGATATAATTTGGCTCATCATCAAATAACCAACAAGAGTTCAGTTAGCAAATTATATATTTTTCATTGTGAATGAAAATAACTTAATTTGATGCACAACAGTAGTATTGAGAGATTTAATACCACTAGTATTTTCAATTATTTAAATTACTGCATATTTCAGTTAAAGCTTGATGAGCAGTTCTAAGGTCTCTAATTTTCCTGTTTTATCTAGTGAGTGCTATATGGTAACTTTACTTTGTTTTGTAAAATAACACTTGCACTTTTTATCATATGGCTTGTATATTATACATATATATGTATATATAAAGTAACTTTTTTGAGAGTTTGATAGGTTGGGTTTCTGTTGTTGGTTTTGTTTTTGTTTTATTTTAAACACACATCTATGATATAACTCAGTTATTCCACTCTAGCATTTACCTAAGATTAAAAAAAAGTAATATGCACATAAAATGATTTGCATATGATAGTTCCTAGTACTTCTTTAAAAAATATTTTATTTATTTATTTGACAGACAGAGATCCCAAGTAGCCAGAGAGGCAGGCAGAGAGAGAAAGTGGGGAAGTAGGCTCTCTGCTAGCCCAATGCTGGGCTCAATCCCAGGACCCTGAGATCATGACCTGAGCCGAAGGCAGAGGATTAACCCACTGAGCCACCCAGGTACCCCAGTTCCTAGCACTTTTATTTCTAAAAGCCAAAAACCAGAAACAACCTAAATTCCCATCAATGAATGATAAATAGTGGTACATCCATAAAATGGGATCCTACTCAGGATCAGAAAGAATGCTTTTGTGTGTGTGTGTGTGTGTGTGTGTGTGTTACATTAGTCACCATACAATACATCATTAGTTTTTGACGTAGGGTTCCAAGATTCATTGTTTACGTATAACACCCAGTGCTTCATGCAGTATGTGCCCCCCTAAATACCCACCACCAGGTTCACCCATCCCTCCACCCCCTACCATATAAAACCCTGTTTGTTTCTCAGAGTCCGCAGTCTCTCATGGCTCATCTCTTGCTCTGCCACCTTCCTTCACTTTTCCCTTCCTTCTCCTAATGTCCTCCATGTTCTTCCTTATGTTCTACAAGTGAAACCATATGATAATTGACCTTCTTTGCTTGACTTATTTCACTCAACATAATGTCCTCCAGTCTCATCCATGTGGGTACGAATGTTGGGTATTCATCCTTTGTGATGGCTGAGGAATATTCCATTGTATATATAGACCACATCTTCTTCATCCATTTGTCTGTTAAAGGGCATCTTGGTTCTTTCCACAGTTTGGCTACTGTGGACATTGCTGCTATGAACATTGGGGTACATATGGCACTTCTTTTCACTACTTCTGTATCTTTGGGGTAAATGCCCAGTAATGCAACTGCCAGGTCATAGGGCAGTTCTATTTTTATTTTTTTGAGGAATCTCCACACTGTTTTCCAAAGTGACTGCAGCAACTTGCATTCTCACCAACAGTGTAAGGGAGTTCCTTTTTCTCCACATCCTCTCCAACATTTGTTGTTTCCTGCCTTGTTAATCTTTGCCATTCTAACTGGCATAAGTTGATATCTCCATGTGGTTTCAATTTGAATCTACCTGATGGCTAATGATGATGAATATTTTTCATGTGTCTGCTAGCCATTTGTATGTCTTCATTGGAGAAGTGTGTTTATGTCTTCTGTCCATTTTTTTTTTTTTTGCTTGATTATCTGGTTTTTGGGTGTTGAATTTGAGAAGTTCTTTTTAGATCTTGGATATCAGCCCCTTGTCTATGGTGTCTTTTATGAATATCTTCTCCCATTCTGTGGGTTGCCTCTTTGTTTTGTTGATGTTTCCTTTGCTCTGTAGAATATTTTTATCCTGATGAATTCCCAAAAGTTCATTTTTGCTTTTGTTTCCTTTGGAGATGTGTCCTGAAAGCAGTTGCTGTGGCCAGTGTTAAAGACTGGCCTATGTTCTCCTCTAGGATTTTGATGAATTCCTGTCTCACACTGAGGTCTTTCATCCGCTTTGAGATTATCTTTGTGTAAGGTATAAGAAAACTGTAGAGTTTTATTCTTCTATACAGAGCTGTCCAATTTTCTCAACAACATTTATCAAAGAGACTGTCCTTTTTCCGCTGGATATTTTTTTCCTGCTCTCTTGAAGATTAGTTGACTGTAGAGTTGAGAGTTCATATCTGGGCTCTCTATTCTGTTCCAGTGATCTACATGTCTGTTTTTGGCCAGTACCATGCCATCTTGATGATCACATATTTGTAATAAGGCTTGAAATCAGGCAACGTGGTGTCCCCAGCTTTATCTTTTTCAAAATTTCCTTGGTGATTGAAGGACATTCCTGGTTCCATACAATTTTTTTTTTTTGTATGAGCACTTTGAATATGTTAATGGTATTTTGATCAGTATGGCACTGAAAGTATAGATTTCTTGGGGCACCTGGGTGGCTCAGTGGGTTAAGCCTCAGCGTTCGTCCCAGGTTGTGATCTCAGGGTCCTGGGATTGAGCCCCGCATAGGGCCCTCTGCTCGGTGGAGAACATGCTTCCCCCTCTCTCTCTGCCTGCCTCTATGCCTACTTGTGATCTCTCTCTGTCAAATAAATAAATAAAATTTTAAAAAATCAAAAAAGAAAGAAAGAAAATATAGATTTCTCTGGGCAGCATGGACATTTTAACAATGTTTATTTTTCTGATCCATGAACATGGAATGTTTTTGCATCATTTTGTGTTTTCATCAGTTTCTTTCTTGAGTGTGCAGTAGTTTCTTGAGTATAGATCCTTCACCTCTTTGTTTGGGCTTATTCGAAGGTGTCTTATGGTTTTTGTGCTATAGTAAATAGAATCAATTCTCTAATTTCCCTTTCTACAGTTTCACTGATAGTGCATAAGAAAGCAGCTCATTTCTGTGCATTGATTTTATATCCTGCCACTTACTGAATTGCTGTATGAGTTCTAGTAATTTGGGACTGAAGCCATTTGCATTTTCCACATAAAGTATCATGTCATCTGCAAAGAAAGGGAGTTTGACTTCTTCTTTGCAGTTTGAATACTTTTTCTTTTTGTTGCCTGATTGTTGTTGCTAGGACTTCTACTACAGTGTTGGACAATAGTGGTTAAGAGTTGGTATGCTTGTCATATTCCTGATCTCAAAGCGAAGGCTGTCAGCTTTTCCCCCATTGAGAATATTTGTTGTGGGCTTTGCATATATTTTATGTAGTTGAGGAATGTTCCCACTCTCCCCATACTTTGAAGAGTTTTAAACAGGAATGGGTGTTGTATTTTGTCAAACGCTTTTTCTGCATCAATTGAGAGGACCATGTGGTTCTTCTCTCTTTTCTTATTGATTTTTTGTATCACACTGATTGATTTGCAAGTATTGAACCACCACTGCATCACAGGGATGAATCCCACCTGGTCATGGTAGATAATATTTTTAAAGTACTATTGGATCCTATTAGTTAGGACCTTGTTGAGAAATTGGCATCCATATTCATCAGGAATATTGGTCTGAAATTCTCCTTTTTGAGGGGGTCTTTGCCTGGTTTGGGGATCAAAGTAATGCTGCCTTCATAGAAAGAAGCTGGAAGTTTTCTTTCTGTTTCTATTTTTTGAAACAGCTTCAGGAGAGTAGATGTTATTTCTTCTTTCAATGTTTGGTAGAATTTCCCAGGGAATCCATCCTATCCTGGACTCTTGTTTTTTGGTAGATTTTTGATTACTGCTTCAATCATTTTACTGGTTATTAGTCTATTCAGGTTGTCAATTTCTTCCCCTTTTAGTCTTGGAAGTTTATAGGTTTCCAGGAATGCAACCATTTCATCTAGGTTGCTTAACTTTTTGACATAAAGCTGTTGATAATAATTTCTGATGATTGTTTCTATTTCCTTGGTGTTAATCACTATCTCTCCCCCTTTCATTCATAATTTGATTAATTTGGGTGCATTCTCTTTTCTTTTGAATTAGTCTGGCCAGTGGTTTATCGACCTTACTAATTCTTTCAAAGAACCAGATTCTAGTTTTGTTAATGTGTTCCAGTGTATCTCTGGTGTCTAACTCATTGATCTCTGCTCTAATCTTAATTATTTCCATTCTTATGTGAGGGGTAGGCTTAATTAGTTGTTGATTCTCCAGTTCTTTAAGGTGCAACGAGAGTTTGTGTATTCGGGATGTTTTTTGTTTTTTGTTTGTTTGTTTGTTTGTTTGTTTTTGAGTAAGGCTTGGATTGTTATGCATTTCCCCCTTGGGACTAACTTTGCCATAGCCCATAGTCTACAGACCTTGGACTGATATGTCTTCATTTTCATTGGTTTCCATGAATTGTTTAAATTCTTCTTTGATTTTCTGGTTGATCCAAACATTCTTAAGCAGGGTGGACTTTAGCTTCCAAGTGGTTTAATCCATTCCAAAATTTTTCTTGTGGTTGAGTTCCAGTTTCAAATCACTGTTGTCTGAGAATGTGAAGGGAATAATCTCAGTCTTTTGGTATTGATTAAAAGCTGATTTGTGACCCAGTATGTGGTCTATTCTGGAGAAAGTTCCATGTGCACTAGAGAAGAATGGGTATTCTGTTGTTTTAGGGTAGAATGTTCTATATATATATATATATCTATGAGGTCCATCTGGTCCAATGTGTCATTCAAAGTTTTTGTTTCTTTGTTGACTTTCTGTTTAGGTGATCTGTCTATTGCTGAGTGGCATGTTAAGATCCCCAACAACTAACATATTCTTATCAATATGTCTCTTTATTTTGATTAAGAGTTAGCTTATGTAGTTGGCTGTTCCCATGTTGGGGACATAAACATTTATAATTGTTAGATCTTCTTTGCATATAAACCCTTCAAGAATGATGTAGTGTCCTTCTCTGACTACAGTCTTTAGCTTAAAATCTCATTTATCTGATATGAGAATCCCTATCCCAGCTATCTTTTGAGGCCTGTTGACATCACTTTCAGTCTGGACGTATCTTTAGGTTCAAAATGTTGTCTCTTGTAGATAGCATATGGATGGGTCCTGTCTTTTTATCCAATATACAACCCTGTGCCATTTTATGGGAGTATTTTAGCCATTCATGTTAGAGCGATTATTGAAAGATGTGTTTTTATTGTCATCATGTTGCTTGTGAAGTCCTCATTTCTATAGATTTTCCTTATAAATATCTGTTCTATGTTACTCTTGGGTTCTTTCTTCTTGTATAACCCCCCTTAATATTTCTTGTAGTGCCAGCTCTGTGGTCACATACTCTTTTAAACCTTGCTGGTCTTGGAAGCTCTTTATTTCTCCATCCATTTTAAATGTCAGTCTTGCTGGATAAAGTATTCTTAGCTGCATTTTCTTGTCATTTGGTGCTCTGAATATGTCTTTCCAGCCCTTTCTGGCTTGCCAGGTTTCTGTGGACAGGTATGACAATATTGGGATGGACTTCCTCTATATGTAAGGAATCTCTACCCCCTAGCTGCCCTTAACATATTTTTTTCTGATTTTACTATTCACAAATTTCACAATGACATGTCTGGAGGTCTTTCTAGCCTCATTGATCTTGGGGGGGGGAAGTTGTCCTTTCTGCCTCTGGGACAGGATCACTTGTTGCACTCCCCAGATTAGGGAAATTCTCATGTAGGATTTGCTCAACTATATCTCTTAGTCCTCTCTCTCTCCACCCCCTCAGGGATTCTAATAATTCTGATATTGGAATTTTTCATGGCATCATTTATTTCTCTAATTCTGTTTTCATGACTTCTAAGCTGTTTTTTCCAGGTATCCTCCTGATCCTTATTTTCTATCAGTTTGTCTTCTCGATCACTAATCCAATCTTTTGCCTCATTTACCCTAGCCCTTAGAGTATTTAGATTAGATTGAATTTCACTGATAAAAATTTTAAGTTCTATCAGATCAGCTCTCATTTCTGCCTTTAGAGATTCTATGCTGCCACTAATGGTTTTCTCCAACCTAGCCATTATCTGGATTACTGTTGCCTTGAATTCTATTTCCATCATCTTGCTTGCTTATATCCACATCCAATAGTTCTGATGGAGAGGGCAAAGTTTCTGAGTTATTCCTCTGTTGGGGGTTCCTCTTCCTAGTCATTTTTGTGAGAGTTGGTTGAGGGAATGTAAAGAATCCAACCTACTGACCACAGTCTAAGCAAGATGAACCTGTTTTATAAGGACTTTGAGGTACTAGACCTCTTTCAGACTGTCTTCTGAGGTGAAGGGCTGCCATACTGCTACTGAGGCAACACTGTTTTGACAGAATTTCCTTGCCCCCTTTAGCGGAGGATAGATTCGGTAAAAACCGGTTTTGGGGGCCTTTTATTTTCTGGCAGTTTTCCTTGGCAGGTTTCTGTGTCCCTTCCAAGAGTCAGAGCAGAAGTGACTCTATCTAAACTTATGTCTCAGAACAGAGAGACCACAGACTGTTCTCCAAAAAACCCTCCAAGCCACACTGACACCCTTTTTGTCTGTGCTATTAAAAACCATAGCCACCTGGGTTGTGTGCTCCACAGCAGCACTCCCAGCCCTCACTTCCAGGTCCAGGCACGTCTCTGCCCTTTGTGCTTCTAAAACTGCTAGCTGTCCTCAGTTCACACGGGTGCCCCTGCAGCTCCAGGTTTCAGCCTGGGGACTGCCCTAAAGTCCTTTCTCCATAGCTACTGGTCTGTGAGTCTGTGTCCAGGCCTCAGAATGAGATGTTCTTGTGCTCCTGTGTTATTTCACCTTCTCAGGACCAGTGCTTACGGTGGCTTCCTCCCGCTTCTGTTTATCTTCTTATATCTGTCCACAGAATAGTTGCTCCCTGCTTCATACCTCCAAACTGGCCACCAGAGATATTCTGTTATCCTGATGCAGGGATACAGCCTTGTATCTCAGGCTGATTTCATGGGTGTTCAGAGCGGTCTGGCAGAAATCCAGCTCAATTCAGGGAACCATTTGAAATCGGGTCCCTTATTCCTCTGCCATCTTGCCCCCCTCAGAAGGAATGACTATAGATACAGGCAACATTATGGATACATTTGAAAATAAATATGCAGAAAGAATGAAGACGGACTCAAGAAAGTACACACTACCTGATTCCATTTACATAAAATTCTGGAAATGCAACCTAATCTATAGAGAAAGAACAGATAAGTAATCCTGTGGATATGGAGCAAAGGCCTTGGAAAGATCAAGAGAGTGGGATTAAAAAGGGACAAAAGAGAACTTTTGTGTGTGAGAGATGTGCTCCCTATCTTGATTGTGATAATGGTTTCAGGATGTATACATATGTGAAAACCTTTTAAATTTTACTTTTTCAATATGCACAATTTTTGTATTATGCCACAATAAAGTTATTAAAATTTTTGACAAAAGAAGAAACCATTTTCAAACGGTCAAGATGCTACCTTAAAAAAAAAGCAATCTTCATACTTATATGCAAAATATTTCTGTATCCAAATGATTTTCAAGCTAAGTAAAGGGGAAGAGATCCATTATATAATGTTTTGTAACCCAGCATTCACTTTGCTTCAAGACAAAAACTGTTTATTGTGGATAAATAACTGGTTTGCTTGATTCAGATAAAACTATGCTTTTTATTTAATATTTTCTATTTTCAAACCCAGACTCAGAGAGAATGAGTATATTTAGTATAAATTCCTTATATATAATTAAAGACAAATTATATCATAAATACATGATTTAATTATAGGAGTATATAAAAAATACCTGTGATGATTGAATAGATAACACATCCATACCATAGTAAGTTAGTGAGTACTACTTAAATATAGATTACGTACTATGGTTATATGAATTGTTTGATCACTCATGAAACATGATTTTCAGGGGTACTCCACTCTTTTTTAAAAACATATTATCACATTTGGTTCCCATCTCATGGATTACTAGTATCCCCAGTACTGACCTAGAAAGATGGATCTGCTGGAAGCTTCCATTATAACTTAAACATTTGTTTGTCTTGCCAGGTATTTTTCTATACTTTCTGAGTCATCTAATCTTCGAAGAAACAAAACTTACATTTCCCCACATTCAGCCCTGGCTACAATTCTGGCTTCCCTAGAATCCATGCATTTGCTTATAACCCTTCTAGAGGTTTCAACATTTACTGCTTGATAAAGTCTATGAGATTAGTGGTTTCCATGATTGTCTAATTATCACCTACATATATTTTAACTCAGTAGGTCCCAAGTTAAGCCCAAATGCCATGTTGAGTTTCTTTAGATATGATCCTAAGACAAGTCACTTCTGTGATAACCAAGGAAACAGATGTTCCCATTAGTAAAGGAAAATGTGATAGAACATTGTTTCTCTACACATATTTCATGTGGAATTATATATTATATATAATACATATAATGTATATATAATATATATAATGTATTTGTCTCCTGCTCCTTTTTTTCATACTCTGGGGGGGAAAAAAAAGACTGGTAACACCATGGCTATTTAGTAGTTGAGTTATTCCTACTGAGGTAGACTAAAGTATGCAGAGGCTGAGGAAGACAAACCATCAACCACCTTCTACTAAGAAAATTTCTGAGTTAATTAACAGAAGCTGTTCTGGAGGTTAATAGGCTTGAATTCTGTAACTAATTGTGGCTCTGTGAAGTCATTAGCTGATCTAACAATTAATTACCCCACCAGGAGAAGAATATTTGTTCTAAATCTTTGAGTTATTTATAAATGAACATCCAAAGGCACCTTTTAAAATGCCTGGTGAATATGCAAACTAAACACTTCAAATCACAGATATAGAATGAATTATTTCAAAACTTAAATATCTCAAGAACTGACAAGGTCTCAAAACACAAGGAATTTGTAAGTGTATTGCAATAGATCCAATTCTGCTCAATTTCTCAAAATTTAGTAAAGCCATATATTTTTCAATTCCCATTTAAATTAACTACCCTGCCAAAAAAGCTGGCAATCAGTGGTTTCCTTCTTTAATATTTCATTTGGTGTTTTGGGAAACTACAGAAGATATTTTAGACCAAAGGAGACAAACCCTACCAGCTGCCTTCTTTTTCCTTTATTCACAGATGAAAGTAAAATTTCTTCTTCTGCATTGTCAAAAAAGCAATTCCTCTGTTTATTGTAGAGTGAAGAAAAAAAAAAAGAAAAAAAAAAGAAAAAAAAAAGGAAGTAGAGCCCATTACTAAGATACTGCATGAAGGATGAGAAAAACAAAAACAAACAAACAAACAAACAAAAACCCTGGTCCAAAACTTCTCCTTTGGAGAAAAGGCAAGGAGCGGAGCATATCTCCAATGTTTTGGCTTTTCAGAGATATGCCAAAGGAAGTAGTTTGTGTCTTACTTCACCCAGAAGCCTGACAGAAGACCAGTTTGAGTGCTTGGGAGTCAATGAGATCAAGAAAATTAGCAGGTGGCTTGCTGTAATCGGCAAGGCTTAGGGTGATTGGAAGAAGTTGCATGACTTGAGACTTTTTTCTCAGTAGGAAGGGATAAGAGAGGAGTGTGTGTCTGCTGTTCTGGCTCTTCAAAAGTCTGACTGAAAGATTAATTCCTGCCTTGCTTCATTTGATTGAACCAGTATAGTTTGGCTGCCTGGAGGCTGCTGAAATAAAAAGTGACAACTGGGTGGGTGGGGAAGAGTTTGCTGTGGTCAGCACAGATCAGTGTGATTAGGAAAAGGCATAAACCCAGGGCTTCTCCCTTAGGAGGGAAGAAGAGAAACATGAGTCAGCAATTTTGGTTTTTTGAAGGGCTGCAGAAGGGCTAGAGTCTTGCCAGACCCAGAACACTGACAGGGACTTGCATATTCTGGAAGCCTGGTGGCCACTGAAAGGAAGAGAAAGCTTATAAAACTGAAAAACTTACAGTATTGGAAAAAAAAAAAACCTTACAGTATTGGAGACAGACATCAGAAGAAGCAAGAGATTAAAAATTCCTGAAAAAAAAAAAGTCATCCAGTCTTCCCAGTTGATAAGTTGCATGCATGGACCCACTTAAATCACCCCTCTTTGAAAAATATTTCAGAGGCCCCCAGAAACTCTAGCCAGGTTGATTAGTTATGGTCTTCCCTTATTTAAAGTCAGTTTATGAAGACTTAGAAAGTTGGTTATTTTTTCAAATGTTTAGATGTCAACACAAAGTTAAGAGGTACATGGAGAAGCAGGGAAAGATGGCCAAATCAAAGGAATAAAATAAATAACTGATCATAATGAAACAGAGGTATATGAACTACCAGAAAAAGAACTTGAAATAAACACTATAAAGATCAATGAGCTTAAGAAAATGATTCTAAACAAAATGATAGTATAAAAAAGGAGATAGAAAATATTAAAAATAGTTAAACAGAAATTTTGGAGTTAAACTGAACTGAAAATTCACCAGAAGTTTCAAAAGCAGACTTCATTAAACATAAAGAATAATCAATGTGGGCACCTGGGTGGCTCAGTGGGTTAAAGCCTCTGCCTTCGGCTCAGGTCATGATCCTAGGATCCTGGGATCAAGCCCCTTATCAGGCTCTCTGCTCAGCAGGGAGCCTGCTTCCCCCTCTCTCTCTGCCTGCCTCTCTGCCTACTTGTGATCTTTCTCTCTCTGTCAAATAAATAAATAAAATCTTTAAACAAACAGACAAACAAAACAGTTTCAAGAGGGAAAAAAAAACATTATATAATGTTCAATTCAAGAATATATAACAATTACAGGGGACAAGACGGCGGGGAAGTAGGAGGAGGCACCTGTTCAGCCTGTACCCCAAAGTGAGCTGATTACCTACCAAAGAACTCCATTCACCCATGAAATCAGCCTGAGATCAGAATTATACACGTCTGGATCTCTACATGGGCAGAAGATGCCAGTGGGCAGGTAAAGCGGAGTGGGAACGGCGACTGATATCGGAAGATAAACAAAAGGGGAGGGAGCCACCAGAGGCGACCGGTTGGAAAGTAATACCCCAATATGAGTGAGAGTGCCCTGCGTCTGGGGACCAGCATTAACTTGGAGACTGGTTGAAAGCACTCCAAAAGAGCAAAGGATTGCAGGGGGAAATTGTGGGAATCGGGGTGGCTAGGGACAGGGGCTTAAGTCCCCGGTCCCAGGACAGCCTCCTGTGGTGCTGAGGCAGAGAGAGTGCGGCGGAGAAACCAGGTCTTGGTCCCTAAGCCACCAGCGCGCCAGAGAATGCGTGGGTTTTGGCTCCTGTAAGGGGATGGGAGCCACGCCGGTGGGCAGAACCCACGAGCCCTGCTACAAAGCCTGAGATATGCGCGCACATCCCTCATGCTCCCCTGAGAGAGTTACAAAGGCCCGGCCAGAGCTCTTTGACCCGCGCCATTGTTTCAGAGTGTAAGCCGCGCACCCCAAACTCTCCCCTGACAGAGGTGCACAAAAGCCTAGCCTGGAGCTTTCGGACCTGCGCCCCATTCTCAGTGGCTGAGACGCGTGTGCGACCCATAACCGCCCCTGAAAGAGGAGCGTGCAAGCCAGGCACTCTTAGACCCAGCAAGACCAGGCACTCCCAGCCCGGGCCAGCGGCAAAATCTCAGTGTGCGATTGCTGCTTGGAAACTCTCTGATGGCTGGGAGCTCCCAGACAGCTGCCCCTGCCTTGGCTTTGGGTACAAGCAAAAGATCCTGCATCTCCAGGGTATGCAACTTGGAACCTGCTCTGCCAGCAGCCAAGGGGGAACTTATTTTGGCTTTGCACCCAGACTGAGACTTCTCTCTGAGAGGGAGATCAGGGTGCGGTTTGTTTTCCTCTAAAACTACAAAAACCATCAAAAGTGGTCAAGGTGAGAGAAAAAAAAGTGAACAAACATAAAAACCGCCAGAGAACAAAAGCCTGAAAAAAAAAACCCAGTTTCCTCAGAGCCCACCCCCTTGAGGGGGACAGAAGGACTTAACTCAGGAAACATCACTGACTGACAATCCACGTGGCAGGCCCCTCCCCCAGAAAACAAACCAAGAGAGAAAAAAAAAGAGAAAAAAAAAAAGGACTACAAGAGAACAACCACTACTTTATAGGAAAATTTTTATTTTTCACTCGTTCCCACTATTCTGGTTCATTTTTTTTTTTTTACACATAGGTAATTTTTTAAACCTATTTATCATCACAGCGAGCTGTACAGTACATCAAATTCCATAATACCCTTCTAACCTGAACTTTTTGATACATACACCTATGTTTTTCTTTTGCATTTCTATTTTTTGAATTTCTTTTTTTTAATTTTAGTTTAGTTTAGTCTAGTTTATTCCTTTTTATTTTTATCCTCTAATATTCATATAGAGTTAAACTTCAAAGTAATCCCCTTTCCCCAATCAATACTACCCCTATAGGTAAACCAATTTTTAATCTCCTTTATCATAGGAAAGTTGAGTCCTTTAACAAAGATATCAAGATACATCCACGAAGAAGCAAAAACCTTCTTCGCACACAGTGAGAATTTATAACCACTTTCCCATCTTCTTCTTCCACCAGTGTTTCTGTGTTTTTGTGTTTGTCCTGATAGCATATAAATCTTACACTTGGGGTTCTTTTTGACGAGGTTCTTCCTTTATTTGCATATATATATATATATATATTTTCTCTTGTCATATACTTGTATCAGTCTTTTTGTTTGTCTGTTTTTGTTTGTCCACTTCATAAATCTTACCTTGGGGCCCATCTGGGCTGAACCTTCTCGTTCATCTTCCCTTTCATTCCTGTCTCTCTCTCTCTCTCCTTTTTTTTTTCTTCTCTTTTTCTTTTTCTTCTTCTTCTTCTTCTTCTTCTTCTTCTTCTTCTTCTTCTTTTTCTTTTTCTTTTTCTTTTCTTTTCTGTCTTGTTTGGGTGGGGAATCCTGATTGCTCAGAAGTGTTCCAGGGTGCACCTTAACTGCAACACAGTTGATACATCCAGCTACAACTGTTCAGTCATCTCCCACCAAAATGACTAGGAGGAGGAATGCCCAACAGAAGAAAAATACAGAGAATGGACCTTCTGCAACAGAGCTAATGGCTATCAACATAGACAATATGTCGGAAAGAGATTTCAGGCTAACAAATATCCAGGCAATAGCTAGGTTAGAGAAAGCCATGGATGACCAAACGGAATTGATTAGGGCCGAACTGAAAGCAACCAGACAGGAAGTTCACAATGTTAGGATGGAGCTTAAAGCTACCAGGGAGGAGGTTCACAATGATCTCAATGAGTTCCAATGTAATCTAAACTCTCTCAAAGCTAGGGTAACTGAGACAGAAGCTAGAATTAGTAATCTGGAGGACAAACAGAGAGAAAGGATCAGGAGGAAGCCTGGAACAAACAGCTTAGAAACCACGAAAACAGAATCAGGGAAATAAATGATGCCATGAAGCATACCAATGTCAGAATTATTGGAACTCCTGAAGGGAAGGAGAAAGAAAGAAGTCTAGAAGATATAGTAGAACAAGTCCTTCATGAAAATTTTCCCAATCTCGTGAATGGAACCAGTGTTCATGTACTAGAGGCTGAATGGTCTCCACCCAAGATTATGCATTCCAAAAAAACATCACGACACCTGATAGTCAAATTGAGGAATTATAATTGTGGGTATAATCTCTTGAAAGCTGCCAGAGCAAAGAGGCTCCTTACTTACAGAGGGAAGCCCATCAGAATAACATCAGACCTGTCCACAGAGACCTGTCAAGCCAGAAAAGGCTGGCAAGATATATTCAGGGCACTAAATGAGAAGAACATGCAGCCAAGAATACTTTATCTAGCAAGACTGACATTCAAAACAGATGGAGAGATAAAGAATTTCCAAGACCGGCAAGGCTTAAAAGACTATGCAACCACCAAGCCAATACTGCAGGAAATATAAAGGGGGTTCTATAAAAGAGGAAAAATCCTAAGAATAGCATTGAACAATAATATAGAGACAGTCTACAGAAAGAAAGACTTCAAAGGTAACACGATGTCAATAAAAACGTATCTATCAATAATCACTCTCAATGTGAATGGCCTAAATGCCCTCATAAAATGGCACAGGGTCGCAGATTGGATAAAACGACAGGACCCATCCATATGTTGTCTACAAGAGACCCATTTTGAACATGAAGATACACCCAGACTGAAAGTGAAGAGATGGAGAAGCATCTTTCATGCCAATGGGCCTGAAAAAAAGGGTGGGGTACTGATTCTCATATCAGACAAATTAGATTTTAAACTGAAGACTGTAGTCAGAGATCCAGAAGGACACTACATCATTCTTACTTGGACTATCCACCAAGATGATCTAACAATTGTAAATATCTATGCCCCCAATATGGGAGCAGCCAATTACATAAGAAAACTGCTAATCAAGACAAAGAGTCATATTGATATGAATACACAAATCGTTGGAGATCTTAACACACCTCTCTCAGAAATAGACAGATAACCAAAGCAGAAAATCAATAAAGAAACAAGAGCATTGAATGACACATTGTACCAGATGGACCTCATAGATATATACAGAACATTCCACCCTAAAACAACAGAATACTCATTCTTCTCAAGTGCACATGGAACCTTCTCAAGAATAGACCACATACTGGGTCACAAATCAGGACTCAACCGATACCAAAAGACTGAGATGATTCCCTGCATATTCTCAGATCACAGTGCTTTGAAACTGGAGCTCAATCACAAGGAAAAGTTCCGAAGGAACTCAAACACCTGGAAGCTAAAGACCACCTTGCTTAAGAATGCTTGGATCAACCAGGAGATCAAGGATGAACTGAAACAATTCATGGAAACCAATGAGAATGAAGACACTTCGATCCAAAACCTATGGGATACAGCAAAGGCAGACCTAAGGGGGAAATACACAGCCATCCAAGCCTCCCTCAAAAAAACTGAAAAATCCAGAACACAGCAGCTGTCTCTACACCTTAAAGAATTGGAGAATCAACAACAAATCAAACCAACTCCACACATAAGAAGGGAAATAATCAAGATTAGAGCTGAGATCTATGAGGTAGAAACCAGAGATACAGTAGAACGTATCAATGAAACTAGAAGCTGGTTTTTTGAAAGAATCAATAAGATCGATAAACCATTGGCAACACTAATCCAAAAGAAAAGACAGAAAGCTCAAATACATAAAATTATGAATGAAAAGGGAGAGATCACAATGAACACCAAGGAAGTAGAAACAATGATCAGAAGTTATTATCAACAGTTATGTGCCAATAAGCTAAGCAACCTAGATGAAATGGATGCGTTCCTGGAAAACTATAAACTCCCAAAATTGAATCAGGAAGATATCGACAACCTGAATCGACTGATATCTAGAAATGAGATTGAAGCAGTGATCAAAAACCTCCCAAAAAACAAGAGCCCAGGACCTGACGGATTCCCTGGGGAATTCTACCAAACTTTCAAAGAAGAAATAACACCTATTCTCCTGAAGCTGTTTCAAAAAATTGAAGCAGAAGGAAAACTTCCTGACTCTTTCTATGAAGCCAGCATTACCCTGATCCCCAAACCAGGCAAAGATCCTACCAAAAAGGAGAATTTCAGACCAATATCACTGATAAATATGGATGCTAAGATTCTCAACAAGATCCTAGCCAACAGGATCCAACAGCACATTAAAGAGATTATCCACCATGATCAGGTGGGATTCATCCCTGGGTTACAAGAATGGTTCAACATTTGCAAATCAATCAATGTAATACAACAAATTAATATGAGAAGAGAGAAGAACCACATGGTCCTCTCAATCGATGCAGAAAAAGGATTTGACAAAATCCAGCATCCATTCCTGATTAAAATGCTTCAAAGTATAAGGATAGAGGGAACATTTCTGAAACTCTTCAAATCTATCTATAAAAGACCTACAGCAAATATCATCCTCAGTGGGAAAAAGCTTGCAGCCTTCCCATTGAAATCAGGAACACGACAAGGATGTCCACTCTCCCCACTCTTGTTCAACATAGTATTAGAAGTCATAGCAACAGCAATCAGACAACAAAGAGAAATAAAAGGTATCCAAGTTGGTAGTGAAGAAGTCAAACTCTCTCTCTTCACAGATAACATGATTCTTTATATCGAAAACACGAAAGACTTCCACCCCCAAACTACTAGAACTCATACAGCAATTCAGCAACGTGGCAGGATACAAAGTCAATGTGCAGAAATAAGTGGCTTTCTTATACACTAGCAATGAAAATACAGAAAGGGAAA
Organism: Mustela erminea; assembly: GCF_009829155.1. Classification (NCBI taxonomy): domain Eukaryota; kingdom Metazoa; phylum Chordata; class Mammalia; order Carnivora; family Mustelidae; genus Mustela; species Mustela erminea. The sequence continues at coordinate 73,987,320 of NC_045635.1, read as the reverse complement.
TTAGAGAATCGGTTCCATTTACTATAGCACCAAGAACCATAAGATACCTGGGAATAAACCTAACCAACGAGGTAAAGGATCTGTACTTGAGGAACTACATAACACTCATGAAAGAAATTGAAGAAGACACAAAAAGATGGAAGACCATTCCATGCTCTTGGATCGGAAGAATAAACATTGTTAAAATGTCTATACTGCCTAGAGCAATCTATACTTTTAATGCCATTCCAATCAAAATTCCACTTGTTTTTTTCAAAGAGCTGGAGTAAATAATCCAAAAATTTGTATGGAATCAGAAGAGACCCTGAATCGCTAAGGAAATTTTGAAAAACAAAAAAAAATTGGGGGCATCATGTTTCCTGATTTTAAGCTTTATTACAAAGCTGTGATCACCAAGACAGCATGGTACTGGCATAAAAACAGAGACATAGACCAGTGGAACAGAGTAGAGAGCCCAGATATGGACCCTCAACTCTATGGTCAATTAATCTTAGACAAAACAGGAAAAAATATACAGTGGAAAAAAGACAATCTCTTCAATAAATGGTTATGGGAAAACTGGACAGCTATATGTAGAAGAATGAAACTCGACCATTCTCTTACACCATACACAAAGATAAACTCAAAATGGATAAAAATTCTCAATGTGAGACAGGAATCCATCAGAATCCTAGAGGAGAACTTAGGCAGTAATCTCTTCAATATCAGCCACAGCAACTTCTTTCAAGATATGTCTCCAAAGGCAATGGAAACTAAAGTGAAAATGAACTTTTGGTACTTCTTCAAAATCAAAAGCTTCTGCACAGCCAAGGAAACAGTTGACAAAACAAAGAGGCAACCCATGGAATGGGAGATGTTTACAAATGACAGTACAGACAAAAGGTTGATATCCAGGATCTATAATGAACTCCTCAAACTCAACACACACAAAACAGGCAAACATATCAAAAAATGGGCAGAAGATATGAACAGACACTTCTCCAATAAAGACATACAAATGGATATCAGACACATGAAAAAATGTTCATCATCACTAGCCCTCAGGGAGATTCAAATTAAAGCCACATTGAAATATCACCTTACAACACTTAGAATGGCCAAAATTAACAAAACAGGAAACAATATGTGTTGGAGAGGATGTGGGGAAAGGGGAACCCTCTTCCACTGTTGGTGGGAATGCAAGTTGGTGCAGCCTCTTTTGAGAACAGTGTGGAGATTCCTCAAGAAATTAAAAATAAAACTTCCCTATGGCCATGCCATTGCACTCCTGGGTATTTACCCCAAAGATACAGATGTCTTGAAAAGAAGGACTATCTGTACCCCAATGTTTATAGCAGCAATGGCCATGGTCGTCAAACTATGGAAAGAACCAAGATGCCCTTCAACGGACAAATGGATAAGGAAGATGTGGTCCATATACACTATGGAGTATTATGCCTCCATCAGAAAGGATGAATACCCAACTTTTGTAGCAACATGGACAGGACTGGAAGAGATTATGCTGAGTGAAATAAGTCAAGCAGAGAAGAGTCAACTAACATATGGTTTTACTTATTTGTGGAGCATAACAAATATCATGGAGGACAAGGGGTGTTAGAGAGGAGAAGGGAGTTGGGGTAAATTGGAAGGGGAGCTGAATCACGAGAGACTATGGACTTTGAAAAACAATCTTAGGGGTTTGAAGTGGCGGGGGGGTGGGAGGTCTGGGTACCAGGTAATGGGTATAATAGACGGGACTGATTGCATGGAGCACTGGGTGCAGTGAAAAAAGAATGAATGAATACTGTTTTTCTGAAAATAAATAAATCAATTTAATAAAAAAAATATAACAATTACAAAAAAGTAATATATGTGATTACAAAATAGAATATATGATAATTACATATACATATATCTATAATCTCTCTTTGTGTCTATAGATATCTACCTCTCTATCTATGCATTCAGCATGAAGCCACACAAATATATGAATCAAATTGTGATGGAATTGAAGTAAAAAGAAACTTAGAAACATAGAAAAATAGTAGGAATTTCAATAATGGATAGAACATTCAGGCAGAAGATCATTCAGGACAAAGAGAGACTTCTAAAATACTACAGATCATATGGACTTAAGAAACACATATTGAATTTCACCCAACAGCAGCAGGATATACATTATTCTAAGTGTTAATGAAATATTACCCAAGATAAGTGGGTCATCATAAGACAAACCTTAACATATTTAGGAAGACTGAAACCATGCCAAGTGTATTTTCCACTTATAATGGAATAAAACAAGAAATTAATAACAGAAGGAAAACTGGATTTTTTAAAAATATGAATTCAGGCAATACACTCTCAGTCAATGGATCAAAAAAATCAAAAGTCAAATTAGAAACTGTCTTTAGACAAAGAAAAATGAAATCACAACATACCAAAATTTACACAATCAAGCAAAAGCAGTAGTAAGATGAAATATTATAAAGATGATTGTCTAAATTAAAAAAGAGGAAGTGGGAATTCCTGAATGGCTCAATCATTTAAGCAGCTGCTTTCATCTTGGGTCATGAATCCAGAGTCCTGAGATCGAGTCCCACATCAGGCTCCTTGTTCAGTGGGGAGCCTGTTTCTCCCTCTGTCTGCTGTTCCCCCCTGTTTGTGTGCCCTCTCTCTCTCTCACAAATAAGTAAAATTTTAAAATCTTAAGAAAAAGTGGAAAAGTCTCAACTAAATAACCTAACTTTACAACAAAAGGAACTACAATTAAAAATTTTGAAAAGGGGGGTGCCTGGGTGGCTCAGTGGGTTAAGCCACTGCCTTCAGCTCAGGTCATGATCCCAAGGTCCTGGAATCGAGCTCCACATCTGGCTCTTTGCTCAGCGGGGAGCCTGCTCGCCCCGCCCCCTGCCTGCCTCTCTGTCTACTTGTGATCTCTGTCTGTCAATTAAATAAATGAAATCTTAAAAAAAAGAAAAAGATTTAAAAAATTTTTTAAAAAGAACTAACATAATATGAACAAACTAAGCCCAAAGTTAGCAGAGATAATGTAACAATTACTGGTAGAGTAGACATAAATAAAATGGGGGGGTAAATCAAATAAATTGAGTTGTTTTTATAATATATTAACAAAAATTACAAACTTTCACTAGATTAACAATGACATAAAAAGAGACATTGCAACTGATGATACAACAGTAAAAAAAAATTGTAAAACTTATATCAACTACATGTCAACTACATGTCAAAAGTGGGTATTTTCTTAAGATAGCAATATCATTTCCTTTGATAAATAGCCATAGTTGAATTACTAGATGATATGATCTACTTTAAATTTTTAAAAGGTGGGGCACCTGGGTGGCTCAGTTGTTAAGCATCTGCCTTCAGCTCACATAATGACCCCAGTGTCCTGGGATTTGGCTCTGCATCAGGCTCTCTGCTTGGCAGGAAGCCTGCTTCTCCCTCTCCCACTCCCCCTACTTGTGTTCCCTCTCTCAGTGTGTCTCTCTCTGTCAAATAAATAAAATCTTTAAAAAATAATAATAATAAAATATTTTTTTTAGATTTTATTTATTTGACAGAGAGAGATCACAAGTGGGCAGAGAGGCAAGCAGAGAGAGAGAGAGAGAGAGAGGAGAAAGCAGGTTCCCTGACAAGCAGAGAGCCTGATGTGGGACCCAATCCCAGGACCCTGAGATCATGACCTGAGCTGAAGGCAGAGACCCAACCCACTGAGCCACCCAGGCTCCCCTAAAATAAAATTTTTTTAATGAATTTCAATTCATTTCCATTAGTGACTGCACCAATTTACATTCTGACCAAGAAAGTACTGTCTAAATACCATTTTTTTCCTTTTATCTACATTTTCACCAACATTTGTTATTCCTTGTCTAAGTTGCTGCCTGTGTTCTCTTCTAGTATGTGAATGCATTACTTTCTCACATTTATATCTTTCATCCATTTTGAGTTTATCTTTGTGTATGGTGTAAGAGAAAGGTCCATTTTCATTCTTCTGCATGTGGCTGTCCAATTTTCCCAGCACCATTTGCTGAAAGGACGGTCTTATTTTCCATTGGATATTCTTTCCTGCTTTGTCAAAGATTGGTTGACCATAGGATTAGGGTCCATATCTGGGCTTTCTATTCTGTTTCATTGTGGGTCCTTATCTGGCTCTCTATTCTGTTTCACTGATCTATGTGTCTCTTTTTGTGCAAGTACCATGCTATCTTGATGATCACCCCTTTGTAATAATTCTTGAAATCAGGCAACATGATGCCCCTGGCCTTGTTTTTCCTTTTCAACATTTTCTTAGTGATTAGGGATCTTTTCTGATTCCATACAAATTTTAGGATTGTTTGTTCCAGTTCTGTGAAAAATGTTGATGGCATTTTGGTAGGAATTGCATTGAATATCTAGATTGCTCTGGGCAACATAGACAATTTCACAATGTTTAATCTTCTAAAACATGAGCATTGAATATTTTTTTTTAAAGATTTTATTTATTTATTTGACAGAGAGAAATCACAAGTAGATGGAGAGGCAGGCAGAGAGAGAGAGAGAGGGAAGCAGGCTCCCTGCTGAGCAGAGAGCCCGATGCGGGCCTCGATCCCAGGACCCTGAGATCATGACCTGAGCCGAAGGCAGCGGCTCAACCCACTGAGCCACCCAGGCGCCCAAGCATTGAATATTTTTCCATTTCTTTGTGTCTTCCTCAATTTCTGTTGTAAGTATTCTCTGGTTTTTAGAGTACAGATATTTGACCTCTTTTGTTAGGTTTCTTCCTAAATAGCTAATGGTTTTTGGTGCAATTGTGAATGGGATCAATTCCTTAATTTCTATTTCTTCATTCTCATTGTTAGTGTATAGAAATACCGCTGATTTCTATGTATTGATTTTGTATCCTGCCACATTGCTGAATTGCTGTATGAGTTCTAGTGATTTGGGAGTAGTTAGTTGGATTTTCTACATAAAGTAACACATCACCTGGAAAGAGTGAGAGTTTGACTTCTTCTACACCTATTTGGATTCCTTTTATTTATTTTACTTTATTTTATTTTTGTTTGTTTATTTGCTGAGGCTAGTACTTCTAGTACTATGTTGAATATGGTGATGAGAGTGGACATCCCTGTCCCACTCCTGACCTTAAAGGAAGTGCTCTCAGTTTCTCCCCATTGAGAATGATATTCCCTGTGGGCTTTTCATAGATGGATTTTATGATGTTGAGGAGTGATCCTGCAACCCCTGTACTTTGAAGAGTTTTAATCATCAAAAAATGCTGTATTTTGTCAAATGCTTTTTTCTGTACTCATTGAGAGGATCATATGGTTCTTGTCTCTTCTTTTGTTAATGTGATTCTAGCACGTTGATTAATTTGCAAATGTTAAACCACCCTTGCATCCCAGGAATAAATTCCTATGATTTTGGGAAATAATCCTTTTAATGTACTGTTGGATCTTGTTGGCTAGGTTCTTGTTGAGTATTTTGGTGGTTTTTTGTTTGTTTGTTTGTTTGTTTAGGATTTTCTATTTATTTGTGGAAATTCTCACTTTGTTCATGCCTTGATCCTGACCTTGTGAGCATCTTTATAATGGTTATTTTGAAGTGTCTAGCAGATAAATCAGTTATTTCTGTTTCATTAAGATTGATTTCTAGAGATTTTTCTTTTGCTTAGAGCATATTCTCCTGTATCCTCATATTTATTGTCTCTTTGTGATAGTTTTTTGCTTTAGATAAAACAAGCAACTCTTGCAGTCTTGATTTAGTAGTTTTGTGCAGGGATTAAACCTTTTTAATCAGCCTGACCTGTACTCCTTGTTGTCCTTCAAACTTTTGTAATTTCTAAGCCATCATCTTTATTCTTAGTGTCTCTCAGTAGTTGAGTATGTGCCAAGACTAATCAGTGTCCCAAAGGAGAGGATCACAATTGGCATCTGGGTTCAGGCTTATTAGTTGTTACTTCTAAGTCAGCAACTGGAAAAGTAATATAGGCCCTTTCAGTGAGAAAGTGTGAGATAAGCATTCTTTCATGTTGACTCTGCTCTGAGCTCAGGTGTACAGTCATGGGAAGTTTCTCTTGTGCACATTTAGAAACTGTTGTTTCGTATGATTCTATGGGATTTAAGGGTGCCAGTGTCACCTACTAGAGCTAGATGACTTGGGGGCCCATTTCTTGTGTGAAAACTACAACAGTTGGGACACTAAATATGTGGATAATATATTCCAGTGACTTGATTTTATTGTTAGAACAAGCTGGAGGACGAAGATGGGTAAGTGTCCAGGCTACCCTGGGATCCAGAAAGGATTGTAGCCAGCCCTTATATGCATGATAAAGTAGTCAAACCCTCAGACAGCAGCTTACAAATTATGCAGTTAAAATCCTTTCCACAAATACTGAGAAGTGAGTTTTTATTTTTTTCCTACTCTGTTCATTTTTAGGTGAATAACCTCCATGAGTGCTTATATGCCCTGTTAATGACTTCTTTTTTGCTATAGTTCTGTGAGTCTTTTGAGTGCAAGTCTCTTTGGCTTTTCAGAGCTAGGTATTTCAGGGATCAGGGACCCATCTCCTGGAAAAGTCTTCAAATTTTGAGCTGTAAGCATGTGGTGTAATTGCTTCAGTACTCTGAGAAAAGCTGGAAGTTGGGAGGTCCCTCCCAATTATATTGCATTCTGATGGTAATGTGGTTTATGATGAGAGAGTATCTCAACCTTGCCTACCTGTCTTGATGAAGGTATTTTCTCATTCATTTGATGTGTAGGAGTCAACCAGCTATTTTCTGGATTTCTTTCAGAACAATTTGCTCCATGTGTAGTTGTAAATTCATCACCTAATAAGAGAAGGAAATTTAGGAGCCTGGATGCTGCCATGTTAAAGACTATTATTATTATTATTATTATTATTATTATTATTATTATGTCTTCATATTCAAATTATTCTAACCCCTCCATAAGCTGATTTTTAAGATTTTTAAATTTATATTTAATTTTCAGCAGTTTGACTGACATGTGCCCAGATTAATCTTGGATTCTGCAGGGATTTTTCAGTTTTGAATATAATTTGGAATAATTTGCCTTGTTTTCCTTAACTTTTTCTTCTGTCTTTGGGATTTTAATTAATGCATTTTAGACCACTTGTTATTGTTCCAGAGATTATTTTTTTTTATTTGAACTTTTCACATCTATTTTTAATTGTCCTTTAGTTTGGTTAATTTATGAGCTATCTTCATTTTCATTGAATATTTCTTGTGTGGAATCCACACATTTTTTGTGTGGCTTACCAAATGATTTTTTTTTTTGATTTCACATATTATATTTTTCAATTCTGAGGATTTTATTGCAATATTTCTTTATCTCTTCTAAAATTTCTCATCTCTTCTGTTTCATAGTCACCTTTTCCTGTAATCCTTAAACTTAGTTATAATAGCTATTTTAAAGTTTTCACCTCTCCCAACATCTATCTTATCTTTGATTACTTCTGTTGTTAATTTCTCTGATTATAAGTTATATTTTATGAATACTAACATGTTCCATAATTTATATTATATAATGGACATTGTGGATGAACAAATGTGGAGGTTCTTATGTCTGTCATCTTACTTCAAAGACTGTTGAATTTTTTTTCTTCTATATTTTGTTGTTAGTTTTGTTACTTCATTTTTCTTCCATTTTATATTTTCAGGGCTTAAACAATTTCTTATTCATTCTTTATTTCCCCTTGGAATTTGTAGTATTTTTTTAATACCATTAATTGTTTTTGTCTCTTTCCATGAACTCATAGTCAGACACATATTTCCTAACCAATTAACTACTGTTTCCTCCACATATTTATCTGTGTCAATGTGACATATTCTTTATCTGCTTCTCCTTGCATTCTCAGGTGAAGGAACTTCTGGGCCACTCATTCCATTTCATTAGAAAATCTTAACTTTTATTGATGCATACATTGTGTTGGTGTATGGGACACTAATTAGAATATTCAACTAGTGAAAAAAAAAACAAGTTGGAAAGGCAGTCATTTGCTCCATCATCTTCCTTTTATAAATGCAAAAATAAGCTCAGGGTAATTAAATCATTTTATATTTTCATATAGAAACTGAAGTCTAGACTTAGGGTTTGTGACTTTCTACCTGTACCATATTTCTTTATGTAGGGCACACTGACTTACTTTAAAGTAAAACAAATTAAGGTGAAATATAAGAAATGTTTCCTTATGCATTATAAAGTGCACACAGGTCAGTAACAATCCAAAAACAACCAATGCAACATTTTAGGGCTCCAGTGGTCATTTGTGACTGTTAGCAGTTAATTGACACTTCATCATCATATTTTAGATCATTTGATTTTCAAATAAGTAAAAACTGTGGTTATGTTGCATTTGGATTTTAGCAGTTTTTGAAGTACCCATATTACCTCCTTTTAAATAAATGAATGTCAATACTAAACAAGTATTGCAAATGTTGTTTTATAAAATATTAACAAACATTTCTTTTACTCTTCAGACATAGATCAATAAATAAATCTCTTTAGTACAATGAAGAGTAACTTTTATGTAATTTTTAAAAAAATCAGTTGTTTCAGTTGAGCAGTTGTAGATCAAAACCACTCTTGTGGTCAAACACTGTCATGTTTTTAAACATTTTTTTTTTTATTTTAGATGTCAGCTCTATAAAACTCAATTCCAGACTTATTTGCCTTTTTTTCTGTATTCTTCTGTAAACATATTCTTAGTTTCCCAAAAGATTCAAACACAGATGGCTGCCTTATTGTAGCAGAAGCAAAAATGCTACATTAATGTTTAACAGGATTAAAAATCCTCTTGGCAGCAGTGGCATATGTTACCAGTTAATTGTTGTACTGGAAGCTACCCTCTATTTTAAAACATAGACTCATTTTACATGCTTACATCCCAACAGCATGAAATTTAAATTTTTTGAGATATATTTTCAATTTAGTTTAATGAAAATTATTCATAAATAAGGTTATTCTTCGATATTATCTGTGTGTCTAAATAAGAGTGGACTGCTGATATCATTTATGGTTAAAAGGAAGATTGTACTTGCTCTGCATTCAAGTTGATTTATGTGAACAGTACAGAATTCCCCAGCAATGACTAATCATTTTAGCATCCTTTATACTTTCCTTTACATGATTGATACCTTGAGTAGAGAAACCTGCTGTATAATAGAAGTATTTTCAAAGTGCAATATAGAGTAATGCAAACCTTCTAAAAATGGTGAGCAAGTTGTCATTAATAATTTCCCAGCAGTAACTACTTAACAATATTGACTGAGGACATTCCACAATCCATATGGTCGGGTAATTAACATTATGTAAATAAAATCAGACTTTGGAAGTTTCTATTTTCCTATTAACTTATGATAATAATTTGTACATGACAATTGAAATATTGGTAACACAATGGGATGTTTCACTTGGACAAAATATAAGAAAACTTTGGAAAGTTGAAATTTTGGTTTGACAATTTTGTCAATAATCTAAACATTTATCTCACGATTTTATCACCTTTATATGGAATATTTCCAGTTTCCATACTCTTTATCTTGGGTACTACTTACCATTTCAGTCATTCCTTATCTTGAAAGAGCAGAAGACAATTTATTAAAATGTGTAGGACTCCTGCTTCTGGCCAAGATGGAATAAGAGGGAAATCCGTTTACCTATAAGCAATCTAAAAGCAGAAAAAAATAGCACCATGAATGCACCAGAATACAATGTGCAGAAAGTTTTATATCCACTGTGCAAGGAGAAAATATCAGACCAGCACTGACAACTCTGTGAGATGAAGGTAAAAAACTAGGAGTCTGTGTAAACCAAAATAGATTTGACAAAGCAGAATATTGAGGTGTTTACACAGAAAGGGATATAGAGATCTGCAGAGATTCCCTATTAAATATTAGTTGAATACTAATCCAAGTTAAGGAAAGAATCACCTGAAAGGATTAAAGGAAGAGCTACATAGAACTCACATATGTCTTAAAATACTGCTTGTCTCCAATAGTCAGAGTGGAAAACACCATGATTCAGGAGACATCAGGTAAAGTATTATGAAGAATCTTTCACTAGTTTTGAAAAAGTTTAAATGCAATTCTGATTCTCCTCAATGAACTGTAAAAAAAAGATCTGAAAGGATAAAATTGTTTCCAGATTATTCCATCATGTCCCACAAAATAGGTCAAGCTAATAAATAGGGATATAATATATGCAGAACCCCAAAGTTAAAATTTATGATGTATGGCACCCAATAAAAAAATATCAAGATTTTTAAAAAGCAAAACAATACAACTCACATTAAAGGGAGAGAAAAAAATCAAAAGAAATTGATATAAAAATTACAGACAAATAATATAAATAGCAGGGGTGACTCAGTCTGTTAAGCATATGTCTGGCTCATGTCATAATCCCAGGGTCCTGGGATTGAGACCCACATCGGGCTCCCTGCTTCTCCCTCTCCCTCTGCCTACTGCTCTACTTGTGCACTCTCTGTCTCTCTCTCTCTCTCTCTGTCTAATAAATAAATAAATCTTTAATAATATTACAATAATATAAGTAGTAGACAAGGGTACAAAAAACAATGAACTACATTCTATAAATCTGAGAAGGTAGAGGAAATATTTAACATGTTAAGTGGAGATTTTTAAAAAGGGCATTTGTGTGTGTGTGTGTATGTGTGCTTGAAGTTCTAGAGACAAAAAATAAGATATTTTAATATTAAAATACACTTATTAATAACAAAATAAGCATTTGGGAAAAAATCTTACTGAAATTGAATCCAAAAAAAGACATCCAAAATGAAACAGAAAAAAATAATTGCTGAAAAATTGAACAGAATATCATTAAACTCAGGAACAAATTCAGGTGACAAAATTAAGTATAAATATAAATATAACATAAATGTATATGTATTTAAAGCTTTGCAAAGAGAGAAGAAAGAAGTAGCAAAACAAGAAAACTGATGATATAAAGGCTGAGCATTTTCCAAATTTAACTAAAACTACAAATCCACAAATCTAAAGTGCTCCATAAACATAAGCACAAGAATCATAAATAAAACTGCTAAGGTGTTATATGCAACTAATGAATTGTCAAAGACTACATCAAAAACTAATATGTTGACTAATTGAACATAAAAAAAGAAAAAAGAAAAACTTTACCAAGGCATATTATTACCAAGTTGCTAATATCCAGTAAGAAAGAGAGAATCTTAAAAGCATAAGTAAACTTACATTATGTGAAGAGAAATAAAGATAAGATAATAGTAGATTGTTCATCAAAAAAAAAAATTAAAAAGTGCAAGCTTTTAAAAGGTAGAGCAAAATACTTTAAATACTTTAAAAAAAAATGTTCAGCCTAAACTTTACCCAGTGAAAACATTTAAAAAATGATGATTGTAGGCTTGTTATTGGAACTTAAACCATTGATTCTTTTGGGACTCAGGCCTTTGGACTCAGACTGAAATTACATCATTAGTACATCTTGGCCTCCAGGTTTTGACTAGAGATCTCATGACTCATCATAATTAAGCATGGCTTGGATAGAGCACAGAAGGCACTGTGATGCTCCTGGAAAGAAGGCAAACCAGCAAGCCAGCAACCTAGGGTCAAACAACTTGGAAACAGCAAACTGAAAAACACCTCGGGCACACAGGAGGGAGATTATACACTCATCTTGAGATGCTTCCCTAATAGGTAAGATTCATGGAGATGACTTTCCAGTAATAAAGGAATTGGCTGGTGCCATTTCCCATCCTTGTCCCTCAGCATAAACACAGAGATATCTGTGGGAAGCAGTGCAGTGCCGAAAGAAGGCTGCCTAACTTGTTTACACCAAGCACCACTACCCCCCAGCCATAGACATCAACAAATTGCCAACACAGAGGAACTTATCCCAAAATGAAAGAATAAAAGAAGGGCACAGCCAGAGATTTAAACAAAACAAATATAACATGTGTGATGGAGAATTGAAATAATCAATCCTAAGGATACTCACTGGGTTTGATAAAAGAATGGAAGACATCAGTGACACCCTTACCACAGACATAAAATTGTTTAAAAACAATCAGAGATGAAAAAGAAAATAAACAGGATTGGAAACAGGCTTAATGCAAATAATAGCAGCCTAGAAGGAGCAGAGGAATGAATTAGCGACATAAAAGAAAAAACTTATGGAAAATACTGAAGCTGAATAAAAGAGAGAGAATTATGAAACACAAGAATAGATTTAGGAAACTCAATGACTGCATAAAATGGATAACATACATATTATAGAAATACAAGAAGAAGAGAAATAAAGGAGGGGATCCTGAAAATTTATTTAAACAAGTACTAGCAGTAATCTTCCCTCATCTGGAGAAGGAAAGAGACATATCTAGGAGGTGCAGAAAATTCCATCAAAGTCAACAAAAGCAGTCCAATACCAAGACATATTGTAATTAAATTTGCAAAAATATTTAAAAATTAAAAAAAAATAAAAATAAAAAATAAAAAAAATAAAAGGAGCAAGAGAAAAGACAGTAACATATAAAGGAAACCCTATAAGCCTAGCAAAGTTTGTTTCAGGAGAAACTTTCCAAGGTACAAGGGAGTGGCATGATATATTGAAAGGGCTGAATGGAAAAGACCTGTAGCCAATAATACTCTATCCAGGAAGACTAGCATTCAGAATAGGACAGCTAAAGAGTTTCACAGATGAACAAAAACTAAAGAGTTCATGACAATTAATACAAGCCTGAAGGAAATATTACAGAGGAATATTTGAGTAGAAAGGAAAAACTACTTGACAAAGACGAGGAAGGATCAGAGAAAGTCTCCAGAAACAATGACAAAACAAGTATGAAAATAACACTAAATACGTATCTATCAATAATTACTATGAATGTAAATGGAGTAAGTGCTCCAATCAAAAGTCACAGGGTGTCAGAATGGATAAAAAAAAAAAAAGAGAGAGAGAGAGACCCATATATGTGCTGCCTACAAGAGACTCATTTAAAAAAATGAAACTGCAGATTGTGAGTTGATGGAGAAACACTGATCACTCAAATAGATGTCAAAAGAAAGCCAGAGTTGGGGCACCTCGGTGGCTCAGTGGGTTAAAACCTCTGCCTTCGGCTCAGGTCATGATCCCAGGGTTCTGGGATCGAGCCCCACATTGGGCTCTCTGCTCAGCAGCGAGTCTGCTTCCTATGCCTTCCTCTGCCTGCCTCTATGCCTACTTGTAATCTCTCTCTCTGTCAAATAAATAAATAAAATCTTAAGAAAAAGAAAAAAAAAAGAAAGCCAGAGTAAAATACTTATATCAAGCAAACTAGACTTAACACAAAAAGAAAAAAATGGGCAATATATAATCATAAAGGGAATAATCCAACAGGAAGATATAACAATTGTAAATATTTATGCACCAAACATGGGAGCACACAAGTATAGAACAATAACAAAAATAAACTCATTGATAATAACACAATAATATTAGGACACATTAACACCCCAATTACATCAATGGACAGATCATCTATGCAGAAAATCACAAAGAAACAATGACTTTGAATAACACGCTGGACTAGATGGACTAAACAGATATATTCAGAATATTTCATCCTACAACAGCAGAATACACATTACTTTTTTAACTTAAATCCAATTAACCAACATATGGTACATCATTCGCTTCAGATACAGTGTTCAATAATTCATTAGTTGCCTATAACGCCCAGTGCTCATCACATCACGTACCCTCCTTAATGTTCATGATCCAATTGCCTATGAACCACCCACCTCCCCTTCAGCAAATCTTGGTTTGTTTCCCAGAGATAAGAGTCTCCCATGGTTTTTCTCCTTCTCTGATTTCTTCCCTTTCAGTTTTCTCTCCCTTCCCTTATGATACCCTCCACTATTTTTTATATTCCACATATGAATGAAACCATATAAGTGTCTTTCTCTGACTGATTTATTTCACTTAGAATAATACTTTGTAGTTTCTTCATGTCAATGTAAATTGTAGGTATTCACCCTTTCTGATGGCTGAGTAATATTTCTTTGTATATTTAAACCACATTTGCTGTATATCAGAGGACTTCATGGCTCCTTCCACACTTTGCTTATTGTGGCCATTGTTGCTATGATCATTGAGGTAGTGGTGCCCCTTCATTTCACATATGTAACTTGGAGTAAATACCCAGTAAAGAAAATGATGGGCCATAGGGGAGCTTTATTTTTAACTTATTGAGGAACCTCCATACTGTTTTCCATAGTGAGTGTACCAGCTTGCTTTCCCAACAGCAATGTCAGTGGGTTCTGCTTTCTCCACATCCTCACCATTATTTGTTGTTTCCTGTCTGTTAATTTTATCCAATCTAACTGATTTAAGATGGTATCTCATTGTGGTTTTGATTTGTATTTTCCTGATGACAAGTGATATCAAACATTTTTTTCATGTGACTGTTAGCCATTTATATGTCTTCTTTGGAGAAATATCTGTTCATGTCCTCTGCCTATTTCTTGACTGGATTACTTGATTTTTTGATGTTGAATTTGATATGTTTTATTATAGATCTTGGATACCAACCCTTTATCTGATATATCATTTGTAAATATCTTCTCCAATTCTGTAGGTTGTCTTTCAGTTTTGTTGAGTTTTCTTTGCTGTGCAAAAACTTTTTTTCTTGAAGAAGTCCCAAAAGTTTATATTTGCTTTTGTTTCCCTTGCCTTTGAAGATGTATCTTGCAACAAGTTGCTGTGTCAGAGGTCAAAGAGGTTACTGCCTATGTTATCCTCTTGATTTTGATAGATTTCTGGTATTTCATCCATTTTGAGTTTATCTTTATGCATGGTGTAAGAGAATGGTCCAGGTTCATTCTTCTGGATGTAGCTGTCCAATCTTTCCAGCACCATTTATTGAAGAGACTGTCATTTTTCCATTGAATATTCTTTCCTGTGTTGTCAAAGATCAGTTGACAACAGAGTTGAGTGTCCATTTCTAGGTTCTCTATCCTGTTCCTATTGATCTGTGTCCAGGTGTGTGACAGGACCATACTACCTTAATGATTACAACCTTGTGATATAGGTTGAAGTCAGATATTGTGATGCAACCTGCTTTGGTTTTCTTTATTCAACATTCTTCTGGGTATTCAGGGTCTTTTCTGGTCCCATTCAAATTTTAGGACTGTTTGTTCCAGCTCTGTGAATAATGTCGATGATATTTTGATAGGGATGTAATAATTGACTCTCTCTGCTTGATTTATTTCACTCAGCATAATCTTTTCCAGTCCCATCCATGTTGCTACAAAAGTTGGGTATTCATTCTTTCTGATGGAGGCATAATACTTCATAGTGTATATGGACCACATCTTCCTTATCCATTCGTCCATTGAAGGGCATCTTGGTTCTTTCCACAGTTTGACGACCGTGGCCATTGTTGCTATAAACATTGGGGATGTGTTCTAAATTGGGTTCTAAATGTGTATATTGCTCTAGGTGGCATAGACATTTTAACATTAATTTATTCTTCCAATCCATAAGCATCCATAAGCATGGAATGTTTTTCTATCTCTTTATGTCTTCCTCAATTTATTTCATAAGTTTTCTTTAGTGATTAGAGTACAGGTCTTTTACCTCTTTGGTTAGGTTTATTCTTAGGCATCATATGATTTTTGATGCATTTATAAATTGGAAATATTCCTTATTTTCTCCTTCTTCAGTCTCATTGTTATATACTATACAGAAATGCAACTGATTCTTGTGCATTGATTTTTACTTCCTGACCCATTCCTCACTTGCTGTATGAGTTCTATCAATTGGGATGGACTCTTTTGGGTTCTCCACATAAAGTATCATGCCTTCTACAAAGAGTAAGAGTTTGACTTATTCTTTGTCAATTTGAATGCAATTTTATTTCTTTTTGTTGTCTTATTGTTGAGGCTAGGCCTTCTAATACTATGATGAACAACAAAGTTAAGAGTGGGCCTCCATGTGTTCCTGCCTTTAAGGGAAAATCTCTCAGTTTTTCCTACTGAGAATGATATACACTGTCAGCATTCTGTAGATGCCTTTTATGATATTGCAGTATGTTCCCTCTATCCCTACACTTTGAAGACTTTCAATTAATAAAGGATGTTGTATTTTGTCAAATGATTTTTTGGCATCAATTGAGAGGATCATGTGGTTATTTTCTTTTACTAATATGATCTATCACATTGATTGATTTGTGACTGTTGAACCACCCTTGCATCCCAAGAGTAAACACCTCTTAGCAATGGAGAATAATCCTTTTAATGTACTGTTGGATCCTACTGGCTGGTATCTTGGTGAGAATTTTTTGAATCTATGTTCATCGGGGATATTGGTTTGTACTTTTCCTTTTTCCTAGGGCATTTGTCTGGTTTTAGAATCAACAAAGTGTTAGGTTCATAGAATTGAGTTTGGAAGCTTTTACTGCTGTTTCTTTTTCTTTTCTTTTTCTTTTTTTTTTGGAACAATTTCAGAAGAATAGGTATTATTTCCTTAAATGTTTGGTATAATTCCCTTGAAAAGCCATCAGGATCTAGATTTCTGTTTGTTGGGAGACTTTTACATTTTTTATATATATTTTTTAATTTTTTATTTTTTATAAACATATATTTTTATCCCCAGGGGTACAGGTCTGTGAATCACCAGGTTTACACACTTCACAGCACTCACCAAAGCACATACCCTCCCCAATGTCCATAATCCCACCCCTTCTCCCAAACCCCCTCCCCCCAGCACCCTCAGTTTGTTATGTGAGATTAAGAGTCACTTATGGTTTGTCTCCCTCACAATCCAATCTTGTTTCATTTATTCTTCTCCTACCAACTTAAGCCCCCATGTTGCATCACCACTTCCTCATATCAGGGAGATCATATGATAGTTGTCTTTCTCTGCTTGACTTATTTCGCTAAGCATGATATGCTCTAGTTCCATCCATGTTGTCGCAAATGGCAAGATTTCATTTCTTTTGATGGCTGCATAGTATTCCATTGTGTATATATACCACCTCTTCTTGATCCATTCATCTGTTGATGGACATCTAGGTTCTTTCCATAGTTTGGCTATTGTGGACATTGCTGCTATAAACATTCGGGTGCATGTGCCCCTTTGGATCACTACGTTTGTATCTTTAGGGTAAATACCCAATAGTGCAATTGCTGGGTCATAGGGCAGTTCTATTTTAAACATTTTGAAGAACCTCCCTGCTGTTTTCCAGAGTGGCTGCACCAGCTTGCATTCCCACCAACAGTGTAGGAGGGTTCCCCTTTCTCCGCATCCTCGCCAGCATCTGTCATTTCCTGACTTGTTGATTTTAGCCATTCTGACTGGTGTGAGGTGATATCTCATTGTGGTTTTGATTTGTATTTCCCTGATGCCGAGTGATATGGAGCACTTTTTCATGTGTCTGTTGGCCATCTGGATGTCTTCTTTGCAGAAATGTCTGTTCATGTCCTCTGCCCATTTCTTGATTGGATTATTTGTTCTTTGGGTGTTGAGTTTGCTAAGTTCTTTATAGATTCTGGACACTAGTCCTTTATCTGATATGTTGTTTGCAAATATCTTCTCCCATTCTGTCAGTTGTCTTTTGATTTTGTTCACTGTTTCCTTTGCTGTGCAAAAGCTTTTGATCTTGATGAAATCCCAGTAGTTCATTTTTGCCCTTGCTTCCCTTGCCTTTTGCGTTGTTCCTAGGAAGATGTTACTGCGGCAGGGTTCGAAGAGGTTGCTGCCTGTGTTTTCCTCAAGGATTTTGATGGATTCCTTTTGTACATTGAGGTCCTTCATCCATTTTGAGTCTATTTTTGTGTGTGGTGTAAGGAAATGGTCCAATTTCATTTTTCTGCATGTGGCTGTCCAATTTTCCCAGCACCATTTATTGAAGAGGCTGTCTTTTTTCCATTGGACATTCTTTCCTGCTTTGTCGAAGATTAGTTGACTGTAGAGTTGAGGGTCTATTTATGGGCTCTCTATTCTGTTCCATTAATCTATGTGTCTGTTTTTGTGCCAGTACCATGCTGTCTTGATGATGACAGCTTTGTAATAGAGCTTGAAGTCCGGAATTGTGATGCCACCAAAGTTGGCTTTCTTTTTCAATATCCCTTTGGCTATTCGAGGTCTTTTCTGGTTCCATATAAATTTTAGAACTATTTGTTCCATTTCTTTGAAAAAGATGGATAGTACTTTGATAGGAATTGCATTAAATGTGTAGATTGCTTTAGGTAGCATAGACATTTTCACAATATTTATTCTTCCAATCCAGGAGCATGGAACATTTTTCCATTTCTTTGTGTCTTCCTCAATTTCTTTCATGAGTACTTTATAGTTTTCTGAGTATAGATTCTGTGTCTCTTTGGTTAGGTTTATTCCTAGGTATCTTACGGTTTTGGATGCAATTGTAAATGGGATTGACTCCTTAATTTCTCTTTCTTCTGTCTTGCTGTTGGTGTAGAGAAATGCAACTGATTTCTGTACATTGATTTTATATCCTGACACTTTACTGAATTCCTGTATAAGTTCTAGCAGATTTGGAGTGGAGTCTTCTGGGTTTTCCACATATAGTGTCATATCATCTGCGAAGAGTGATAATTTGATTTCTTCTTTGCCAATTTGGATGCCTTTAATTTCCTTTTGTTGTCTGATTGCTGAGGCTAGGACCTCTAGTACTATGTTGAATAGCAGTGGTGATAATGGACATCCCTGCCGTGTTCCTGACCTTAGCGGAAAAGCTTTCATTTTTTCTCCATTGAGAATGATATTTGCCGTGGGTTTTTCATAGATGGCTTTGATGATATTGAGGTATGTGCCCTCTATCCCTACACTTTGAAGAGTTTTGATCAGGAAGGGATGCTGTACTTTGTCAAATGCTTTTTCAGCATCTATTGAGAGTATCATATGGTTCTTGTTCTTTCTTTTATTGATGTGTTGTATCACATTGACTGATTTGCGGATGTTGAACCAACCTTGCAGCCCTGGAATAAATCCCACTTGGTCGTGGTGAATAATTTTTTTAATGTACTGTTGAATCCTATTGGCTAGTATTTTGTTGAGTATTTTCGCATCTGTGTTCATCAAGGATATCGGTCTATAGCTCTCTTTTTTGGTGGGATCCTTGTCTGGTTTTGGGATCAAGGTGATGCTGGCCTCATAAAATGAGTTTGGAAGTTTTCCTTCCATTTCTATTTTTTGGAACAGTTTCAGGAGAATAGGAATTAGTTCTTCTTTAAATGTTTGGTAGAATTCCCCCGGGAAGCCATCTGGCCCTGGGCTTTTGTTTGTTTGGAGATTTTTAATGACTGTTTCAATCTCCTTACTGGTTATGGGTCTGTTCAGGCTTTCTATTTCTTCCTGGTTCAGTTGTGGTAGTTTATATGTTTCTAGAAATGCATCCATTTCTTCCAGATTGTCAAATTTATTGGCGTAGAGTTGCTCATAGTATGTTCTTATAATAGTTTGTATTTCTTTGGTGTTAGTTGTGATCTCTCCTCTTTCATTCATGATTTTATTTATTTGGGTCCTTTCTCTTTTCTTTTTGATAAGTCGGGCCAGGGGTTTATCAATTTTATTAATTCTTTCAAAGAACCATCTCCTAGTTTCGTTGATTTGTTCTATTGTTTTTTTGGTTTCTATTTCATTGATTTCTGCTCTGATCTTTATGATTTCTCTTCTCCTGCTGGGCTTAGGGTTTCTTTCCTGTTCTTTCTCCACCTCCTTTAGGTGTAGGGTTAGGTTGTGTACCTGAGACCTTTCTTGTTTCTTGAGAAAGGCTTGTACCGCTATATATTTTCCTCTCAGGACTGCCTTTGCTGTGTCCCACAGATTTTGTACCGTTGTATTTTCATTATCATTTGTTTCCATGATTTTTTTCAATTCTTCTTTAATTTCCCGGTTGACCCATTCATTCTTTAGAAGGATGCTGTTTAGTCTCCATGTATTTGGGTTCTTTTCAAACGTCCTTTTGTGGTTGAGTTCTAGCTTTAGAGCATTGTGGTCTGAAAATATGCAGGGAATGATCCCAATCTTTTGATACCGGCTGAGTCCTGATTTAGGACCGAGGATGTGATCTATTCTGGAGAATGTTCCATGTGCACTAGAGAAGAATGTGTATTCTGTTGCTTTGGAATGAAATATTCTGAATATATCTGTGATGTCCATCTGGTCCAGTGTGTCGTTTAAGGCCTTTATTTCCTTGCTGATCTTTTGCTTGGATGATCTGTCCATTTCAGTGAGGGGCGTGTTAAAGTCCCCTACTATTATTGTGTTATTGTTGATGTGTTTCTTTGATTTTGTTATTAATTGGTTTATATAGTTGGCTGCTCCCACGTTGGGGGCATAGATTTTGAAAATTGTTAAATCTTCTTGTTGGACAGACCCTTTGAGTATGATATAGTGTCCTTCCTCAACTCTTATTATAGTCTTTGGCTTAAAATCTAATTGATCTGATATAAGGATTGCCACTCCTGCTTTCTTCTGATGTCCATTAGCATGGTAAATTCTTTTCCACCCCCTCACTTTCAATCTGGAGGTGTCTTCGGGCTTAAAATGAGTTTCTTAGAGGCAACATATAGATGGGTTTTGTTTTTTAATCCATTCTGATACCCTGTGTCTTTTGACAGGGGCATTTAGCTCATTAACATTCAGGGTAACTATTGAGAGATATGAATTTAGTGCCATTGTATTGCCTGTAAGGTGACTGTTACTGTATATGGTCTCTGTTCCTTTCTGATCTACCACTTGTAGGCTCTCTCTTTGCTTAGAGGTCCCCTTTCAATATTTCCTGTAGAGCTGGTTTGGTATTTGTAAATTCTTTCAGTTTTTGTTTGTCCTGGAAGCTTTTAATCTCTCCTTCTATTTTCAATGATAGCCTAGCTGGATATAGTATTCTTGGCTGCATGTTTTTCTCGTTTAGTGCTCTGAAAATATCATGCCAGCTCTTTCTGGCCTGCCAGGTCTCTGTGGATAAGTCAGCTGCCAATCTAATATTTTTACCATTGTATGTTACAGACTTCTTTTCCCTGGCTGCCTTCAGGATTTTCTCTTTGTCACTGAGACTTGTAAATTTTTCCTTAGGTGACGGGGTGTGGGCCTATTCTTATTGATTTTGAGGGGCGTTCTCTGAACCTCCTGAATTTTGATGCTTGTTCCCTTTGCCATATTGGGGAAATTCTCCCCAATAATTCTCTCCAGTATACCTTCTGCTCCCCTCTCTCTTTCTTCTTCTTCTGGAATCCCAATTATTCTAATGTTGTTTCGTCTTATGGTGTCACTTATCTCTCGAATTCTCCCCTCATGGTCCAATAGCTGTTTGTCCCTCTTTTGCTCAGCTTCTTTATTCTCTGTCATTTGGTCTTCTATATCACTTATTCTTTCTTCTGCCTCATTTATCCTAGCAGTGAGAGCCTTCATTTTTGATTGCACCTCATTAATAGCTTTTTTTATTTCAACTTGGTTAGATTTTAGTTCTTTTATTTCTCCAGAAAGGGCTTTTATATCTCTCGAGAGGGTTTCTCTAATATCTTCCTTGCCTTTTTCAAGCCCATCTAGAACCTTGAGAATTGTCATTCTGAACTCTAGATCTGACATATTACCAATGTCTGTATTGATTAGGTCCCTATCCTTCGGTACTGCCTCTTGTTCTTTTTTTTGTGTTGAATTTTTCCGTCTTGTCATTTTGTCCAGATAAGAGTATATGAAGGGGCAAGTAAAATACTAAAAGGGTGGCAACAACCCCAGGAAAATATGTTTTAACCAAATTAGAAGAGATCCAAAATCGTGAGGGGGGAGAAAGGGGATAAAAAGAGGTTCAAAAAGGAAGAAAGAAAAAAAAAAGAAAAGAAAAGAATTAAAAAAAAGAAAACACCTTTCAGAAAGTGGTTGTTTTTCTGTTTCCAGAATTGCTGTTCTTCTTCTCTTCGATCTGCCGATGCATTTTCAGGTGTTTGCAATCTTTAGATAAGCTATCTAGCTGATCTCCGGCTAGCTGAAGCAGTCTCAGCCTGCTACTTCTCCGCCATCTTGACTCCTCCCTATATTTTTTGTTTTTTTAAAAGATTTTATTTATTTATTTTACAGAGATCACAAGTAGCAGAGAGGCAGGCAGAGAGAGAGGCGGAAGCAGGCTCCCTGCTGAACAGAGAGCCCGATGTGGGGCTCGATCCCAGGACCCTGGGATCATGACCTGAGCCGAAGGCAGAGGCCTTAACCCACTGAGCCACTCAGCTGTCCCGTGGAAGACTTTTTAAAAGGGTTTCCTTCTTTTATTCTTTCTTTCTTTCTTTCTTCCTTCCTTTCTTCCTTTCTTTCTTTCTTTCTTTCTTTCTTTCTTTCTTTCTTTCTTTCTTTCCTTTCTTTTTTTCCTGTCTTTCTTTCTTTGAGAGAGACAGAGTCACAAGCAAGTGGAACAGCTATCAGAGGGAGAAGAGAGGCAGGCTCCTTCTGAGCAGAGAGTCCAACGTGACGCTAGATTGCAGAACCCTGAGATCATGACATGGGCCAAAGGCAGATGCTTAACCTACTGTGCCACCCAGGTGGTTTTATCCATTTCATCCAGATGGACCAATTTGTTCTCACAGAATTTCTTTTTTTTTTTTTTTAAAAGATTTTATTTATTTATTTGACAGAGAGAGATCACAGTAGGCAGAGAGGCAGGCAGAGAGAGGGGAAGGGAAGCAGGCCCCCTGCTGAGCAGAGAGCCCGATGCGGGACTCGATCCCAGGACCCTGAGATCATGACCTGAGCCGAAGGCAGAGGCTTAACCCACTGAGCCACCCAGGCGCCCCCCACAGAATTTCTAATAATATCATACTGGTTTGTATTTCCATGGATTGGTTGTGATCGCTCATCTTTCATTCATGATTTTATTTATTTGGTACTTTTCCTTTTTCTTTTTGAAAATGCTGGTTAGAGGTTCATCAGTTTTCCTCATTCTTTCAAGGAACGGCTCCTAGTTTTGCTGATCTGTTCTAAACTTTTTTTTTTTCATTTTATTTTTATTTTATTTCTTTTCAGTGTTCCAGCTTTCATTATTTAAGCACCATACATATTGTACCATACAATACATGCTCTCCATAATACCCACCACCAGGTTCACCCAACCTCCAACACCCTCCCTTCCAAAATCCTCAGTTTTTTCTCAGAGTCCACAGTCTCTCATGGTTTGTCTCACCTTCCAATTTCCCCCAATTCACTTCTCCACTCTATCTCCCAATGTCCTTCATGTTATTCCCTATGCTCCACAATTAACTGAAACCATATGATACTTGACTTATTGCACTCAGCATAATCTCTTAAAGCCCCATCCATGTTCATACAAGAGTTAGGTATTCATCCTTTCTGAAGGAGGCATAATACTCCATTGTATATATGGACCATACCTTCTTTATGCATTCAACTGTTGAAGGGCATCTTGGTTCTTTCCACAGTTTGGAGACTGTGGCCATTACTGCTATGAACATTGGGGTACATATGGCCCTTGTGTTCACTATGTCTGTATCTTTGGGGTAAATACCCAGTAGTGCAATTGCAGGGTCATAGGGAAGCCCTACTTTTAATTTCCTAAGGAATCTCCACACTGTTTTCCAAAGTGGCTGCACCAACTTGCATTCCCACCTACAGTGTAAGAGGGTTCCCCTTTCTTCACATCCTCTTCAACACATGTTTACTGTCTTGTTAATTTTGGCTATTCTAACTGGTGTTAGGTGGTAGCTCAATGTGGTTTTGATTTGAATCTCCCTGATGGCTAATGATGATGAACATTTTTTCATGGGTCTGTTAGCCATTTGTATGTCTTCTTTGGAGAAGTGTCTGTTCATGTCTTCTGCCCATTTTTTGACCTAAGTATCTGTTTTGTGTGTGTTGAGTTTGAGGAGTTCTTTATAGATCTTGGATATCAGCACTTAGTCTGCAGTGTCATTTACGTATATTTCCTCCCATTCAGTAGGTTGCCTCTTTGTTTTGTTGACATTTTCTTTTGCTGTGCAAAAACTTTTGGACTTGATGAACTCCCAAAAGTTCACTTTAGCTTTTGTTTCCTTTGCCTTTGGAGACATATATTGAAAGAAGTTGCTGTGGCTGATGTTGAAGTGGTTACTGCCTATGCTCTCTCCTAAGATTTTGATGGATTCCAGCCTCACATTGAGGTATTTTATCCATTTTGAGTTTATCTTAGTGTATGGAGTAAGAGAACAGTAGAGTTTCACTTTTCTACATGTAGTTGTTTAATTTTCCCAGCACAATTTATTGAAGAGACGGTCTTTTTTCCACCCTATATTTTTTCCTGCTTTGTCAAAGATTAATTGACCACCAAGTTGAGGGCACATATCTGAGCTCTCTACTCTGTTCCACTGGTCGATGTGTCTGTTTTTGTGCCAGTACCATGCTGTCCTGGTACAGTTTCTACAGTTTCTACAGCACTGTAGAAAATCTTGAAATCAGGCAACAAGATGCCCCCACTTTTTTTTTTAATCTTTTTTTTTTTAAAGATTTTATTTATTTACCTGACAGACAGAGATCACAAATAGGCAGAGAGGCAGGCAGAGAGAGGGGGAAGAAGGCTCCCTGGTGAGCAGAGAGCCTGATGCGGGGCTCAATCCCAGGACCCTGGGACCATGACCTGAGCCAAATGCAGAGGCTTAACCCACTGAGCCACTCAGGCACCGCTGATGCCCCCACTTTTGTTTCACTTTTTCAACATTTCCTTAGCAATGTGGGGTCTCTTCTAGTTCCATACAAATTTTAGGTTTGTTTGTTATAGCTCTTTGAAAAATGGCAGTGGAATTTTTGATTGGGATGGAATTGAAAGTATCGATGGCTCCAGAGAGTATAGACATTTTAACAATGTTTATTCTTCCAATCCATATGCATGGAATGGTCTTCCATCTTTTTGTGTTTTCTTCAATACCTTTCTTGAGTATTTTGTATTTCCTCAAGTACAGATCCTTTACCTCTTTGGTTAGGTTTATTCCCAGGTATCATATGGTTCTTTGTGCTGTAGTAAATGGAAACAATTTTCTAATTTTCCTCTTTATATTATCATTTATAGGGTATAAGAAAGCAACTGATTTCTATACATTGAATCTGTATCCTGCCACATTATGGAATTGCTGTATGAGTTCTAGTAGTTTGAGGGTGGAGATTTTGGATTTTTAACATAAAGTATCATGTCATCTGTGAAGAGAGAGAGTTTGACTTCTTCATTGCCAATCTGAATACCTTTCTTTTTTGTTGTTGTTTTTGTTGTTTGATTGCTGTTGCTAGGACTTCTAGTGCTATGTTGAACAAGAGTGGCAAGAGTGGGCATCCTTCTTGTGTTCCTGATCTCAAAGGGGAGGCTGTCAGCTTTTCTGTATCTTGTCAAATGCTTTTTCTGCATCAATTGAGAAGACCAAGTGGTTCTTCCCTCTTCTCTTACTGATTTTTTCTATCACATTGATTGATCTATGAATGTTGAACCACACTTGCATCCCATGGATAAATCCTTCCTGGTCATGGTGCATAATATTTTTAATGTACTTTTGGATCCTATTAGCTAGGATATTGTTGAGAATCTTAGCATCCATATCCATCAGGGTTATTGGTCTGAAATTCTCCTTTTTGGTGGGGTCTTTCCCTGATATTGTTCTATTCAGGTTGTCAATTTCTTCCTGATTCAGTTTTGGAAGTTTATAGGTTTCCAGGAATGCATCCATTTCATCTAGGTTGCTTAATTTATTGGCATATAACTGTTGATAATAATTTCTGATGATTGTTTCTATTTCCTTGGTGTTAGTCATGATCTCTCCCTTTTCATTCATAGTTTTATTAATTTGGGTCCTCTTTCTTTTGTTTTGGATTATTTTGGCTGATGATTTATCGATCTTATTTATTCTTACAAAAAATCAGCTTCTAGTTTTGTTGATGTGTTCTACTGTATCTTGAGTTTCTATCTCACTGATCTCTGCTTCAATCTTGATTATTTCCATTCTTGTGTGTGGGATTGGCTTAATTTGTTGTTGATTCTCCATTTCTTTAAGGTATAAAGAAAACTGGTGAATTCTGGATTTTTCCATTTCTTTTTGAGGGAGGCTTGGATGGTTATGTATTTTCCCCTCAGGACCATGTTTGATGTATCCCACAAGTTTTGGACCAACATGTCTTAATTCTCATTGGTTTCCATGAATTCTTTAAGTTCTTCTTTGACTTCTTGTTCGATCCAAACATTCTTAAGCAAGGTGGTCTTTAGCTTCCAAGTGTTTGAATTCCTTCCAAACTTTTTTTGGTGCTTGGGTTCTAGTTTCAAAACATTGAGTTCTGAGAATATGCAAGGAATAATCTCATTCTTTTGGTATCAGATGAGCCCTGATTTGTGACCCAGTTAGTGGTCTAGTCTGGAGAAAGGTCCATGTGCACTTGAGAAGAATGGGTATTCTGTTGTTTCAGGGTGGAATGTTCTGTATATATCTATGAGGTCCATCTGGTCCAACGCGTCATTCAATGTTCTTGTTTCTTTATTGATTTTCTGCTTGAATGATCTGTCTGTTACTGAGAGTGGCGTGTTAAGATCCCCCAGTATTATTGTATTCATATGAATATGACTCTTTATCTTGATTAACAGTTGTCTTATATTGTTAGCTGCTCCCATATTGATGGCAGAAATATTTATAATTTGTAAATCTTCTTGATGGACAGACCCTTTAAGAATGATGTACTGTCCTTTAACTCTGACTCCAGTCTTTAGTTTAAAATCTAATTTATCTGATAAAAGAATAGCTACCTCAGCTTTCTTTTGAGGCCCATTGTAATGAAAGATGCTTCTCCAACCCTTCACTTTCAGCCTGTACATATTTTTAGGTTCCAAATGGGTCTCTTGTAGACAGAATATGGACATATCCTGTCATTCTATCCAATCTGCCACCCTGTGCCATTTACTGGAGCATTTAGGCTATTCATGTTGAGAGTGATTATTGAAAGAGACATTTTTATTGACATCGCGTTGCCTGTGAAGTCCTTGTTTCTATAGATTGTCCCTATAAATATCTCTTCTATGTTACCCTTGGGTTCTTTCTTCTTTTAGAAACCCCCTTAATATTTCTTGTAGTGACAGCTCAGGGGTCACATAGTCTTTTAAACCTTGCCAGTCTTGGAAACCCTTTACTGCTCCATCCATTTTGAATTTCAGCCTTGCTGGATAAAGTATTCTTGGGTGCATGTTCTTCTCATTTACTGCCCTGAATATGTCTTGCCATCCCTTTCTGGCTTGCCAGAATTCTGTGGACAGGTCTAACATATTCTGATGGACCTTCCCCTTTAAGTAAGGAATCTCTTCCCCCTAGCTGCTCTCTAGAGCTCCTGTCTAAATTTATGATTCTTCAGTTTAACAATCAGGTGTCTGGAGGTCTTTCTAGATTCTATGATCATGGGGAGGAAATCTTTCTGCCTCTATGACATGAATGCTGGTTGCATTCCCCAGACTGGGAAAACTTCCACGGGAAATTTGATCAACTATATCTTCTAGTCTTCTTTCTTTCTCCTCCCCCTCAGGGATCCCAATAATTTTGACATTGGAACTTTCGTTGATTTTCCTAATTCTGTTTTCATGGCTTCAAAGGTGTTTGTTCCAGGCCTCCTCTTGATCCTTTTTCTCTAACATTTTGTCCTATAGATGATTAATTCTATCTTTTGCCTCAGTTACTCTAGCTGTTAGAGAATTCAGACTAGATTGGATCTCATTGATAGCATTTTTAACTGGTTCCCAGGTGGCATTCACTTCTGCCCTAATAGATCCCATGTTGTCATTAATGGTTTTCTCCAACTTAGCCATTGCCTGGATAATTGTTACCCTGAATTCTCTTTCCATAATACTGTTTATGTCCATATCCAATAGCTTTGATGGAGAGGGCACAGTCTCTGAATTTTTCCTCTGTTGGGCATTCCCCCTCCTAGAAATTTTGGTGAGAGGTGGTAGAGGGGATATGTAGTTGAAGATATCAATTGTGATCCAGGCAAGGTACACCCTGGAACACTTCTGAGCAGTCAGAAGTTACAACCAAAAAGAAAAAAGATAAAAAGATAAAAGAAAAAATGATAGAGAGAGAAAGAGAGAGACAGGGGGGAAAAAAAAAGGGAAAGAATGAAAAGACCCAGCCAGAATGGGCTCCAAAGGTAAGATTTATAAGGTATAAGAACAAAACAGACAAACAAAAAGTCTGAAAAAATTCAACAACAAGAAAAAAAAAAAAAAAAGAACCAAGCCAAAATAACACCACGGATGAGATTTATATAATACCAGAAGAAAAACAAGTACACAGAAACACTGACAGAAGAAAAAGATGGGAGGGTGTTTATGAATCCTCAGTGTGGACAAGGAAGTTTGTTTTTAGTCTTCCTGCATGTATCTTGGTATCTTTGCTAAAGGACTCAACTTTTCAGAGATAAAGGCGGATTACAACTGGTTTGTATATAAGGGTAATATTGATTAGGGAAAGAGGATTAACTTAAAGCTTATATCTATATGTATATTGAAAAAAAATAGAAAAGCAAAAGAAAAACACAGGTGTATGTATAAAAAAAGTTCAAGTTAAAAGGTTATTATGAAATTTGTTATATTGAACCTCTCATTGTAATGGTAAATGCTTTAAAAAATTAAAAAGAGCAAGAATAGTTAGAATGAATGAACAATAAACGTTGTATCTATGAAATATACAGGTTTTAGGGCATAAGTGGGAGCTTAATATCTTCTTGTCCCCTGATACAGTTTAATGGGGACCCTGTGGTGGTTGTCCTCTTGTTTTTTTTCTGCTGGCTTTCTGGGGGAGGGGCCTGCCACGTTGTTTTTCAGTCAGCCTTGCTTGGGTTGAGTGATCCTGCTCCCTATCATGGGGCTGGGCTCTGTTGAAACCTGTTTTTCATTCTTTTGTTCTCTGGAGGTTTTTGTTCTTTGGTGGCTTTTTGAGATTTTGGAGGTTTAGTGGAAAGCAAACTCTGCACAGACCTGCATCTCAGAGAGAAGCTTCAGTCTGCTCCCTTCTGGGTGGTCCAGAGCTCAGGGACTCCCCTCTGCAAAATCCGCTGAGCCTCCCACAGGCAGTGCCCACCCCCAGCCTCTATCTCAGGGATTGTGCAAAGTGCCCTCTTGTCTCTGCACCCCCATGCTACTAAAATCGCGAGGGACATTGGTCCAGGGATCTCGCTTCCAGTGGCTGCCTTTGCTCAGACTGGACAGACCAGAGATAGCACGCTGAGACTTTCAAGCCTGGGCTTGGAGTGATCAGACTCTTTGCTGCCCACAGCACCCATCAGCTAGTGCCGACACAGAGCACTCTCAGGTGCAGGCAGGAAGCACATGAGGTTCAGTCCCTGGTCATGCAGTGCACGTGTAGAATGCAAAGTCTGTGGTTCTAGATAGTGCCAGTTGGTGCACACATCAGACTCTATCACATGCAGAGGGCGCCTGGCCCAGCACTGGAGCATGCAGCAAAAAGCCAGCAGCTCAGGGACCAGAGCCTGGAGGCTTTGCCTCACTCTCTCTGGCACAGGTGGTCTCCAGTAGTGGCCATCTTGAGTCTCTGGCCTTAGGGTTGTGCCCATGACGGCCCGATTCCACAAGTTGCCCCTTAAGATCTTTTGCTCTTTTTGAGTGCTTTTAACCAGACTCCATTTAATGCTGGTCCCCCATCACAGGGCACTCCCACTTTCCAATGGGTCACTTCTGGTGGCTCCCTCCACCTTCTGTTTACTCTTTGATACCAGTCTGATTCACACTCACTTTACCTCTCGATGATGCATTCTGCCCCCATGGAGATCCAGCTGTGTATAGTCCTACATCTCAGGCTGATTTCATGGATGTTCACAGTGTTCTGGTAGATAATTAGCTCACTTAAGGGGACAGTTGAAACAGGGTTTCTTACTTCTCCACCATCTTGCCCCCTACTGTCTTTTTTTTTTGTCTTTATATCATTGATTTCTTCTCTAATTTATTATATCTACTCATCTGCTCGTTTTCAGTTTTATTTGCTGTTTCTTTTCTAGCTCTTCTAGGTGTAAAGTTGGGTTGTGTATTTGAGAATTTTCTTGCTTTCTGAGTAGGTTTCTGAAGTAGGTTTGCATTACAATATGCTTTCCTCTTAGGACTGTTTTTGCTACATCCCAAAAGTTTTGAGCTGTCATGCTTTCATTTTCATTTGCTTTCATTTATTGCTTTTTATTTCTTCTTTAATTTCCTGGCAAACCCATTCATTCTTTAGTAGAATTTTCTTTATCCTCCATCTATTTGAGTTCTTTCCATTTTTTTTTCTTGTGGCTCACTTCCATTTTAATAGTACTGTGGCTGAAAATATGGATGGTATGTTCTCAATTTTTTGTACTTGTTGAGGGCTGATTTGTGACCCAGTATCTGACTTATTCTGGAGAACGTTTCATGAGCACAGAAGAATGTGTAATGTGCTGCTTTAGAATGAAATGTTCTGAGTATATTAAGTCCATCCTGTTTAATATGTTATCCAGACATTGTTTCCTTGTTGATTTTCTGCTTAGATGATCTGTCCATTGCTGTAGATAGGGTGCTAAATTCCTGTACTATTATTGTATGATTATCAATGAGTGTTTTTAATGTTTATTATTAATTAATGTATATATTTGGGTGCTTCTGAGTTAGTGGCATACAAATTTATTATTGTTTTATCATGTTTGACGACCCCTTAATTATGATATAATGCCTTTCTTCATTTTTAAATGGAGTTTTAAATCTAGTTTTTCTGATATACATATGGCTACTCTGGCTTTCTTTTGACATCCATTAACATAAAAGGTAGTTCTCCATCTCATCAGGTTCAATCTGCAGGCATCTTTTATTCTAAAATTAATCTCTTTAGGAAGCTTATAGATGTATCTTTTTTTTTTAATCTTTTTCTATCTTTTGTCTTTTGATTGACACACTTACTGAATTTACATTCAGAAAGATTATGGTAAGATATGAATTTAGTGTCATTGTGTTACCTACAGAGATGGTGTTTCTGGTGATGTTCTCTGGTTCTTTCTAGACTTTGTTGCTTTTTGTCTTCTCTTCTCCACTCAAGGAGTTCCCCTTAATATTTCTTCCAAGGCTGGTTTGGTAGCCAAAAGCTCATTTGGTTTTTGTTTTTCTGGAAAATTCTTTATCTCTCCTTCTACTCTGAATGACAGCTTTGATTGATAAAGGATTCTTGGCTGCATGTTTTTCCCATTCATCATGTTGAATATATCCTACCACTCACTTCTGATCTGCTAAGTTTCTGTGGGCTGACCTGGTGCAAATATGATCTGTCTACCTTTGTAGCTTAAAGACCTCTATTTTCATTTGTGGCTTTCAGGATTCTTTCCTGTCTGTGAATTTGAAATCGTGTGAATTTGACTATATGTCATGGCAATGGTCGACTTTATTGAATCTAATAAGAGTTCTCTCTACTTCTTGTATTTTTAAAAATATCTTATTTATTGATTAGAGAGAAAAAGAGAGAGAGAGCATGAGAAAGCAGAAGGTCAGAGGGAGAAGCAGGCTCCCTCTGAAGCTGGGAGCCCAATGCCGGATTTGATCCCTGGACTCCGGGATCATGACCTGACCCAAAAGCAGTTGCTCAACCAACTGAGCTACCCAGGTGCCCTCTACTTCTTGTATTTTAAGGTCTGTGTCTGTACCCAGGTTATGGATGTTTTGAACTATAATTTGTTTGAGTAAATCTTTTGCCCATTTATCTCTAACTTTATCTTCTGGGACTCCAATGATATGGATTTTCTTACATTTTAAAAAGTTGTTGAGTTTTATAGGTTTAACTTTGTGGTCCATTACCTTCTTTCCCTCTTCTTTTCGGCTTCATTATCTTCTATAGTTTTATCTTTTATATGACTGATTTGTTCCTCTGCTTTTTCCTGTCTTGTTTTTATGGCCTCTGCTTGGTACTGCATCTTGGTTATAACAATTTTAATATTGGCTTGACTAGATTTTAATTCTTTTGTCTCTAGAATAAGGGATTCTTTAGTGTCTTCTATGTTGTCAAGCCCAGTTAGCATACTTATAATCACTGTTTTATATTACAGCGCATACATCTTACTTATATCTGATTACTTATATCTTGATTAAGTTTTTGGCCATGAGTTCCACCTTGTGTTCCTCCTTCTGGGGTGAATTCTTCCTTCTCACCTTTTTGTCCAGAAAAGACAAGAAGAAAGAGAAAAAGAACAAACAAAGCACAAAGAAAAAGAAAACGAAGAAAAAAAAAAAAAACAGAGAAACAAGAAAGTCAAAAGAATTAGAACCTGGGTGTGTTTTGGTCTGTTTGTTTAAAGAATGTGGGTACCAAAATTAAAAATATATATATAATCAAATAAAATGTGAAAGTAAACCAATAATAAAACATATATATGTATATATGTGAAAATAAAAATAAGTCAAGCAGAGAGAGTCAATTATAGTATGGTTTCACTTATTTGTGGAGCATAACAAATAGCATGGAGGACATGGGGAGATAGAGAGCAGAAGGGAGTTGGGGGAAATTGGAAGGGGAGGTGAACCATGAGAGACTATGGACTCTGAAAAACAATCTGAGGGTTTTGAAGGGGCGGGGGGTGGGAGGTCGGGGTACCAGGTGGTGTGTATTATAGAGGGCACAGATCGCATGGAGCACTGGGTGTGGTGCAAAAATAATGAATACGGTTATGTTGGAAATAAAAAATAAATTTAAAAATATATAGTATATATGTAAAAATAAAAATAGGCTAATACTAATGAAACACAGAATAAAATTAAAAAGGAACATAG
The DNA here is from genome assembly GCF_009829155.1 of Mustela erminea. Classification (NCBI taxonomy): domain Eukaryota; kingdom Metazoa; phylum Chordata; class Mammalia; order Carnivora; family Mustelidae; genus Mustela; species Mustela erminea. Next base: position 73,954,559 of record NC_045635.1, on the reverse strand, counting down.
ATTTTATTAACCCTAGAGCTGAAGTTTTGCACCACTCTATGATCAGTAAGTTAGGTAAAAGCTGGTTGTTTGCACTGGTCTTCTAGAGGAGGGGTCTGCTATGTTAAATTTTTGGGCTGAGTTATTGCAATGGAAATGCATTTTCAAGGCACAGAAGTGGAAGGGTGGATGAGTTATTGTATATGGCTCTGGCCTCCACTCAGTGGTGGTCTTTGGTTCCAGAAGCATCCCATCAGCAGTAATGGGTGAGATGAAAATGGCTGCAACCTGCTCTCTAGCTTCAGAGCTGAAAGTTTGGACACTTGTTCTTCAGTGAGCTCTCACAAAAGATCAATAAGTCATCATACTTGTGTCCCAAATTTCTATCTGAACCCTATGTTTACTCTTCCCATAAAAAGAATGAAATCTTGTCTTTTCACCTATATGGATGGAGCTATTGAGTATTTTGCTAAGCAAAGTCAGTCAGTTAGAGAAAAAAAAATGCCATGTGATTTCACTTGCATGTGTAAGTTAAGAAACAAAACAATAATAGGGGAAAAAAGAGAGAGTTAAATCAGGAAACAGACTTCTAATTATAGAGAACAAACATGGTTACCAGAGGGGCGGGTGAGGGGATGAGTTAAATAGATGATGGAGGGCGCCTGGGTGGCTCAGTAGGTTAAGCCGCTGCTTTCAGCTCAGGTCATGACCTCAGTGTCCTGGGATTGAGCCCCACATGGGGCTCTCTGCTCAGCAGGGAGCCTGCCTCCTCCTCTCTCTCTGCCTGCCTCTCTGCCTGCTTGTGATCTCCCTCTGTCAAATAAATAAAATATTAAAAAAAAAAGATGATGGAAATTAAGGGTTGCACTTTTTGTGATGAGCACTGGGTGTTGTTTGGAAGTGGTGAATCACATTCACTTGAAAGTAATACTACTGTGTATGTTGACTAACCTGAATTTAAATAAAACTTAAAAGAGAAAATAAATAAGATGTAATAGCATTTAGCCATAAAAAATAAAGATGCCTTGCCACTTAAAATAACATAGATAGACCTAGAGAATATTATCTTAAATGAAATAAGTCACGCAAAGAAAGACAAATACTACATGATTTCACTTAATAAGGAAACAAATGAAGTAATAAAAGACAATCAGATCCATATACACAGAAACAAACTATTGGTTAGCAGAGGGGTAATAAGTTGGGAGGGAGGTTAAACAGATAGAGATTAAAAAGTACAAACTTTTAGGATGCCTGGGTAACTCAGTCATTAAGCAACTTCTTTTGGCTCTGGTCATGGTCCTAGGGTTCTGTGATGGAGCTCTGCATTAGATTGCCTGCACAGTGGGAAGCCTGTTTCTCCGTTTACCGCTCCCCCTACTTGTGTTCCCTCTCTTGGTCTCTGGCAAATAAATAAATAAAATCTTTTTTTTTAAGGTGCTAATTTTCAGTTATAAAATAAATATCTCATTGGGATATAGTGTACAACATAGAAAATATAGCCAATAATTTTGAACAAATCTTGTGTGGTGACAGATGGTAACTAGACTCATCATGGAGAACATTTTATAATGTATAAAAATATTAAATCACTATGATGCATGATTGAAACTAATAGTCTATTGTATGTCAATTATACTAAAATAAAATAAAACAGTTCTAAATTATTCTACAAATAGTGGAGAATCACTGGTAAATCAAGATAGGGAAAGTGATATTATCAAAAAGAGATTTCATCATTAAACTGAAGGTACCCTATTAGGTAGAACAAGTTTTAGTCATTGCTAGAGATGGTGAGATCATTAAACAGACAATTGCAGTGATTTAGGTGTGGGGTCACAAAGTCTTAAAATAAGGTAATTTTATTGAGAAAAAAATAGGATAAGGAGAGATTGGTAGGCAAAGCAAAAAGGAGCAAAGATAAAAGAAATTCAAGTGTCTGGTGGAGAATCTGTATGGGGAATAAAGAAGATATCTGGTATTAGAAATATTTTTATTGAAGTCCCTATTGGTAAGATATATGAAAGGAAATATCCCAAATGTACATTTATATGCCAAATTGAAGTGTGGGAAATAAATTTGGAATATAAATATGAATTTGGGAGTACATTGCATGTGTCAGTGATGATTACTGATACCATGATATTGGAGAGATATGAGGGTTATAGGGAATAGGAAGAAAATTATACCTAGTGCTAGGTTTTTAGCAATGTTCATACTTAGGATTTTGGAGTAAGAAAATAAACTAATAATAATGGAGAAAGAACATCACAGAGGCTGATGACACTTTGCATTATGTGAACAGCAGATATTCCATTCTCTTAAGGCAATGATTTTTATCCTAAAATAGTTGATGAAAATTCTACGTTCTTTGCTTTATTTTCAGAAATGTTACCACTTTACACACAGTTACATTTTCTCTAGCAGATTGGTCAATATGTTACATCTGTCTGCTCTGTATGCATTTGTCTTTCTGCTTTCCTATTATTACTTGTGCTATCACGCTTTCTTAGAATGATTTTCTCATGGACACCACTATTGTTTTGTAAGAAACAAACAAGTATAGCATATAAACTATGGTTTAATTGTTCCATTTGCCAGATAAATAAAAGTGTCTGCCTTTATTTGAAAACTATTTAGGATAGAGACCTGTTTGTGATGGAGGAAAATGTTGGAGTAGTAGGATGACCCTAGGCTTCCCTTGTCTCTTGAATACAGCTAGATAAATATCAAGTCATTCTGAATACCCAAGAAACAATCTGAGGACTGTCAAAACAAACCACACAAATAGAGGGAGAAAAGAGGCCACATCATGGAAGGTAGGAGGCTGAAAGACATGATATGGGGAGAAAGAAATCATGGATCCTGCAGAGAGAGAAGGGGGCCCTAGTCTGAGAAAGGGAAGAGAGAGAGAGAGAGTGAGAGGGAGAGAGAAAGAGAGAGAAGCACAGGAGCACACAGGGGATTGCACAAGGAAAACACTTTCTCAAAACCATTATCTGAGAAAATGAGAGGGGCTGATTTTCGTGAGTTTTTCAATGAGTGGGGCTCAAAGACTGGAGTTGTAGAAGTCTATGGGCTTGAGTGTGATAGAGAACAAAGAGTGCTGCAGTGTCTAGTAGAGAAGGCAGGGAGGTAACCCACAGGCAGATGGTGTGATCTGAGGATCAACTAAGATGAACTGGAAAATATTGTTCCCTCTTCTTGGAGCCCATCTGAGAGAGGTAGCATTGTCTCTCTAGGGACAGAAGGGTTGCGGATATTATTTATTTCCCTTATCCCTCAGCATGGATGCAGAGATACCTGTTGAGGTCAGCTATATTGGATACTGGCTCTTCAGTGTGCTTTGCTCTAAACTCTGTGCTCCAGTACTCTGGTGTGGCTGTCTTTCTGTGCCAAACCCACAAACTTTCCCCCAGAAAACCAGGGCATTTCCCTGCCACAAAATGTCCCTAAATTTGGAGTTTAAAAACCAAGCCTGCCTGGGATAAATCCCAAAATGCACTAAGATGCTCCAAGAAGGCAAGCAACCTGGACACAGACAGTGTGAATAAACAGATCTGGAAAACACAGGATGCACAAGGGGAAATTATTTGCTCTTCTTGGAGATCTTCCTTGATATCACCAAGCAGGAGCTCTGCTCTTGTGGGACAAAGATGCTGATTGACACCATTTCCAACTCTCCTACCCCTCAGTGCAAACTAACTTCAATAAATAGCATAGTATCAATGCTGGCTGCCTAATATGCTTACACCAAGCTACCCCAACCACCTGCACGCTGCAAGTGCTACTTTTCTCAGCCAAATGTGCCTGAGAACCAGGGCAGTCCACCCTTCACTCAGGCAATGACCACAAACCCCCACAGGCACCACATCTAATGACAATAGAATCCTGCAAGTTTTTAGCTCTACTGGAAATAGCATCAGGTTTCTTTGAACAAGTATACCAGAACACATCTGGTTAAAGCTCTCTGCACTTTGAAAAAGGTCCCAAACACTTCCCACTACAGGCAAGAAGAAAATGTAGAGGACTGGCCTGAGGGATAGAGCAGCCATAACACAGCAGCAGAGTGCACACAACGTACCCCAGAGACACTAGTTAAAAATCCAGGTCCTAGATATTATATGAAATCTTCTCCATAAAGTCATTAATTTTAGGAGCAGGAAACATAACATACTTTCCTAGCACAGAAAAGATGACAGAGACCTAAACAAACTGCCAAGATGGAAGAATCATCCCAAAAGAAAGAGCAAGAAAAGGTCACAGCCATAAATCTAATTGAAACAGATGTACATAATATGTATGTTCCAAAATTTAAGGCAACAATCATAAAGATACTAGCTTGGCTTGAGTAAAGCATGAAAGACTTCAGGGATTCCCTACTGCAGAGATTGAAAAAAAAATATCAAGCTGAAATGAAATATGCAATAACTATGATTCAAAGCCAAGTGGATTTAATGACCACAAGGATGAAAGAAGCAAAGGAACAATCAAGTGATAAAGAAGATAGACTTATGGAAAATAATGAAGCTGTACAGCAGAGGGAAAGAAAAATCATGGGACATTAAAATAGACTTGGGAATGTAGTGGCTTTCTCAAGTATATTAACATTTCTATCATAGGAGTCTCAGAAAAAGAAGAGAGAAAAAGGGTCAGAAAGTTTACTTGAGGAAATTATAGCTGACAACTTCTCAACCTGAGAAAGGAAACAGACTTCAAACCCCAGGAGGCACAGAAAACTCATCAAAATCAACAAGAGTAGGCAACTCCAAGACATATTGTAGTTAAATATGCAAAATAGAGGGATGAAAAAATCTTAAAAGCAGCAAGACAAAAGAAACCCCTTATTTGGAAGACCAATAAGATTAACAGAAGATATCTCCACAGAAACTTGGCAGGCCAGAAGACAGTGCATTGATATAATCAATGTGCTGAATGGGAAAAATAGACAGCCAAGAATACTCTATCCAACCAGTCTGTCATTCAGAATAGGAGGAGAGATAAAGAGTTTCCCAGCAAAAACAAAACAAACCAAACAGACAAACAATGAACAACAACAAAAGCTAAAGGAGTTTCTGACCACTAAACCAGCTCTACAAGAAACATTAAAGAACAATCTTTGAGTGGGAAAGAAAGACCAAACGTGACAAGGACTGGACAGAAACACAGAAAATCTCCAGAAATAATGAAAAAATAATAATAAAGAGGCAGAAAACTCATATGTATCAATAATCAATCTGAATTTAAGTGGGCTAAAAGCTCCAGTCAAAACACATAAGGTGTCAGAATGCACAAAAACAAGACCCATATATATATGCTGCCTGCAAGGGACTCATTTTAGACCTAAAGACACCTGCAGATTGAAAGTGAGGCAATGAAGAAACACTGATTGCAAATAGGTCTTAAAAGAAAGCAGAAAGCAGAAAACAATCTGAGAGGTTTGAAGTGGCAGAGGGGGTGGGAGGATGAGGTACCAGGTGGTGGGTATTATAGAGGGCACAGATTGCATGGAGCACTGGGTGTGGTGAAAAAATAATGAATACTGTTATGCTGAAAATAAATAAAAAATAAATTAAAAAAAAGAAAGCAGAATAACAAAATTTGTATCAGAAAAACTAGATTTTAAACTAAAGACTATAACAAGACATGAAGAAGGACACTATATCATAATAAAGGGGTCTATCCAACAGTAATGCCTAAAAATTATAAATATTTACTGTCCCAACTTGGGAGCACAGAAATATGTACAATAATTAAATACAAACATGCATGAACTCATTGATAATGATACAATAAGAGTAGGAGACTTTAACACTCTACTTACAGCAATGGACAGATCATCCAAGCAGAAAATCAAAATGGAACCAATAGTTTTGAATGATACACATGATAAAATGGGCTTAACAGAAATATTCAGAACATTTCATCATAGAGCAGCAGAATATATATTCTTTCCATGTTCACAAGGTGCAGTTCCAGAACAGACCACATGCTAGGTCACAAATCCGGCCTTAACAAATACAGAAAGATTGATATCACACCATGAATCTTTTCTAAGAACCACACTATGATACTTGAATTCAACCACAGGAAAAAATCTGGAAAAAACAAAAATGCATGGAGGCTAAAGAACATCATACCAAAAGATGAATGGGTTAGCCAGGAAATTAAAGAAGAAATAAAAAATACATGGAAACAAATAAAAATGAAAACTATATGGTTCAAAACTTTGGGATACAGCAAAGCCATCATAAGAAGGAATTATATTGCAATACAGGCCTACTTCAAGAAGCAACAAAAAACACAAATGTGCAAACTAAAGTTATACATTAAAGAGCTAGAAAAAAAATGAAGCTTAAAGCCAACAGAAAAATGGAAATAATGAATATTAGAGCAGAAAAAAAATGAACAACAACAACAAAAAAAACCAGTAGAACAGATCAAAGAAACCAGGAGCTAGTTCTTTGAAAAACAAAAAAATAGTGAAAGATAAACCACTAGCCAGACCTAGCAAAAAGAAAAGAGAAAGGATCCAAATAAATTAAATCACAAATGAGAGGACACATCACAACAAACACCACAGAAATAAAAAGTTATAAGAAAATATTGTGAAAAATTATATGCTAATGAATCTAACAATCTGGAAGAAATGGGAAAACTCCTAAAAACATAAACTATCAAAACTGAAATGGAGAAAACTCAAACATACTGATAACCAGACAAAAAATTGAATCAGTAGTCAAAAATCTCCCAACAAAATTCCAGGTCCAGATGGATGCAGTGGGATAAGTCACCAAACATTTAAAGAAGTATTAATATCTGTTCTTCTCAAACTATTGCAAAAAAAAAAAAAAAAAAGATAGAAATGGAAGAGAAACTTCCAGTCTCATTCTATAAAGTCAGGATTACCCTGGATCCAACACCAAAGACCTTACTGTAAAAGAATCATAGGCCAATATCTCTGATGAACATGAATGCAAGAATTCTCAACAAAATACTAGTACAAAAATGAATTCTTCACAATCAACTGGGATTTATCCTGGATTGCAGGGGTGGCTTAATAATCACGAATCAATCAGGGTGATACACTACAGTAGTAAAGGAAAGTAAACGAACCATATGATCTCCTTGATAGATGCAGAAAAAAAAATCTGACAAAGTACAGCATTCATGACAAAAACCCACAACAAAGTAGGGATAGAGGGAAAATACCTCAACATAGTAAAAGCCATATATTAAAAAACATATATCAAATATCATCTTCGATGTGAAGAAACAGAATTTTTCCTCCATGGCCAGTGACAAGACAGGGATGCCCATTCTCACCACTGTTATTTAACATAATACTGGAATCCATACCTCAGCAATCAGATAACAAAACAGAAATAAAAGGCATCCAAATCAGCATGGAAGATGTAAAATATTCAATATTTGCAGACAACATGATATTCTATGTAGAAAACATGAAATACTTCATCAAAACGTTCGTAGAAATCATACATGAATTCAGTAATGTCACAGGATAGAAAATCAAAGTACAGGAATCAGTTGCATTTCTATACACCAAATAATGAAACAGCTAAAGAGAGGGCAAGTCCTTGATTCCATTTACAATTGTACAAAACCCATAAGATATCTAGGAATAAACCTATCTGAAGAGGTAAAGGATCTGTAATCTGAAAACTATAGAATGCTGATGAAAGTAATTGAAGAGGACACAAAGAACTGGAGAAAAAAGCCCACATTCATGGTTTGGAAGAACAAATATTGTTAAAATGTCTATACTGTCCAATGAAAACTGCACATTTATCAGAATCTCTGTCAGTATATGGAAAGTATTTTTCATGAAGCTATAGCAATCTCAAAATTTCTATGGTACCACAAAAGATCCCCAGAAGCCAAAGAAATCTTGAAAAGTAAAAGCAAAGCTGGAGGTATCACAATTCTGAACTTCAAATTATATTGCAAAGCTGTAGTGATCAAGACAGTATGGTATTGCACAAAAACAGACACAGAGATCCATGGAACAGACTAGAAAACCCAGAAATGAACCCACAACTCTATGGTGAACTAATATTTGGCAAAGCAGGAAAGACTATCCAATGGAAAAAAGACAGTCTTCTCAACAAATTGTGTAGGAAAAACTGGACAGCAATAAGCAAAAGAGTGAAACTGAATCACGTTATTTTACCATAAACAAAAGTAAATTCAATAAGCATGAAAGACCTAAATGTGGGATGGGAGATCATCAAAATCCTAAAAAAGAACACAGGCAGTAGCCACTTGGACATTGGCTATGGCAACTTATTAGATATGTCTCCTGAGGCAAGGAAAACAAAATCACAAAACAATGCTAAAATTTGTATGGAACCAGAAAAGACCACGAACTGACAAGGAAATATTGAAAAAGAAAAACAAAGCTGGGAGCATCACATTTCTGGGATTCAAAACTATATTACAAAGCTGTGATTACTAAGACAGCATGGTACTGGCACAAAAACAGACACATAGACCAATGGAACAGAGAAGAGAGTTCAGATATGGACCTTCAACTCTATGGTCAAATAATCTTCGACAAATCAGGAAAAAATACCCAATGGAAAAAAGACAACCTCTTCGGTAAATGGTGCTGGCAAAATTGGACAGCTATATACAGAAGAATGAAACTCAACCATTCTCTTACACCATACACAAAGATAAACTCAAAATGGAAGAAAAATCTCAATGTGAGACAATAATCTATCAAAATCCTAGAGGAGAACATAGATAGTAACCTCTTTGACATTGGCCACAGCGACTTCTTTCAAGACACATCTCCAAAGGAAAGGGGAACAAAAGTGAAAACGAACTTTTGGGACTTCATCAGAATAAAAAGCTTCTGCACAGAAAAGGAAACAGTCAACAAAACAAAGAGGAAACCCACAGAATGGGAGAAGGTATTTTCAAATGGCACCACAGACAAAGGGCTGATACCCAAGATCTATAAAGAATTCCTCAAATTAAACAACCAAAAATGAAATAATCAAATCAGAAAATGGGCAGAATGCATGATCAGAGACTTCTCCAAAGAACACCTAAATATGGCTAGCAGACACATGAATAAATGTTCATCATCATAGCCATCAGGGAAATTCAAATCAAAACAACATTGAGATACCACCTGACACCGGTTAGAGTGGTACAAATTGACAAGACAAGAAACAATAGATGTTGGAGAGGATGTGGAGAAAGGGGAACCCTCTTACACTCTTGGTGGGAATGCAAGTTGGTGCAGCCACTTTGGAAAGCAGTGTGGGGATTCCTTCAGAAAATAAAAATATAGCTACCCTATGATCTGGCAATTGCAACACTGAGTATTTACCCCAAAGATACAGATATAGTGAAAAGAAGGGCTATATGTACCCCAGTGTTCTTAACAACAATGTCCACAGTAGCCAAACAGTGGAAAGAGCCAACATGCCCTTCAATAGATTAATGGATAAAGAGTATGTGGTCCATATGCACAACTGAACATTACTCAGCCATCAGAAAGGATGAATACTCAGCATTTGCATCAACATGGATGGGGCTGGAGGAGATTATGCTGAGTGAAATAAGTCAAGCAGAGAAAGTCAATTATCATATGGTTTCACTTACTTGTGGAACAGAAGGAATATCATAGAGGATATTACAAGAAGGAAAGGAAAAATGAAGGGGGTGGTCAGAGGGCAAGATGAACTATGAGAGACTGTGGTCTCTGATAAACAAATAGAGGGTTTTAGAGGAGAGGGGGTGCCAGGATGGGTTGGTCCAATAAGGGTATTAGGAAGGGCATGTACTGCATGGAGCATGGGTTATTATATGCAAACAATGAATCTTGGAACACTACATCAAAAATTAATGATGTACTGTATGGTGACTATCATAACATAATAAAAAATAAAAATAAACTATTTAGACTTCATCAAAATAAAATTCTGCCCAGCGAAGGAAACAATTAAGAAAACTAAAAGGCAACCTTCAAAGTGGAAGAAGATATTTGCAAATGAAATATCTGATCACGCATTAATATCCAAAATATACAGACTTATCAAACTCAATAACTAATAAACAAATATTGAAGTTAAAAAAAGTGCAGAAGATGTGAATAGACATGTTTCTAAAGAAGACATCCAGATGGCTGAGAGACACATGAAAAGATGTTCAACATTACTCATCATCATCATCAAGGGAATACAAATCAAAACTACAATGAGATATCAACTCACAGCTGTCAGAATGGCTAAACTTAACAACACAGGAAGCAACAGATGTTGACAAGTAAGCACAGAGATGGGAACTCGCTTACACTGCTGGTGGGACTGCAACCTGGTGCAGGCACTAAGGAAAACAGATGGAGGCTCCTCAAAAAAGTTAGAAATAGAACTAACTTACAATCCAGCAATCACATTATTTGGTATTTACCCAAAGCATACAAAAATACTGATTCAATGGAACACATGCAGCCTAATGCTACAGCAGCATTATCAACAGTAGCCAAATTATAGAAAGAGACCAAATGTCCATTGACTGATGAATGAATAAAGAAGATACACACACTACTCACACACACACACACGTACACACGTGCACACACACACACACACACATACATGCACAGGAATATTACTCAGACATTAAAGAGTAATGAAATCTAGCTATTTACAACAACATGGATGGAGCAAAAGTGTATTATGTTAAGCCAAATAAGCCAGTCAGAGAAAGGCAAATACTTTATGATTTCACTCTTATGTGGAGTGTAGGAAACATAATAGTTGAGCATAAGGGAAAAAAATAAGAGATGCAAAATATAAAACAGACTCAACTACAGAGAACAAATTGTGGTTTGCTGGACCAGTAGTGGTGGGGTTAGTGGATTAAGTGAGTGATAGTTATTAAGGAGGGAGGGTAGTTATTGTGATAAGCACTGGGTTTTGTATGTAAATGTTGAATCACTCAATTCTACACCTGAATCTAATATTACAGTATACGTTAACCAAATGGAATTTAAATAAAATCTCAAAGGAAACAAAAGTGAAGTATTTAGGATAAAGCTTCATTTTTCTAAGGAACTGTGAAACGTTTCAACACAGCAGGCTCTGATGTATGTGTGCTTATCTTAAACAAAATTTCCCATAGTCACTTCCGTAAAACACCAGTGTATTTGGTTGTCAATAAGTGTCCTGTAAGAAAATATTTCCTTGATCAAATAGGCTTGGAAATGATAGGCTATTCAATATTAAATGTATTTCCTACATGCAGCATGTCTCAGAGGCTTTAATAAGCTAATTGTTATGGCAAATCTCCAAAAGAACAAAATCTTATAAACCATTTCTTTATAAATTTTGCTGGATCAGTACTCCATAGAACACATTTTGGAGACATTTGTTTAAGGTTATTTTTTTTTTTCCCTCAGGCTCTTGTATGTGTCTATGATATAGGCAGCAGAATTAACACTTAACTACTTTCTCTAACCTTTATAATTCTTTTTACTTCTTATTTATTTATTCTTATTGTTTATGGATTATTTCTTTATACAATATTTCAGGGCTTGTGATTGTGTGGAAAAAATTATATTTATTTATTTATTTATTTATTTATACTTTGTGAACATTAGAATTTTGCATAAAGTTGAAGAAATATCATGAGGAAGTTTTATTTTTTTTTTTTTACATTAAAAGATGATTTCATTTTTGTCCAGTGCGGGGAATAAACAAAAGTATTGCTCTTTATACATTATGAACTTCTTTGTTAGGCTTCAGAAGATTTATCCAAAAGAAAACTCAAGCCCTTAAGAAGACATAAAGACCAATCACTTTAAAATTATAACAGCTTTTTGCCTTGAAGTGTCCTAAAAGTTCATTTTTTTTGTCACAGCAAATAAAATAGTTGATAAAACTAAAAAAAAAATACAGAACAGGAGAAGATATTTGCAAATGAGATATCACCTCACACTGGTCAAGATAGCTAAAATTAACCAGTCAGGAAACAACAAATATTGGTTCAGATGCAGAGAAATTGGAACTCTCTTGTGCTGTTGGTGGGAATGCAAGCTAGTACAGCCACTCTGGAAAACAGTATGGAAGTTCTTCAAAAAGTTAAAAATAGAACTACTCCATGAACTAGCAATTGCACTACTAGGTATTTAACTAAATTATTCAAATCTAGTAATCTATGGGTACCTGCACCCCAATGTTCATAACAGCAAAATCCACAATAGCTAAATTATGGAAAGAGCCCAGATACCCACTGACAGATGAATAGATAAAGAAGATATGGAATATATATGCAATGGAGTACTACTCAGCCATGAAGAAGATGAAATCCTACCATTTGAAATGACGTGAATAGAACTAGAGGATATTAGGCTAAGTGAAATAAGTCAGCAAGAGAAAGACACATACCATGTGATTGTACTTATTTGTGGAATTTAAGAAACAACACAGAGGATCATGAGTAAAGGAGCAAAAAATAAAGTAAGACAAAGACAGGGAGACAAATCAGAAGAGCATCATAGCTATAAGAAACAAACTAAGAGTTGCTGCAGGGGAGGTGAGTGGGGGAATGGGGCTACTGGGTGATGGGCATTAAGGATGGTACTTGATGTAATGAGAACCAGGTATTATATGCAACTGATGAATCGCTAAACTCAACCTCTCAAATTAATATTATACTATATATTTGTTAACTGAATTTAAATAAACAAATATAATAACAATGCTGCAAAATGTTAATTTTGTTAGATTGATAGCACTATTATTTCTCTCTTACCTTCTATTTTAACAATCTATGTATGAAAAAATACATGTCAGTAAATTGTATATTTATTTTGAGAATGCAATTGAAATAATATTAATTTTCCTCTGAAAGTATGTTGCCAGTGTAAAATAATTACTTATATCTTGATAATATAAAAACTGGGGTTAGTATCACTGACAGAATTTTCATTATTGCTTTTTTAAATTTATTTTTTATTTTCAGCATAACAGTATTCATTATTTTTGCACCACACCCAGTGCCCCATGCAATCCGTGCCCTCCATAATATCCACCACCTGGTACTCCAACCTCCCACCCTCCGCCCCTTCAAAACCCTCAGATTTTTTCTCTCCAGATTTTTTTAAATCATTGGCTTAAGCAAAAAAATAAATAACAGGAGTCTACAAAATTTTTATTTCTTATGGTGTGTCATTTGTATAAGAAATTTACTTTGTTTCCTATAACCTTAATGGATAAAACTAAGAGCAATTAATGAAAAATAAAGGAAGGCAGAATTCATTTCAATATGAAAAAAAATCTAATAAACTGTACTGTCATTTAGTATCTATTGATTGGGGAGTTTCCAATCATTTAAGGTGCTCATGTAAAGGCTCAGTAGCCACTTGTCAGGAATGCCATAGCTTCAAGCACAAGATAGCCTTTACATTTTCTTATCTTTTCAACAGTTATAGTATAGGATTCTATAATTTATAAATTAATATGATTGCTTTCTGTATTTGCTATGTTATGTTGAATATATTTTACATGTTTTAATGGAAAAATAATATATGCACAGAATAGAAAACATCTAGTATTATGAAAGAAAATATCCCTCCAAACCTATATCTTCCAGATCCCCTAGTTGTCCAGTCTCAACAAAAGCAACTGCCTATCAGTTTTGTGGGTATCCTTCCAGAACATTCTATGATGTGGATGTAAGTGTATATGATGTCTTCCTTGTTCTACACAAACTAGAATATACTATGCCTTCTCCTCTGTACATTGCCTTCTCATTAATACCTGCATAGTATTCCATCATATGGCTGAATTAACCTTTTTTTACAGACTTGATTTTTTTTATACCAGTTTCAGGTTCACAGCAACATCAAGCAGAAAATAAAGACACTTCCTGCATACTCCATGCCATTTGTTTAGTTGCACAAACATCACTACAATCTAGTTTTTAGAGTTTTCTATTACCCACAAAGTTCTTCTTAGCTCATTTACAGTCAGTCCCCACTTCCATTCGTAGTTTAAATTACTTTCCTGCTTCTGTGTCTGTATATTTGCCTTTTTCATGCAAGATAGAATCCTTTGTATCTTCTTTTCTTGGCATAATATTATTGAGGTTGTCCTATATTGTTTATATGCCAGTAGTTTGTTCTTTTTATTGGTGAACCATATCCCATTATATAATACCACAGTTTGTTCAACCAGTCATTGGGCATTTGGATTGTGTCCAGTTTTTAGTTTTTATGAATAATGCTTCTATAAATACTTTATACAAATCTTTGTGGGAACATGTATTCTTTTCTTTAGGGTATATGCCTAGGAATGGAATTTCTGGATCATATGTGAAATCCAGGATTAATTTTATATTACCACATTATTTTTCAAAGTGGTTGCATCTTTTTACATTTTCACCAGTAATGTGCTTGCATTCCAGTTTCTCAATATATCCTATAGTTAGTATAATCATTTAGATCACAATCATTCTACTAAGGCTGTAGTGGTATCTCTTTTTAGTTTTTAATTTTATTCCCCCAGCCAAGGTTATTATCTTTTCATGCATTTATTATTCCCTCACATAGCTTCTTTGATGAAATGTCTTTTAATTTTTTTTAACCATTCTAAAATACTTTTGATGACTTTACTTTTTAGATTAATTTTAGTTTTACAATAAAATTGAGAGAAATGTATAGAAATTTCCCACACACCTTTTGCGCATGCAGAAGATCACACATGCATAGATTTCCCATTTCCACCATTTCTCACAAAAGTGGTACATTTGTTACAATTGAAAAACATACATTGACTCTTCATTATTACGCAAAATACATAGTTCATATTGAAGTTCACCCATGGTGTTGTGCCTTATAAGGGTTTGATCAAATGTATAATGATGTGTATTCATCATAATAGTATCATACAGAGAGTTTTCATGGTTTTAAATTTCATCTATGTTCCACTTCTTCCCCTCTTTTACCCCCTCCCTACCTTCTGGAAGCCACTTATTTCTTTACTGCCACCATAGTTTTACCTTTCCAAAATGTTATATAATATTCATGTTTTTTATTAGCTTCTTTTATTTAGTAATGTGTATTTTTGCTTCCTTAATATTTTTTCATGGGTGGATAGTTCAATTCTTTTTAGTTCTGGATAATATTTCATTCCTAGAATGTTCCAGATAGTTTATTCATTCACCCACTGAATCAAATTCTAATTATTTCCAAGTTTTGGAAATTGTGAATAAAGCTTCTATAAATATTCATGTGCAGGTTTTTGTGTTGACATGTGTTTTCAATTGCTTTGGGTAAATAACAAGGTGCATGATTGCTGGAACACATCATAAACTATGTTTAGTTTTGTATGAAACTGTCAGTCTCTCTTCCAAAGTAGCTGTAACATTTTGCATCCCCACCTATTACTCTACATTCTGATCAGCATTTGATGTTCTGTGTCCTGTATTTTGAGCATTCAGATAGATATTTACTGGCATTTCATCATTGTTTTAATGGACATGTCCCTGATGATATACGATGTAGAGCATTTTATATGTCTATTTATTATTCTACATATTTTTTTTAAAGTTTTATTTATTTTAGAGAGAGAGAGATCATGAGTGGAAGATGGGCAAAGGGAGAGAGAATCTCAGCCCAGCACTTCATTGAACACAGAGTTCGACATGCAGATCAGTCCCATGACCCTGAGATCCTGATTCAAGCCAAAATCAAGAGTCAGACACAACTGACTGAGCCACTCAGAGACCCTGTATATCTTTTTTTTAAATAAAACTATTTATTTTGTACAGTGTACTGATTCAACAGTTACATACAATACTCAGTACTGATCACAAGTACACTCCTTGATTCCCACCACCTATTTAACCCATTTCCCCGCCAAACTATCATCTGGTAACCATCAGATTGTTCACTAAAGTTGAGTCTGTTTCTATCTTTGCCCCTCTCTTTTTCCCTTATGATCATTTTCTTTAGTGAGGTATTTATTAAGGTCACTGACCTATTTTTAAATCAGATTTTTTTTTATTTTGTTTTTGAGTTTTAAGTGTTCCTTGTAAAGTTGTGTTTTTCACTTTTTTATTTTAAAATATATTTTTTTTAATTTTTTAAAAGATTCTATCCATTTATGTGAGAGAGAAAGAGAGAGAGAGCAAACATGAACAGGGGGAGAGGCAGATGGAGAAGGAGAAGCAGAATTCCCACTGAGCAGGCAGCCTGATGCAGGGCTTGATCCCAGGACCCTGAGATCATGACCTCAGCCAAAGGTAGATGCTTAACTGACTGAATCACACAGGTGGCCCTACAAATAATCTTATCTTATCCTCACCAACACTTGTTGTTTCCTGTTCTGTTCATTTTTGCCATTCTAACTAGTGTAATGTGGTAACTCCGTGGTTTTTATTCGTATTTCCCTGATGACTAATGGTGTTGCACATTTTTTTTAAGTTTATCTGTTAGGCATTTCTTCTTTGGAGAAGTGTCTGCTCATGTCTTTTGCTCATTTTTTTGACTGGATTAATTGTTTTTTGAGTGTTGCATTTGAGAAATTCTTTATAGACCTTAATATCAGCCGGGGCGCCTGGGTGGCTCAGTGGGTTAAGCCACTGCCTTCGGCTCAGGTCATGATCTCAGGGTCCTGGGATCAAGTCCCGCATCGGGCTCTCTGCTCAGCAGGGAGCCTGCTTCCTCCTCTCTCTCTCTGCCTGCCTCTCTGCCTACTTGTGATCTCTCTCTGTCAAATAAATAAATAAAATCTTTAAATATATATATATATATATATATATATATATATATATATATATATATATATATATATATATATATCAGCTTGTTATTTGTACTGTTATTTTCAAATATCTTCTCCCATTCTGTGGGTTGCCTCTTAGTTTTGTTGACTATTTCTTTTGCTGTGCAGAAGCTTCTTTATCTTGATGAAGTCCCCAAAGTGCACTTTTGCTTTTGTTTTCCTGCCTTTGGAGACGTGTCTTGAAAGAAGTTGCTGTGGCCGATATCAAAGGGGTTATTGCCCATGTTCTTCTCTAGGATTGTGATGGATTCCTCTCTCACATTGAGGTCTTTCATCCATTTTGAGTTTATCTTTGTGTATAGTGTAAAGGGAATGGTCCAGTTTCATTCTTCCATATGTAGATGTCTAATTTTCCCAGCACCACTTATTGAAGAGACTGTCTCTTTTCCACTAGATACTTTTTCCTGATTTGTCAAAGATTAGATGACCATAGAGGTTAGCGTCCATTTTTGGAGTCTCTATTCTCTTCCATTGGTCTGTGTGTCTCTTTTTGAGCCAATACCATGCTGTCTTGGTGATCACATCTTTCTTACTCTCACTTATCATTTTTGTTTTCCATTCACAATGTCTCATAACATTTCTTGTGGTGTTGGCTAGGTGATCATAAATTTTCAAAGCCAGACATAATGGGGATTTATCTTACCGATGCAGGCTCTCTGGTTCCTACCTTGTCTATATCCATAGCTCCCTCCCTCTGTGATATCTAGTTGTAAACATGGAACAGGATGAGCTTAGGGTCCTCCTACTCTGCCATCTTCCCAAGTTCCCTTCCTGGAAAAACAATCTTAAAATTTATATGGAGTGACTGAAGACCCTGAATAATCAAAGCAATTCTGAGAGAGAGCAGAACTGGAAGCATTACACCTTTTGATTTCAAACTGTATTACAAAATTGTGGTAATTGAAACACATGATACTGGCATTAAAAGCAGACACATAGATCAATGTAACAGAATCAAGAGCCCATAAATAAACCCACACAATCATGATTAACTCATTTTTGACAAGGGAACCCAAATAGTAATTGGGAAAAGAATAATCGCTTTTGATAAAGTGTTTGAAAATTGAATAACCACATGCAGAATAATGAAATTGGACTCTTACGTTACATTGCTCATTAAAAAAAATTCAAATTGAACAAAAGATTTAAACATAAAACATGAACTTTAAATCCTAGAAGGAAACATAGGGAGAAATATCCTTGACTTTGCTCTTGACAGCAGTTTTTTGAATATGATATCAAAATCACAAGGAACCAAAGCAAAAAAAAAAAAAATTAGTATTACAACATCAAACAAAAAAATTTTTTGCACAGAAAAGGAAAAAAAAAAAACAAGATGACAAGGGAACCCCTGGAATTGGAGGAACTATTTGCAAATTATGTATCGAACAAGGGATTAATATCCAAAATACATTTTAAATAAGGATAGAAACTTAATGGCAAAAAAATCAATCAAATTTTAAAAATGGGGAAAGGAACAAAATAGACATTTTTTCCAAATAAAATACAAATGTTCAACAGTTAAAAATAACAGACATATGAAAAGATGCTCCACCTCACTAACCATCAGGTAAATGCAGATCAAAACCACAACGAAATAAATGAAATAAAACACCTCATGTGTTTTAACATGTCTATCATCAAAAAGGGAAGAGATAACAGGTACTGAGGACCTGGAAGAAGGGAACACTTGTGCACTATTGGTGGGTATATAAATTTGTACATCTACTATAAATAACAGTATGTATGTTTCTCAAAAAGCTAAAATAGGGGCACCTGGGTGGCTCAGTGGGTAAAGTTTCTGCCTTTGACTCGGGTCATGATCCTGGGGTCCTGGGATCTAGCCCCGCATCCTGCTCGCATTGGGCTATCTGCTCCAGAGGGAGCCTGTTTCCTCCTATCTCTTTCTGCCTGCCTCTCTGCCTACATGTGGTCTTTGTCTGTGAAATAAATAATAAAATCTTTTAAAAAAGTTAAAATACAACTACTATAGAACTACTATATGATTCAGCAAATCCACTTCTGTGTATGTATTCAAAGGAAGCAAACTGAGGGCTTTTGAGGGGAGGTGGGGTGGGGGGTTGGGTGAGCCTGGTGGTGAGTATAATGGAGGGCATGTAATGCACAGAGCGCTGGGTATGGTGCATAAACAATGAACTCTGGAACACTGAAAAGAAATAATATAAAATAAAATGGGAAAAAAAGAAGTGAAAACAGAATCTTGAAAAGATAATAGAACTTCCAATTTTATGGCACTATTATTCACAATAGCCAAGATATAAACAATGTAAGTGTCCATCAATGGATGAATAGATAAAGAAGATATGTATATCTTCTATATCTATCTTTCTTATATATAGATATAGGTATAGATATATAGGATATTCTATTACCTGAATAACATTCATATGTTATATATATGGAAATAATAGAAGGAAGGAAATCCTGTCATTTGTAACAACATGGATGGATCTTGAAGGCATTATGTTAAGTGAAGTAAGCCAGACAATGAAAGAGAAATACTATATTATGCTTATATATGAAAACAAAGAAATCTGAATTCATAGAAACAGAGAGTAGAAAAGTGATTACTAGGGACAGGGGATGAGAGAATGAAGAGATTTTGGCCAGAGTGTATAAACTTCCAGTTATATGACAAGTAAGTTCTGTAGATCTATTTTATAGCGTGGTGATTACTGTTAATAATCACCCGAATGTTTATAGCAGCAATGTCCACAATAGCCAAACTATGGAAAGAACCTAGATGTCCATCAACAGATGAATGGATCAAGAAGAGGTGGTATATATACACAATGGAATACTATGCCGCCATCAAAAGAAATGAAATCTTGCCATTTGCGACAACATGGATGGAACTAGAGCGTATCATGCTTAGTGAAATAAGTCAAGCAGAGAAAGACAACTATCATATGATCTCCCTGATATGAGGAAGTGGTGATGCAACATGGGGGCTTAAGTGGGTAGGAGAAGAATCAATGAAACAAGATTGGATTGGGAGGGAGACAAACCATAAGTGACTCTTAATCTCACAAAACAAACTGAGGGTTGCCGGGGGGAGGGGGGTTGGCAGAAGGGGGTGGGATTATGGACATTGGGGAGGGTATGTGCTTTGGTGAGTGCTGTGAAGTGTGTAAACCTGGCGATTCACAGACCTGTACCCCTGGGGATAAAAATATATGTTTATAAAAAATAAAAAAATTTTAAAAATATATATATTATAGTATATGTTTTAGAGTTGCTAAGAGAGTAAATCTTAAATGTTCTCACTATCAAAATTCAATGGGAATTATGTGATATGATGTAGATGGTAGCTAATCCTATAGTAGTGATCATAGTACAATATGTAACATACCAACTCATTGAACACCTTAAACTTATACAATAATATATGTCAATTATATCTCAATGAATGTGGAAAAATTTTAAAAAGTTGCACATAGATTCACTATACTCAAAGTGATGAAAACCAAAGATGAGAAAAAAAATAAGTCAGAAAAAAAGAATTAATTCAGAAAAATAATGTTAGTATGGTTATTACTTTTCCTTAATAATGAATGAAAACTGAGAGCTTTTTCCCAAAGGTCAGGAACAAGACAAGGATAGCCACTCTCATAATTTTCATTCAACATTGTGCCAGAAGTCCTAGCCACAGTAGTTAGACAACAAAAAGAAATAAAAGAAGAAGTAAAACTTCCACTATTTGCAGATGATGATACTCTTTTATTTATTTTTATTCTGTAATGTTAGTCACATTACAGTACATCATTAGTTTTTTTTTTAAAGATTTTATTTATTTATTTGACAGAGAGAGATCACAAGCAGATGGAGACGCAGGCAGAGAGGGAGATAGAGGGAAGCAGGCTCCCCGCTGAGCAGAGAGCCCGACGTGGACTCGATCCCAGGACCCCGAGATCATGACCTGAGCCGAAGGCAGCGGCTTAACCCACTGAGCCACCCAGGCGCCCACATCATTTGTTTTTATGTAGTGCTTCATATTCATTGTTTGGGTACAACATGCATTGCTCGATGCAATATGATACTCTATTTAGAAAACTTCACCAAAAAACTTCTGGAACTGATAAATGAATTCAGTAAAGTCACAGAACAAAGTAACAGTGTACAGAAATCTGTTGCATTCCTATACTCATACAGCAGAAGAAATAGAAATTAAGAAAACAATCCCCATTTACAATAACACCAAAAACAATAAGATACCTAGGAATAAACTGAACCAAAAGGTGAAAGATCTGTACACTGAAAACTACAAAACACTGATGAAAGAAATTCAAAATGAAACAAAGAAATGGAACAATGTTCCACACTCATGGATTGGAAAAAACAAATATTGTTAAAATGCTTAAACTACCCAAAGAAATGTACAGATTTAATTTAATCTAAATCAAAATACCAGCAGCTTGACTTGTTTCACTCAGCATAATCTCTTCCAGTCCCGTCCATGTTGCTACAAAAGTTGGGTATTCATCCTTTCTGATGGAGGCATAATACTCCATAGTGTATATGGACCACATCTTCCTTATCCATTCATCTGTTGAAAGGCATCTTGGTTCTTTCCATAGTTTGGTGACCGTGGCCATTGCTGCTATAAACATTGAGGTACAGATGGCCCTTCTTTTCACGACATCTGTATCTTTGGGGTAAATACCCAGGAGTGCAATTGCAGGGTCATAGGGTCATAGCTCTATTTTTAATTTCTTGAGGAATCTCCACACTGTTCTCCAAAGAGGCTGCACCAACTTGCATTCCCACCAACAGTGTAAGAGGGTTCCCCTTTCTCCACATCCTCTCCAACACACGTTGTTTCCTGTTTGGTTAATTTTGGCCATTCTAACTGGTGTAAGGTGATATCTCAATGTGGTTTCAATTTGAATCACCCTGAGGACTAGTGATGATGAACATTTGTTCATGTGTCTGATAGCCATTTGTATGTCTTGATTGGAGAAGTGTCTGTTCATATCTTCTGCCCATTTTTTGATATGTTTGCCTGTTTCGTGTGTGTTGAGTTTGAGGAGTTCATTATAGATCCTGGATATCTACCTTTTGTCTGTACTGTCATATGTAAATATCTTCTCCCATTGCATGGGTTGCCTCTTTGTTTTTTTGACTGTTTCCTTTGCTGTGCAGAAGCTTTTGATTTTGATGAAGTCCCAAAAGTTTATTTTCACTTTTGTTTCCTTTGCCTTTGGAGACATATCTTGAAAGAAGTTGCTGTGGCTAATATTGAATTACTCCCTATGTTCTCCTCTAGCAGTCTGATGGATATCTGTCTCACGTTGTGGTCTTTTATCCATTTTGAGTTTATCTTTGTGTATGGTGTAAGAGAATGGTCGAGTTTCATTCTTCTACATATAGCTGTCCAGTTTTCCCAGAACCATTTATTGAAGAGACTGTCTTTTTTTCCACTGTATATTTTTCCTGTTTTGTCGAAGATTAATTGACCATAGAGTTGAGGGTCCATATCTGGGCTTTCTACTCTGTTCCACTGGTCTATGTGTCTATTCTTATGCCAGTACCATGCTGTCTTGGTGATCACAGCTTTGTAATAAAGCTTGAAATCAGGTAACGTGATGCCCCCAGTTTTATTTTTGTTTTTCAACATTTCCTTAGTGATTCGGGGTCTCTTCTGTTTCCATACAAATTTTTGGATTATTTGCTCCAGCTCTTTGAAGAATACCAGTGGAATTTTGATCGGAATAGCATTAAAAGTATAGATTGCTCTAGGCAGTATAAAAATTTTAACAATGTTTATTCTTCCAAT
Source organism: Mustela erminea (assembly GCF_009829155.1). NCBI lineage: Eukaryota > Metazoa > Chordata > Mammalia > Carnivora > Mustelidae > Mustela > Mustela erminea. Next base: position 73,931,960 of record NC_045635.1, on the reverse strand, counting down.
CCAAGAGCATGGAATGGTCTTCCATCTTTTTGTGTCTTCTTCAATTTCTTTCATGAGTGTTCCGTAGTTCCTCAGGTACAGATCCTTTACCTCTTTGGTTAGGTTTATTCCCAGGTATCTTATGGTTCTTGGTGCTATAGTAAATGGAATCGATTCTCTAATTTCCCTTTCTGTATTTTCATTTTTAGTGTATAAGAAAGCCACTGATTTCTGCACTTCGACTTTGTATCCTGTCACGTTGCTGAATTGCTGTATGAGTTCTAGTAGTTTGGGGGTGGAGTCTTTTGGGTTTTCCATATAAAGAATCATGTCATCTGCGAAGAGAGAGAGTTTGGCTTCTTCATTGCCAGTTTGGATACCTTTTATTTCTCTTTGTTGTCTGATTGCTGTTGCTAGGACTTCTAATACTATGTTGAACAAGAGTGGTGAGAGTGGGCATCCTTGTTGTGTTCCTGATCTCAACAGGAAGGCTCCAAGCTTTTTCCCACTGAGGATGATATTTGCTGTGGGTCTTTCATAGATAGGTTTGATGAGATTCAGGAATGTTCCCTCTATCCCTATACTTTGAAGCATTGTAATCAGGAGCAGATGCTGGATTTTGTCAAATGCTTTTTCTGCATCAATTGAGAGGACCAATTGGTTCTTCTCTCTTTTCATATTTGTTGTATCACATTGATTGATTTGCAAATGTTGAACCATCCTTGTAGCTCAGGGATGAATCCCACCTGATCATGGTGGATAATCTTTTTAATGTGCTGGTGCGTCCTGTTGGCTAGGATCTTGTTGGGAATCTTAGCATCCATATTCATCAGTGATATTGGTCTGAAATTCTCCTTTTTGGTAGGGTCTTTGCCTGGTTTGGGGATCAGGGTAATGCTGGCCTCATAGAAAGAGTCTGGAAGTTTTCCTTCTGCTTCAACTTTTTTGAAATCGCTTCAGGAGAATAGGTGTTATTCCTTCTTTGAAAGTTTGGTAGAATTCCCCAGGGAATATGTCAGGTCCTGGGCTCTTGTTTTTTGGGAGGTTTTTGATCACTGCTTCAATCTCATTTCTAGATATCGGTCTGTTCAGGTTGCCGATTTCTTCCTGGTTCAATTTTGGTAGTTTATAGTTTTCCAGAAATGCATCCATTTCATCTAGGTTGCTTAGCTTATTGGCATATAACTGTTGATAATAACTTCTGATGATTGTTTCTACTTCCTTGGTGTTAGTTGTGATCTCTCCCTTTTCATTCATAATTTTATGAATTTTGGCTTTCTCTCTTTTCTTTTGGATTAGTGTGGCCAATGGTTTATCAATCTTATTTATTCTTTCAAAAAACCAGCTTCTAGTTTCATTGATATGTTCTACTTTATCTCTGGTTTCTACCTCGTTGATCTTAGCTCTAACCTTGATGATTTCCCTTCTTATGTGTGGAGTTGGTTTGGTTTGTTGTTGATTCTCCAGTTCTTATGGTGTAGAGACAGCTGGTGTATTCTGGATTTTTCAATATTTTGAGAGAGGCTTGGTTGGCTATGTATTTCCCCCTTAGAACCGCCTTTGCTGTATCCCATAGGTTTTGGACCAAAGTGTCTTCATTCTCATTGGTTTATATGAATTGTTTCAGTTCTTCTTTGATCTCCTGGTTGATCCAAGCATTCTTAAGCAAGGTGGCCTTTAGCTTCCAGGTGTTTGAGTTCCTTCAGAACTTTTCCTTGTGATTGAGCTCCAGTTTCAAAGCATTGTGGTCTGAGAATATGCAGGGAATCATCTCAGTCTTTTGGTATTGGTTGAGTCCTGATTTGTGACCCAGTATGTGGTCTAGCAGAGAGAGTCAATTATCATATGGTTTCACTTATTTGTGGAGCATAACAAATATCATGGAGGACAAGGGGTGTTAGAGAGGATGAGGGAGTTGGGGCAAATTGGAAGGGGAGGTGAATCATGAGAGACTATAGATTCTGAAAAAACAATCTGAGGGGTTTGAAGTGGTGGGGGAGTGGGAGGTTGGGGTACCAGGTGGTGGGTATTATAGAGGGCATGGATTGCATGGAGCACTGGGTGTGGTGAAAAAATAATGAATACTGTTTTTCTGAAAATAAATAAATCAATTTAATAAAAATTTTAAAAAAATACCAGTTGCATTTTACACAGATCTAGAATAAACATTCCTAAGATTTGTATGAACCACAAAAGACCCTGAATACAAAAGCAATTATGAGAATGAAAAGTAAACTTGGGGGCATTACAATTCTTGTCTTCAAGTTATACTACAAAGCAGTAGTTATCAAAACAATATGGTACTGTAGACACATAGATCAATAGAACAGAATAGAAAGCCAAGAAAAGAACCTCAATTACTCCTCAACAAAACAGGAAAGAATATCTAATGAAAAAAAGACAGTCTCTTCAAGAAATGGTGTTGGGAAAACTGGACAGCCACACACCAAAAAATGAAACTTGACCACTTCCTTACACCACACACAAAGGTAAATTCAAAATGGATGCAGGACCTAAATCTGAGACAGGAATCCATCAAAATTCTTGCGAAAACAAGCAGTGTAAAGTAGGAAATAGGGCAAACCACAGAATCCAAGACAGATGGCTATATAAATACCAAAAATCATGGTTTACCAGAGCAGAGCTTTTGCAACATACAAAAGCAAAAATTTAGACCTTCTTATATTATAAACAAAAATAAATTTAACGTATATTAAAGACCTAAATGTGAGATCTGAAATCATAAAAATACCATAAAAGTACACAGACAGTAATCTGTTTGACAGAAACCATAGCAATATTTTTTTCTACATAGGTCTCCCGAGGCAAGGGATATAAAAGCAAAAATAAACTATTGGGACCACATCAAATTAAAAAGCTTCTTCACAGCAACGAAAACAATTAACAAAACTAAAATGCAACCTAGGGAATGGGAGAATATATCTGCAAATGTCATCTGATAAAATATTAATATATAAAACATATAAAGAATTTATAAAACTCAACACCCTCAAAATGAATAATCTAATTTAAAAATGGGCCAAAGACATGAACAGATATTTTTTTCCAATAAAGACAGCCACATGGCCAACAGACACATGAAAAGATGTTCATCATCCTCACCATCAGGGAAATACAAATCAAAACTACAGTGATATATCACTTCAGAATAACTAAAATCAACAACACAAGAACCAACAGGTTTTGGCAAGCATGTGTAGAAAGGGGAACTCTCCTACCTGTCAGTAGCAATGCCAACTGCTGCAACCACTGCAGAAAACAGTGTGGAGATTCCTCAGAAATTAAAAATAGAACTACCCTATGATCCAGCAATCATACTACTGGGTATTTACCCAAAGAATACAAAAACAATATTTCTAAGGGATGAATGCATCCCTATGTTTGTAACAGCATTATTTATAGTAACCAAAATATAGAAACAGCCCAAGTGTCCATCAATTGATGAATGGAGAAAAAAGTTGTCACACACACACACACACACACACACACACACACACACGCACAGATGAATATTATTCGGTCATAAAAAGGAATGAAATCTTGCCATTTCAATGACATGGATGGTGCTAGAAAGTACAATGCTAAGTGAAATAAGCCAGAGAAAGACAAATACCATATAATTTCTGTCACATGAGGAATTTAATGAAAAACAAAAATGAGCCAAAGGAAAAGAGAAAGAGAAAGAAAAATCAAGAGATGGACTCAACAATAGAGAACAAACTCATGGTTACTAGAGGGGATGTTGTTAGGAAGATGGGTTAAACAGGTTATGGGGACGAAGGAGTGCACTTACAATGAGCACAGGTGATATATGGAATAATTAAATCACTATAGTATATACCTGAAACTAATATAATACTGTATGTAAACTGGAATTAAATGAAAACATAACAAAATGGGATCATTACAGAGTTTGCATTGAAACAATGAATTGTTTAATACTGCTATCTTAATATTTTCCTCTATCCATGAACATAAAATATCTTCCATTTCCTACAAACTTTTAAAGAATTTATCAACAGCGTTTTGCAGTTTTTTTGTGTTCAGTTTTTGAACATTGTTAAATTTAGTACTATGTATTATTATTTTTTATTATTTATTATTTATTTTATTTTTTTTATAAACATAAAATGTATTTTTATCCTCAGGGGTACAGGTCTGTGAATCGCCAGGTTTACACACTTCACAGCACTCACCATAGCACATACCCTCCCCAATGTCCATAATCGCACCCCCTTCTCCCAAACCCCCTCCCCCCAGAAACCCTCAGTTTGTTTTGTGAGATTAAGAGTCACTTATGGTTTGTCTCCCTCCCAATCCAATCTTGTTTCATTGATTCTTCTCCTACCCACTTAAGCCCCCATGTTGCATCACCACTTCCTCATATCAGGGAGATCATATGATAGTTGTCTTTCTCTGCTTGACTTATTTCACTAAGCATGATACGCTCTAGTTCCATCCATGTTGTCGCAAATGGCAAGATTTCATTTCTTTTGATGGCTGCATAGCATTCCATTGTGTATATATACCACCTCTTCTTGATCCATTCATCTGTTGATGGACATCTAGGTTCTTTCCACAGTTTGGCTATTGTGGACATTGCTGCTATAAACATTCGGGTGCACGTGCCCCTTTGGATCACTACGTTTGTATCTTTAGGGTAAATACCCAATAGTGCAATTGCTGGGTCATAGGGCAGTTCTATTTTCAACATATTGAGGAACCTCCCTGCTGTTTTCCAGAGTGGCTGCACCAGCTTGCATTCCCACCAACAGTGTAGGAGGGTTCCCCTTTCTCCGCATCCTCGCCAGCATCTGTCATTTCCTGACTTGTTGATTTTAGCCATTCTGACTGGTGTGAGGTGATATCTCATTGTGGTTTTGATTTGTATTTCCCTGATGCCGAGTGATATGGAGCACTTTTTCATGTGTCTGTTGGCCATCTGGATGTCTTCTTTGCAGAAATGTCTGTTCATGTCCTCTGCCCATTTCTGGATTGGATTATTTGTTCTTTGGGTGTTGAGTTTGCTAAGTTCTTTATAGATTCTGGACACTAGTCTGATATGTCCTTTGCAAATATCTTCTCCCATTCTGTCAGTTGTCTTTTCACTTTGTTAACTGTTTCCTTTGCTGTGCAAAAGCTTTTGATCTTGATGAAATCCCAGTAGTTCATTTTTGCCCTTGCTTCCCTTGCCTTTGGCGTTGTTCCTAGGAAGATATTGCTGCGGCTGAGGTCGAAGAGGTTGCTGCCTGTGTTCTCCTCAAGGATTTTGATGGATTCCTTTCGCACATTGAGGTCCTTTATCCATTTTGAGTCTATTTTTGTGTGTGGTGTAAGGAAATGGTCCAATTTCATTTTTCTGCATGTGGCTGTCCAATTTTCCCAGCACCATTTATTGAAGAGGCTGTCTTTTTTCCATTGGACATTCTTTCCTGCTTTGTCGAAGACTAGTTGACTGTAGAGTTGAGGATCTATTTCTGGGCTCTCTATTCTGTTCCATTGATCTATGTGTCTATTTTTGTGCCAGTACCATGCTGTCTTGATGATGACAGCTTTGTAATAGAGCTTGAAGTCCGGAATTGTGATGCCACCAACGTTGGCTTTCTTTTTCAATATCCCTTTGGCTATTCGAGGTCTTTTCTGGTTCCATATAAATTTTAGAATTATTTGTTCCATTTCTTTGAAAAAGATGGATGGTACTTTGATAGGAATTGCATTAAATGTGTAGATTGCTTTAGGTTGCATAGACATTTTCACAATATTTATTCTTCCAATCCAGGAGCATGGAACATTTTTCCATTTCTTTGTGTCTTCCTCAATTTCTTTCATGAGTACTTTATAATTTTCTGAGTATAGATTCTGTGCCTCTTTGGTTAAGTTTATTCCTAGGTATCTTATGGTTTTGGGTGCAATTGTAAATGGGATTGACTCCTAAATTTCTCTTTCTTCTGTCTTGCTGTTGGTGTAGAGAAATGCAACTGATTTCTGTGCATTGATTTTATATCCTGAAACTTTACTGAATTCCTGTGTAAGTTCTAGCAGTTTTGGAGTGGAGTCTTTTGGGTTTTCCACATACAGTATCATATCATCTGCGAAGAGTGATAATTTGACTTCCTCTTTGCCGATTTGGACGCCTTTAATTTCCTTTTGTTGTCTGATTGCTGAGGCTAGGACCTCTAGTACTATGTTGAATAGCAGTGGTGATAATGGACATCCCTGCCGTGTTCCTGACCTTAGCGGAAAAGCTTTCAGTTTTTCTCCATTGAGAATGATATTTGCGGTGGGTTTTTCAAAGATGGCTTTGATGATATTGATGTATGTGCCCTCTATCCCTACACTTTGAAGAGTTTTGATCAGGAAGGGATGCTGTACTTTGTCAAATGCTTTTTCAGCATCTATTGAGAGTATCATATGGTTCTTGTTCTTTCTTTTATTGATGTGTTGTATCACATTGACTGATTTGCGGATGTTGAACCAACCTTGCAGCCCTGGAATAAATCGCACTTGGTCGTGGTGAATAATCTTTTTAATGTACTGTTGAATCCTATTGGCTAGTATTTTGTTGAGTATTTTCGCATCTGTGTTCATCAAGGATATCGGTCTATAGCTCTCTTTTTTGGTGGGATCCTTGTCTTGTTTGGGATCAAGGTGATGCTGGCCTCATAAAATGAGTTTGGAAGTTTTCCTTCCATTTCTATTTTTTGGAACAGTTTCAGGAGAATAGGAATTAGTTCTTCTTTAAATGTTTGGTAGAATTCCCCCGGGAAGCCGTCTGGCCCTGGACTTTTGTTTGTTTGGAGATTTTTAATGACTGTTTCAATCTCTGTACTGGTTATGGGTCTGTTCAGGCTTTCTATTTCTTCCTGGTTCAGTTGTGGTAGTTTATATGTTTCTAGGAATGCATCCATTTCTTCCAGATTGTCAAATTTATTGGCGTAGAGTTGCTCATAGTATGTTCTTATAATAGTTTGTATTTCTTTGGTGTTAGTTGTGATCTCTCCTCTTTCATTCATGATTTTATTTATTTGGGTCCTTTCTCTTTTCTTTTTGATAAGTCGGGCCAGGGGTTTATCAATTTTATTAATTCTTTCAAAGAACCATCTCCTAGTTTCGTTGATTTGTTCTATTGTTTTTTTGGTTTCTATTTCATTGATTTCTGCTCTGATCTTTATGATTTCTCTTCTCCTGCTGGGCTTAGGGTTTCTTTCTTGTTCTTTCTCCAGCTCCTTTAGGTGTAGGGTTAGGTTGTGTACCTGAGACCTTTCTTGTTTCTTGAGAAAGGCTTGTACCGCTATATATTTTCCTCTCAGGACTGCCTTTGTTGTGTCCCACAGATTTCGAACCGTTGTATTTCATTATCATTTGTTTCCATGATTTTTTTCAATTCTTCTTTAATTTCCCAGTTGACCCATTCATTCTTTAGAAGGATGCTGTCTAGTCTCCATGTATTTGGGTTCTTTACTAACTTCCTTTTGTGGTTGAGTTCTAGCTTTAGAGCATTGTGGTCTGAAAATATGCAGGTTATGATCCCAATCTTTTGATACCGGTTGAGTCCTGATTTAGGACCGAGGATGTGATCTATTCTGGAGAATGTTCCGTGTGCACTAGAGAAGAAAGTGTATTCTGTTGCTTTGGGATGAAATTTTATGAATATATCTGTGATGTCCATCTGGTCCAGTGTGTCGTTTAATGTCTTTATTTCCTTGCTGATCTTTTGCTTGGATGACCATTCCATTTCAGTGAGGGGCGTGTTAAAGTCCCCTACTATTATTGTATTATTGTTTATGTGTTTCTTTGATTTTGTTATTAGTTGGTTTATATAGTTGGCTGCTCCCACGTTGGGGGCATAGATATTTAAAATTGTTAGATCTTCTTGTTGGACAGACCCTTTGAGTATGATATAGTGTCCTTCCTCATCTCTTATTATAGTCTTTGGCTTAAAATCTAATTGATCTTATATAAGGATTGCCACTCCTGCTTTCTTCTGATGTCCTTTAGCATGGTAAATTCTTTTCCACCCCCTCACTTTCAATCTGGAGGTGTCTTCGGGCTTAAAATGAGTTTCTTGGAGGCAACATCTAGATGGGTTTTGTTTTTTTATCCATTCTGATACCCTGTGTCTTTTCACAGGGGCATTTAGCCCATTAATATTCAGGGTAACTATTGAGAGATATGAATTTAGTGCCATTGTATTGCCTATAAGGTGACTGTTACTGTATATGGTCTCTGTTCCTTTCTGATCTACCACTTGTAGGCTCTCTCTTTGCTTAGAGGACCCCTTTCAATATTTCCTGTAGAGCTGGTTTGGTGTTTGCAAATTCTTTCAGTTTTTGTTTGTCCTGGAAGCTTTTAATCTCTCCTTCTATTTTCAATGATAGCCTGGCTGGATATAGTATTCTTGGCTGCATGTTATTCTCGTTTAGTGCTCTGAAAATATCATGCCAGCTCTTTCTGGCCTGCCAGGTCTCTGTGGATAAGTCAGCTGCCAATCTAATATTTTTACCATTGTATGTTACAGACTTCTTTTCCCGGGCTGCTTTCAGGATTTTCTCTTTGTCACTGAGACTTGTAAATTTTACTATTAGGTGACGGGGTGTGGGCCTATTCTTATTGATTTTGAGGGGCGTTCTCTGAACCTCCTGAATTTTGATGCTCATTCCCTTTGCCATATTGGGGAAATTCTCCCCAATAATTCTCTCCAGTATACCTTCTGCTCCCCTCTCTCTTTCTTCTTCTTCTGGAATCCCAATTATTCTAATGTTGTTTCGTCTTATGGTGTCACTTATCTCTCGAATTCTCCCCTCGTGGTCCAGTAGCTGTTTGTCCCTCTTTTGCTCAGCTTCTTTATTCTCTGTCATTTGGTCTTCTATATCACTAATTCTTTCTTCTGCCTCACTTATCCTAGCAGTGAGAGCCTCCATTTTTGATTGCACCTCATTAATAGCTTTTTTGATTTCAACTTGGTTAGATTTTAGTTCTTTTATTTCTCCAGAAAGGGCTTTTATATCTCTCGAGAGGGTTTCTCTAATATCTTCCATGCCTTTTTCGAGCCTGGCTAGAACCTTGAGAATTGTCATTCTGAACTCTAGATCTGACATATTACCAATGTCTGTACTGATTAGGTCCCTAGCCTTCGGTACTGCCTCTTGTTCTCTTTTTTGTGTTGAATTTTTCCGTCTTGTCATTTTGTCCAGATAAGAGTATATGAAGGAGAAAGGAAAATACTAAAAGGGTGGCAACAACCCCATGAAAATATGCTTTAACCAAATTAGAAGAGATCCCAAATCGTGAGGAGGGAGAAAGGGGATAAAAAGAGGTTCAAAAAGGAAGAAAGAAAAAAAAAGAAAATAGAAAAAAAAAAGAAAAGAAAAGAATTAAAAAAAAACAAATAAGAAAAATATAAAAAAGAAAAAATATATATTAGATAAACTGGTTAAAAAACGTTAAAAAAGAAAAAGGTAAAAGTTAAAAAAAAATTTACCAGAAGGCAATAAAAAAAACAAAAAATGAAAAAGAAAAGAAATTATATTAACTGCAAGACTAAAAAAAATCACAGGGAAAAAGCAATGAGTTCCGTGCTTTGCTTTATCCTCCTAGGGAATTCTGCTGCTCTCCTTGGTATTGAAACCGCACTCCTTGGTAGGTGAACTTGGTCTCGGCTGGATTTCTTGATGATCTTCTCGGGGAGGGGCCTGTTGTAGTGATTCTCAAGTGTCTTTGCCCTAGGCAGAATTGCACCGCCCTTAGCAGGGGCCGGGGTGAGTAATCCGCTTGGGTTTGCTTTCAGGAGCTTTTCTTCCCTGAGCGCTTTCCGTAGAGTTCCCGAGGATGGGGAATACAAATGGCGGCCTCCTGGTCTCCGGCCCCGAGGATCCGAGAGCCCAGGGCCCCACTCCTCAGTGCGCCCTCAGAGAACAGCGCCCAGTTACTCCCGTCTGCCTGACCTCCGGCTGTGCTCCGAGCTCACCGAGCCTGTGACCGGTTCAAGGTAACACCGAGCTGTGAGCTTACTGTCGGCTCTGTCTCTGTAGCCGGCTTTCCAGTTGCAATACCTGCAAGCTCTGCGACACTCAGACACCCCCGATCCTTCTGTGACCCTGCGGGACCTGAGGCCACATTGACCCCCCGTGGGCTTCACCCCGGTTTAGACTCTGGAGCGATGTCCCTCAGCAGAACAGACTTTTAAAAGTCCTGATTTTGTGTGCCGTTGCTCCGTCGCTTGCCGGGAGCCGGCCCCTCCCCCCGGGGTCTATCTTCCCGTCGCTTTGGATTCACTTCTCCGCCGGTCCTACCTTTCAGAAAGTGGTTGCTTTTCTATTAACAGAATTGCTGTTCTCCTTCTCTTCGATCTGCGGATGGATTTTCAGGTGTTTGCAATCTTTAGATAAGCTATCTAGCTGATCTCCGGCTAGCTGAAGTAGTCTCAGCCTGCTACTTCTCCGCCATCTTGACCGCGATCCTATTCATTCACCTGTTGATGCACATCTAGGTTCTTTCCATAGTTTGGCTATTGTAGACATTGCTGCTATAAACATTCAGGTGCAAGTGCGCCTTTGGATCACTACGTTTGTATCTTTAGGGTAAATACCCAGTAGTGCAATTGTTCGGTTGTAGGGTAGTTCTATTTTGAACATTTTGAGGAACCTCCAAGCTGTTTTCCAGAATGGTTGCACAAGCTTGCATTCCCACCAACAGTCTAGGAGGGTTCCCCTTTCTCCACATCCTCGCCAGCATCTGTCATTTCCTGACTTGTTAATTTCAGCCATTCTGACTGGTGTGAGGTGATATCTCATTGTGGTTTTGATTTGTATTTCCCTGATGCCAAGAGATGTGGAGCACTTTTTCATGTATCTGTTGGCCATCTGGATGTCTTCTTTGCAGAAATGTCTGTTCATGACTTCTGCCCATTTCGTGATTGGATTATTTGTTCTTCGGGTGTTGAGTTTGCTAAGTTCTTTATAGATTTTGGACACTAGCCCTTTATCTGATATGTCGTTTGCAAATATCTTCTCCCATTCTGTCAGTTGTCTTTTGATTTTGTTAACTGTTTCCTTTGCTGTGCAAAAGCTTTTGATCTTGATGAATCCCAATAGTTCATTTTTGCCCTTGCTTCCCTTGCCTTTGGCGTTGTTCCTAGGAAGATGTTGCTGTGGCTGAGGTCGAAGAGGTTGCTGCCTGTGTTCTCCTCAAGGATTTTGATGGATTCCTTTCTCACATTGAGGTCCTTTATCCTATTGAGTCTATTTTCGTATGTTTTATAAGGAAATGGTCCAATTTCATTTTTCTGCATGTGGCTGTCCAATTTTCCCAACACCATTTGTTGAAGAGACTGTCTTTTTTCCATTGGACATTCTTTCCTGCTTTGTTGAAGATTAGTTGACCATAGAGTTGAGGGTCTATTTCTGGGCTCTCTATTCTGTTCCATTGATCTATTTGTCTGTTTTTGTGCCAGTACCATGCTGTCTTGATGATGACAGCTTGTAATAGAGCTTGAAGTCCGGAATTGTAATGCCACCAACTTTGGCTTTCTTTTTCAATATTCCTTTGGCTATTCAAGGTCTTTTCTGGTCCCATATAAATTTTAGAATTATTTGTTCCATTTCTTTGAAAAAATGGATGGTTTTTGATAAGAATTGCATTAAATATGTACTTTGCTTTAGGTAGCATAGACATTTTCACAATATTTGTTCTTCCAATCCAGGAGCATGGAAGATTTTTCCATTTCTTTGTGTCTTCCTCAATTTCTTTCATGAGTACTTTATAGTTTTCTGAGTATGGATTCTTAGCCTCTTTGGTTAGGTTTATTTCTAGGTATCTTATAGTTTTGGGTGCTAATGTAAATGGGATGGACTCCTTAACTTCTCTCTCTTCTGTCTTGTTGGTGTAGAGAAATGCAACTGATTTCTGTGCATTGATTTTATATTTTGACACTTTACTGAATTCCTGTGCAAGTTCTAGGAGTTTTGGAGCAGAGTCTTTTGGGTTTTCCACATGTAGTATCATATCATCTGCGAAGAGTGATAGTTTAACTCCTTCTTTGCCGATATGGATGCCTTTAATTTCCTTTTGTTGTCTGATTGCTGAGGCTAGGACTTCTAGTACTATGTTGAATAGCAGTGGTGATAAATGACATCTCTGCTGTATTCCTGACTTTGGCGGAAAAGCTTTGAGTTTTTCTCCATTGAAAATGATATTTTTGGTGGGTTTTTCATAGATGGCTTTGATAATATTGACGTATGTGCCCTATATCCCTATATTTTGAAGAGTTTTGATCAGGAAGGGATGCTGCACGTTGTCAAATGCTTTTTCAGCATCTATTGAGTGTATTATATGTTTACTGTTTTTTCTTTTATTAATGCACTGTATCACATTGATTGATTTGCATGTTGAACCAACCTTCAGCCCTGGAATAAATCCCACTTGGTCATGGTGAATAATTATTTTAACATACTGTTGGATCCATTGGCTAGTATTTTTTTTTAATTTATTAATTTTATAAACATATATTTTTATCCCCAGGGGTACAGGTCTGTGAATCACCAGATTTACACACTTCACAGCACTCACCAAAGCACATACCCTCCCCAATGTCCATAATCCCACCCCCTTCTCCAAAACGCCCTCCCCCCAGCAACCCTCAGTTTGTTTTGTGAGATTAAGAGTCACTTATGGTTTGTCTCCTTCTCAATCCCATCTTGCTTCATGGATTCTCTCCTACCCACTTAAGCCCCCATGTTGCATCACCACTTTCTCATATCAGGGAGTTCATATGATAGTTGTCTTTCTCTGCTTGACTTATTTCGCTAAGCATGATACGCTCTAGTTCCATCCATGTTGTCGCAAATGGCAAGATTTCATTTCTTTTGATGGCTGCATAGTATTCCATTGTGTATATATACCACCTCTTCTTGATCCATTCATCTGTTGATGGACATCTAGGTTCTTTCCATAGTTTGGCTATTGTGGACATTGCTGCTATAAACATTCGGGTGCATGTGCCCCTTTGGATCACTACGTTTGTATCTTTAGGGTAAATACCCAATAGTGCAATTGCTGGGTCATAGGGCAGTTCCATTTTCAACATTTTGAGGAACCTCCATGCTGTTTTCCAGAGTGATTGCACCAGCTTGCATTCCCACCAACAGTGTAGGAGGGTTCCCCTTTCTCCGCATCCTCGCCAGCATCTGTCATTTCCTAACTTGTTTATTTTTACCATTCTGACTGGTGTGAGGTGATATCTCATTGTGGTTTTGATTTGTATTTCCCTGATGCCGAGTGATATGGAGCACTTTTTCATGTGTCTGTTGGCCATCTGGATGTCTTCTTTGCAGAAATGTCTGTTCATGTCCTCTGCCCATTTCTTGATTGGATTATTTGTTCTTTGGGTGTTGAGTTTGCTAAGTTCTTTATAGATTCTGGACACTAGTCCTTTATCTGATATGTCGTTTGCAAATATCTTCTCCCATTCTGTCAGTTGTCTTTTGATTTTGTTAACTGTTTCCTTTGCTGTGCAAAAGCTTTTGATCTTGATGAAATCCCAATAGTTCATTTTTGCCCTTACTTCCCTTGCCTTTGGCGTTGTTCCCAGGAAGATATTGCTGCGGCTGAGGTCAAAGAGGTTGCTGCCTGTGTTCTCCTCAAGGATTTTGATGGATTCCTTTCGCACATTGAGGTCCTTTATCCATTTTGAGTCTATTTTTGTGTGTGGTGTAAGGAAATGGTCCAATTTCATTTTTCTGCATGTGGCTGTCCAATTTTCCCAGCACCATTTATTGAAGAGGCTGTCTTTTTTCCATTGGACATTCTTTCCTGTTGAAGATTAGTTGACTGTAGAGTTGAGGGTCTATTTCTGGGCTCTCTATTCTGTTCCATTGATCTATGTCTCTGTTTTTGTGCACAGCTTCGTAATAGTGCTTGATGTCCGGAATTGTGATGCCACCAACTTTGGCTTTCTTTTTCAATATCCCTTTGGCTATTCGAGGTCCTTTCTGGTTCCGTATAAATTTTAGAATTATTGGTTCCATTTCTCTGAAAAAGATGGATGGTACTTTGAAAGGAATTGCATTAAATGTGTAGATTGCTTTAGATTGCATAGACATTTTCACAATATTTATTCTTCCAATCCAGAAGCATGGAACAATTTTCCATTTCTTTCTGTCTTCCTCAATTTCTTTCATGAGTACTTTATAGTTTTCTGAGTATAGATTCTGTGCCTCTTTGGTTAAGTTTATTCCTAGGTATCTTATGGTTTTGGGTGCAATTGTAAATGGGATTGACTCCTTAATTTCTCTTTCTTCTGTCTTGCTGTTGGTGTAGAGAAATGCAACTGATTTCTGTGCATTGATTTTATATTCTGACACTTTACTGAATTCCTGTACAAGTTCTAGCAGTTTTGTAGTGGAGTCTTTTGAGTTTTCCACATATAGTATCATATCATCTGTGAAGAGTGATAATTTGACTCCTTCTTTGCCGAGTTGGATGCCTTTAATTTCCTTTTGTTGTCTGATTGCTGAGGCTAGTACCTCTAGTACTATGTTGAATAGCAGTGGTGATAATGGACATCCCTGCCGTGTTCCTGACCTTAGCGGAAAAGCTTTCAGTTTTTCTCCATTGAGAATGATATTTGCCGTGAGTTTTTCATAGATGGCTTTGATGATATTGAGGTATGTGCCCTCTATCCCTACTCTGAAGAGTTTTGATCAGGAAGGGATGCTGTACTTTGTCAAATGCTCTTTCAGCATCTATTGAGAGTATCATATGGTTCTTGTTCTTTCTTTTATTGATGTGTTGTATCACATTGACTGATTTGCAGATGTTGCACCAACCTTGCAGCCCTGGAATAAATCCCACTTGGTCATGTTGAATAATCCTTTTAATGTACTGTTGAATCCTATTGGCTAGTATTTTAGTGAGAATATTTGCATCTGTGTTCATCAAGCATATTGGTCTATAGCTCTCTTTTTTGATGGGATCCTTGTCTGGTTTGGGGATCAAGGTGATGCTGGCCTCATAAAATGAGTTTGGAAGTTTTCCTTCCATTTCGATTTTTTGGAACAGTTTCAGGAGAATAGGAATTAGTTCTTCTTTAAATGTTTGGTAGAATTCCCCCGGGAAGCCGTCTGGCCCTGGGCTTTTGTTTGTTTGGAGATTTTTAATGACTGTTTCAATCTCCTTACTGGTTATGGGTCTGTTCAGGCTTTCTATTTCTTCCTGGTTCAGTTGTGGTAGTTTATATGTTTTTAGGAATGCATCCATTTCTTCCAGATTGTCAAATTTATTGGCGTAGAGTTGCTCATAGTATGTTCTTATAATAGTTTGTATTTCTTTGGTGTTAGTTGTGATCTTTCCTCTTTCATTCATGATTTTATTTATTTGGGTCCTTTCTCTTTTCTTTTTGATAAGTCGGGCCAGGGGTTTATCAATTTTATTAATTCTTTCAAAGAACCAGCTCCTAGTTTCGTTGATTTGTTCTATTGTTTTTTTGGTTTCTATTTCATTGATTTCTGCTCTGATCTTTATGATTTCTCTTCTCCTGCTGGGCTTAGGGTTTCTTTCTTGTTCTTTCTCCAGCTCCTTTAGGTGTAGGTTTAGGTTGTGTACCTGAGACCTTTCTTGTTTCTTGAGAAAGGCTTGTACCGCTATATATTTTCCTCTCAGGACTGCCTTTGATGTGTCCCACAGATTTCGAACCGTTGTATTTTATTATCATTTGTTTCCATGACTTTTTTCAATTCTTCTTTAATTTCCCGGTTGACCCATTCATTCTTTAGAAGGATGTTGTTTAGTCTCCATGTATTTGGGTTCTTTTCAAACTTCCTTTTGTGGTTGAGTCTAGCTTTAAAGCATTGTGGTCTGAAAATATGCAGGGAATGATCCCAATCTTTTGATACAGGTTGAGTCCTGATTTAGGACCGAGGATGTGATCTATTCTGGAGAATGTTCCATGTGCACTAGAGAAGAATGTGTATTCTGTTGCTTTGGGATGAAATGTTCTGAATATATCTGTGATGTCTGGTCCAGTGTGTCGTTTAAGGCCTTTATTTCCTTGCTGATCTTTTGCTTGGATGATCTGTCCATTTCAGTGAGGGGAGTGTTAAAGTCCCCTACTATTATTGTATTATTGTTGATGTGTTTCTTTGATTTTGTTATTAATTGGTTTATATAGTTGGCTGCTCCCACGTTGGGGGCATAGATATTTAAAATTGTTAAATCTTCTTGTTGGACAGACCCTTTGAGTATGATATAGTGTCCTTCCTCATTTCTTATTATAGTCTTTGGCTTAAAATCTAATTGATCTGATATAATGATTGCCACTCCTGCTTTCTTCTGATGTCCATTAGCATGGTAAATTCTTTTCCACCCCCTCACTTTAAATCTGGTGGTATCTTCGGGCTTAAAATGAGTTTCTTCAAGGCAACATATAGATGGGTTTTGTTTTTTTTTATCCATTTTGATACCCTGTGTCTTTTGACCGGGGCATTTAGCCCATTAACATTCAGGGTAACTATTGAGAGATATGAATTTAGTGCCATTGTATTGCCTGTAAGGTGACTGTTACTGTATATGGTCTCTGTTGCTTTCTGAGGTACCACTTGTAGGCTCTCTCTTTGCTTAGAGGACCTCTTTCAATATTTCCTGTAGAGGTGGTTTGGTGTTTTCAAATTCTTTCAGTTTTTTTTTTTTTTTTGTCCTGGAAGCTTTTAATCTCTCCTTCTATTTTCAATGATAGCCTAGCTGGTTATAGTATTCTTGGTTGCATGTTTTTCTCGTTTAGTGCTCTGAAAATATCATGCCAGCTCTTTCTGGCATTGGCTAGTATTTTGTTGAGAATTTTCGCATCTGTGTTCATCAAGGATATTGGTCTGTAGTTCTCTTTTCTTGATAGGATCCTTGTCTCATTTTGGGATCAAGGTGATGTTGGCCTCATAAAATGAGTTTGGAAGCTTTCCTTCCATTTCTAATTTTTGGAAGAGTTTCAGGAGAATAGAAATTAGTTCTTTAAATGTGTGGTAGAATTCCCCTGGGAAGTCATCTGGCCCTGGGCTTTTGTTTGTTTGGAGAATTTTGATGACTGTTTCAATCTCCTTACTGGTTATGGGTCTGTCCAGGTTTTCTATTTTTTCCTGGTTCAGCTGTGGTAGTTTATATGTCCCTAGAAATGCATCCTCTTCCAGATGTTCAAATTTGTTTGCGTAGAGTTGCTCATAGTATGTTCTTATAATTGTTTGTATTTGTTTGCTGTTAGTTGTGATCTCTCCTATTTCATTCACGATTTTATTTATTTGGGTCGTTTCTCTTTTCTTTTTGATAATTCTGGCCAGGGGTTTATCAATTATATTAATTCTTACAAAGTACCAGCTCCTAGTTTCATTGATTTGTTCTTTTTTTTTTTTTTTTGGTTTCTATTTCATTAATTTCTGCTCTGATCTTTATGATTTCTCATATCCTGCTGGGTTTAGGCTTTCTTTGTTGTTCTTTCTCCAGCTCCTTTAGGTGTAGGGTTAGGTTGTGTACCTGAGAACTTTCTTGTTTCCTGAGAAAAGCTTTTACTGCTATATATTTTCCTCTCAGGACTGCCTTTGCTGTGTCCCACAGATTTTGAACCATTGTGTTTTCATTATCATTTGTTTCCATGAATTTTTTCAATTCTTCTTTAATTTCCCAGTTGACCCATTCATTCTCTAGAAGGATGCTGTTTAGTCTCCATGTATTTGGGTTCTTTCCAAAATACCTCTTGTGATTGAGTGTTAGCTTCAGAGCATTCTGGTCTGACAATATTCAGGGAATGATCCCAATCTTTTGATACCGGTTGAGACCTGATTTAGGACCCAGGATGTGATCTATTCTGGAGAATGTTCCGTGTGCACCAGAGAAGAATGTGTATTCTGTTGCTTTGGGATGAAATGTTCTGAATATATCTGTGATGTCCATCTGGTCCATGTGTCATTTAAGGCCTTTATTTCTTTGTTGATCTTTTGCTTGGATGATCTGTCCATTTCAATGAGGGGAGTGTTAAAGTCCCCTACTATTATTGTATTATTGTTTATGTGTTTCTTTGATTTTGTTATTAATTGGTTTATATAGTTGGCTGATCCCACGTTAGGGGCATAGATATTTAAAATTGTTAGATCTTCTTGTTGGACAGATCATTTGAGTAAGATATAGTGTTCTTCCTCTTCTCTTATTATAGTCTTTGGCTTAAAATGTAATTGATCTTATTTAAGGATTGCCACTACTGCTTTCTTCTGATGTCCATTAGCATGATAAATTGTTTTCCACCCCCTCACTTTCAATCTGGAGGTGTCTTCGGGCTTGAAATGATTTTCTTGTAGGCAACATGTAGATGGGTTTTGTTTTTGTATTCATTCTGATATCCTGTGTCTTTTGACTGTGGCATTTAGCCTATTAACATTCAGGGTAACTATTGAGAGATATCAATTTAGTGCCATTGTATTGCCTGTAAGGTGACTGTTCCTATATATTGTCTCTGTTGCTTTCTGATCTACTATTTTTAGGCTCTCTCTTTCCTTAGAGGACCCCTTTCAATATTTCCTGTAGAGCTGGTTTGTTTTTTGCAAATTCTTTCAGTTTTTGTTTGTCCTGGAAGCTTTTAATCTCTTCTTCTATTTTCAATGATATCCTAGCTGGACATAGTATTCTTGGCTGCACATTTTTTTTTGTTCAGTGCTCTGAACAAGGTCTTTGTGGATAAGTCTGCTGCCAATCTACTATTTTTACCATTGTATGTTACAGACTTCTTTTCTTGGGCTACTTTCAGGTTTTTCTCTTTGTCACTAAGACTTGTAAATTTTACTATTAGGTGACAGGGTGTAGACCTATTCTTATTGATTTTGATGGGGGTTCTCTGCACCTTCTGGACTTTGATGCTTGTACCCTTTGCCATATTAGGGAAATTCTCTACAATATTTCTCTCCAATATACCTTCTACTCCCCTCTCTCTTTCTTCTTTTTCTGGAATTCCAATTATTCTAATGTTGTTTCATCTTATGGTGTCACTTATCTCTTGAATTTTCCCCTCATGGTCCAGGAGCTGTTTGTCCCTCTTTTGCTCAGCTTCTTTATTCTCTGTCATTTGGTCTTCTATATCACTAATTCTTTCTTCTGCCTCATTTATCCTAGCAGAAGAGTCTCCATTTTTGATTGCACCTCATTAATAGCTTTTTAATTTCAACTTGGTTAGATTTTAGTTCTTTTATTTCTTAAGAAAGGACTTTTATCTCTCCAGAGAGGGTTTCTCTAATATCTTCCATGACTTTTTTGAGCCCGGCTAGACCCTTGAGAATCGTTATTCTGAACTCTAGATCTGACATATTACCAATGTCTGTATTGATTAGGTCCCTATACTTGAGTACTGCCCCTTGTTCTTTTTTTTTGGTGAATTTTTTTGCCTTGTCATTTTGTCCAGATAACAGTATATGAAGGAGAAAGTTAAATACTAAAAGGGTGGCAAAGACCCCAGGAAAATACACTTTAACCAAATCAGAAGAGTCCTCAAATCATGGGGGGGGAGAAAGCTGATGAAAAGAGGTTCCGAAAAAAAAAAGAAAAAATTAAAAAAAGAAAAAGAATAAAGAAAAAATATAAAAACATTATATGTGTATGTGTATAATAAACATTATATGTATATATGTATATGTGTACATTAGATAAACTAGTTACAAAAACGTTAAAAAAGAAATGGGTAAAAGTTAAAAAAATTTAGAAGAAGAAGAAAAAACAATTAAAAAAACACAAATTACATCAACTGCAAGACTAATGAATCATGGGGATAAAGCCACGAGTTCATTGTTTTGCTTTCTCCTCCTCTGGAATTCCGTTGCTCTCCCTGGTATTGAACCTGCACTCCTTGGTAGGTGAACTTGGTTCTGGCTGGAT
This sequence comes from Mustela erminea, assembly GCF_009829155.1. Taxonomy (NCBI): domain Eukaryota; kingdom Metazoa; phylum Chordata; class Mammalia; order Carnivora; family Mustelidae; genus Mustela; species Mustela erminea. The sequence goes on along the minus strand of NC_045635.1, from coordinate 73,912,064 downwards.
TTCTTGTTGCTCTTATGGGGGAGGGGCCTGTTGTAGTGATCCTCAAGTGTCTTTGCCCAGGCAGAATTGCACCACTCTTACCAGGGGCCAGGCTGTGTAATCCACTCAGGTTCGCTTTTGGGAGTTTTCCCTGAATATATATTCCATTTTCGCTTCCCCGAAGTGTTCCCTGAATGCTTTCCATAGAGTTCCAGAGGACGGAAATGAAAATGGCGGCCTCTCAGTCTCTGGCCCAGAGGAGCCGAGAGTTCGGGGCCCCACTCCTCAATGCACACTCAGAGAATAGTGCCCAATAACTTCCCTCTCCCTGGCCTCTGGCTGTGCTCCTTGCTCACCTGGGCTGCAACCGGTTCAAGGTAATCCCAATCCGAGAGCTCACTCCTCATCTCTGCCTCTGTAGCTGGCTTCCCCATTCTAATACCTGCAAGCTCTGTGACACTCAGACACCCCCGATCATTCTGTGACCCTGTGGGACCTGAGATCATTCTGACCCCGCATGGGCTTCACCCCGGTTTAGCCTCTGGAGTGATGTCCCTCAGTCGAACAGACTTTTAAAAGTCCCGATTTTGTGCTCCATTGCTCTGCCGTTTGCCGGGAGCTGGCCCCTCCCCCTGCAATCTATCTTCCAGTTGCTTTGGATTCACTTCTTTGCCAGTCCTACCTTACAGGAAGTGGTTGATTTTCTGTTTCTAGAATTGCTGCTCTTCTTCTCTTCAACCTCCCGTTGGATTTGTAGGTGTTTGCAATGTTTAGATAAGCTATCTAGCTGATCTCCTGCCACCTGATGTAGCCTCAGCCTGCTACTTCTCCACCATCTTGACTCCTCCCCCCTACAATGTATTTTAATATTTTTAAATTTTGGCATAAATGGAATTATTTCCTGAATTTTATTTTCATCCCTTGTGTGTTTGGTGTCATATAAGAAATATTTTCAAATCTAATTCAGAAACATTTACTTTTGTATTTTCTTCTGAGTATGGTATAGCTTTAGCCTATTAATTAATGTCTATGAATCATTTGAGTTAATTTTCACGTATAGTGTAGAGAAGGAGGTCAATTTTGTTCTTCTTCATTGGGATATCCAGTTATACCAGTTCTAAATGTTGAAAATTTTATTCTGTAATGATTTAAAGATCTTGGCACCCTAGACAAAAATCAATTGGCCCTAACACGTGAGTGTCTACTTCTGGATTTTTAATTCTATTCCATTGATATGTAGGACTATTCTTATTACAATACACAGTTATTTTGATTACTTTGACTTTGTAGTAATTTTGAAATCATAAAATGCTAACGTAAATAAAACCAACTCCACCCATAAGAAGAAAAATCATCAATATTAGAGCTGAGATCAATGAGGTAGAAACCAGAGATACAGTAGAATGTATCAATGAAACTAGAAGCTGGTTTTTTGAAAGAATCAATAAGATCAATAAGCCACTGGCCACACTAATCCAAAAGAAAAGAGAGAAAGCCCAAATTCATAAAATTATGAATGAAAAGGGAGAGATCACAGCTAACACCAAGGAAGTAGAAACAATCATCAGAAGTTATTATCAACAGTTATATGCTAATAAGCTTGCAAACTTGATGAAATAAATGCATTCCTGGAAAACTATAAACTCCCAAACGTGAACCAGGAAGAAATCAACAACCTGAATAGACCTATATCCAGTAACGATATTGAAGCAGTGATCAAAAAACTCCCAAAAAACAAGAGCCCAGTACCTGACGGATTTCCTGGGGAATTCTTCCAAAATTTCAAAGAAGAAATAACACCTATTATCCTGAAGCTGCTTCAAAAAATTGAAGCAGAAGGAAAACTTCCAGACTCTTTCTATGAAGCCAGCATTACCCTGATCCCCAAACCAGGCAAAGACCCTGCCAAAAGGAGAATTTCAGACCAATATCACTGATGAATTTGGATGCTAAGATTCTCAACAAGATCCTAGCAAACAGGATCCAACAGCACTTTAAAAAATTATCCACCATGACCAGGTGGGATTCATCCCTTTGCTACAAGGAGGGTTCAACATTCGCAAATAAATCAATGTGATAGAACAAATTAATAAGAGAAGAGAGTGGGGGGAGGAGTCAAGATGGCAGAGAAGTAGCAGGCTGAGACTACTTCAGCTAGCCAGAGACAAGCTAGATAGCTTATCTAAAGATTGCAAACACCTGAAAATCCATCCGCAGATCGAAGAGAAGAAGAACAGCAATTCTGGAAACAGAAAAACAACCACTTTCTAAAAGGTAGGACTGGCGGAGAAGTGAATCCAAAGCGACAGGAAGATAGACCCCGGGGGGAGGGGCCGGCTCCCGGCAAGCGGCGGAGCAACAGCGCACAAAATCAGGACTTTTAAAACTCTGTTCCGCTGAGGGACATCACTCCAGAGGCTAACCGGGGCGAAGCCCACGCGGGGTCAGCGTGGCCTCAGATCCCGCAGGGTCACAGAAGGATCAGGGGTGTCTGAGTGTCGCAGAGCTTGTGGGTACTGGAATGGGAAAGCCGGCTACAGAGACAGAGCCGACAGTAAGCTCACAGCTCGGTGTTACCTTAAACATGTCGCAGGCTCGGTGAGCTCGGAGCGCGGCCGGAGGTCAGGCAGACGGGAGTAACTGGGCGCTGTTCTCTGAGGGCGCACTGAGGAGTGGGGCCCTGGGCTCTCGGCTCCTCCTGGCCGGAGACCAGGAGGCTGCCATTTGTATTCCCGTGCTCCGGAACTCTACGGAAAGCGCTCAGGGAACAAAAGCTCCTGAAAGCAAACCCAAGCAGATTACTCACCCCGGCCCCTGGTAAGGGCGGGGCAATTCCGCCTGGGGCAAAGAGACATGAGAATCACTACAACAGGCCCCTCCCCCAGAAGATCAACAAGAAATCCAGCCGAGACAAAGTTCACCTACTAAGGAGTGCAGTTTCAATACCAAGGAGAGCAGCAGAATTGCAGAGGAGGAGAAAGCAAAGCACGGAACTCATGGTTTTTTCCCTGTGATTTTTTTATTCTTCCAGTTAATTTAATTTTTTTCTTTTTTCTTTTTTTTTTTCTCACCTTCTGGTAAATTTTTTTTTAACTTTTATCTTTTCCTTTTTTAACGTTTTTTAACTAGTTTTTCCAATATATATATTTTTTCTTTTTTATATTTTTCTTATTTGTTTTCTTTTTTTTAATTATTTTCTTTTCTTTTTTCTTTTTTTTTTCTTTCTTCCTTTTTGAATACTTTTTATCCCCTTTCTCGCCCCTCACGATTTGGGATCTCTTCTAATTTGGTTAAAGCATATTTTCCTGGGGTTGTTGCCACCCTTTTAGTATTTTACTTGCTCCTTCATATACTCTTATCTGGACAAAATGACAAGACGGAAAAATTCAACACAAAAAAAAGAACAAGAGGCAGTACCGAAGGCTAGGGACCTAATCAATACAGACATTGGTAATATGTCAGATCTAGAGTTCAAAATGACAATTCTCAAGGTTCTAGCCGGGCTCGAAAAAGGCATGGAAGATATTAGAGAAACCCTCTCGAAAGATATAAAAGCCCTTTCTGGAGAAATAAAAGAACTAAAATCTAACCAAGTTGAAATCAAAAAAGCTATTAATGAGGTGCAATAAAAAATGGAGGCTCTCACTGCTAGGATAAATGAGGCAGAAGAAAGAATTAGTGATATAGAAGACCAAATGACAGAAAATAAAGAAGCTGAGCAAAAGAGGGACAAACAGCTACTGGACCATGAGGGGAGAATTCGAGAGATAAGTGACACCATAAGACGAAACAACATTAGAATAATTGGGATTCCAGAAGAAGAAGAAAGAGAGAGGGGAGCAGAAGGTATACTGGAGAGAATTATTGGGGAGAATTTCCCCAATATGGCAAAGGGAACGAGCATCAAAATTCAGGAGGTTCAGAGAACGCCCCTCAAAATCAGTAAGAATAGGCCCACACCCCATCAACTAATAGTAAAATTTACAAGTCTCAGTGACAAAGAGAAAATCCTGAAAGCAGCCCGGGAAAAGAAGTCTGTAACATACAATGGTAAAAATATTAGATTGGCAGCTGACTTATCCACAGAGACCTGGCAGGCCAGAAAGAGCTGGCATGATATTTTCAGAGCACTAAACGAGAAAAGCATGCAGCCAAGAATACTATATCCAGCTAGGCTATCATTGAAAAATAGAAGGAGAGATTAAAAGCTTCCAGGACAAACAAAAACGGAAAGAATTTGCAAACACCAAACCAGCTCTACAGGAAATATTGAAAGGGGTCCTCTAAGCAAAGAGAGAGCCTACAAGTTGTAGATCAGAAAGGAACAGAGACCATATACAGTAAAGGTCACCTTACAGGAAATACAATGGCACTAAATTCATATCTCTCAATAGTTACCCTGAATGTTAATGGGCTAAATGCCCCTGTCAAAAGACACAGCATATCAGAATGGATAATAAAACAAAACCCATCTATATGTTGCCTCCAAGAAACTCATTTTCAGCCCGAAGACACCTCCAGATTGAAAGTGAGGGGGTGGAAAAGAATTTACCATGCTAATGGACATCAGAAGAAAGCAGGAGTGGCAATCCTTATATCAGATCAATTAGATTTTAAGCCAAAGACTATAATAAGAAATGAGGAAGGACACTATATCATACTCAAAGGGTCTGTCCAACAAGAAGATTTAACAATTTTAAATATCTATGCCTCCAACGTGGGAGCAGCCAACTATATAAACCAATTAATAACAAAATCAAAGAAACACATAAAAAATAATACAATAGGGGCGCCTGGGTGGCTCAGTGGGTTAAGAAGCTGCCTTCAGCTCAGGTCATGATCTCAGGGTCCTGGGATCGAGTCCCGCATCAGCCTCTCTGCTCAGCAGGGAGCCTGCTTCTCTCTCTCTCTCTCTCTCTCTCTCTCTCTGCCTACCTCTCTGCCTACTTGTGATCTCTGTCTGTCAAATAAATAAATAAAATCTTTAAAAAAAAAAACAATAATACAATAATAGTAGGGGACTTTAACACGCCCCTCACTGAAATGCATAGATCATCCAAGCAAAAGATCAGCAAGGAAATAAAGGCCTTAAACGACACACTCGACCAGATGGACATCACAGATATATTCATAAAATTTCATCCCAAAGCAACAGAATACACTTTCTTCTCTAGTGCACATGGAACATTCTCCAGAATAGATCACATCCTCGGTCCTAAATCAGGACTCAACCGGTATCAAAAGATTGGGATCATTACCTGCATATTTTCAGACCACAATGCTCTAAAGCTAGAACTCAACCACAAAAGGAAGTTAGTAAAGAACCCAAATACATGGAGACTAGACAGCATCCTTCTAAAGAATGAATGGGTCAACCGGGAAATTAAAGAAGAATTGAAAAAAATCATGGAAACAAATGATAATGAAATACAACGGTTCGAAATCTGTGGGACACAACAAAGGCAGTCCTGAGAGGAAAATATATAGCGGTACAAGCCTTTCTCAAGAAACAAGAAAGGTCTCAGGTACACAACCTAACCCTACACCTAAAGGAGCTGGAGAAAGAACAAGAAAGAAACCCTAAGCCCAGCAGGAGAAGAGAAATCATAAAGATCAGAGCAGAAATCAATGAAATAGAAACCAAAAAAACAATAGAACAAATCAACGAAACTAGGAGCTGGTTCTTTGAAAGAATTAATAAAATTGATAAACCCCTGGCCCGACTTATCAAAAAGAAAAGAGAAAGGACCCAAATAAATAAAATCATGAATGAAAGAGGAGAGATCACAACTAACACCAAAGAAATACAAACTATTATAAGAACATACTATAAGCAACTCTACGCAAATAAATTTGACAATCTGGAAGAAATGGATGCATTCCTAGAAACATATAAACTACCACAACTGAACCAGAAGGAAATAGAAAGCCTGAACAGACCCATAACCAGTAAGGAGATTGAAACAGTCATTAAAAATCTCCAAACAAACAAAAGCCCAGGGCCAGACGGCTTCCCGGGGGAATTCTACCAAACATTTAAAGAAGAACTAATTCCTATTCTCCTGAAACTGTTCCAAAAAAATAGAAATGGAAGGAAAACTTCTAAACTCATTTTATGAGGCCAGCATCACCTTGATCCCCAAACCAGACAAGGATCCCATCAAAAAAGAGAGCTATAGACCAATATCCTTGATGAACATAGATGCGAAAATACTCAACAAAATATTAGCCAATTGGATTCAACAGTACATTAAAAGGATTATTCACCACGACCAAGTGGGAGTTATTCCAGGGCTGCAAGGTTGGTTCAACATCCGCAAATCAGTCAATGTGATACAACACATCAATAAAAGAAAGAACAAGAATCATATGATACTCTCAATAGATGCTGAAAAAGCATTTGACAAAGTACAGCATCCCTTCCTGATCAAAACTCTTCAAAGTGTAGGGATAGAGAGCACATACCTCAATATCATCAAAGCCATCTATGAAAAACCCACCGCAAATATCATTCTCAATGGAGAAAAAATGAAAGCTTTTCCGCTAAGGTCAGGAACACGGCAGGGATGTCCATTATCACCACTGCTATTCAACATAGTACTAGAGGTCCTAGCCTCAGCAATCAGACAACAAAAGGAAATTAAAGGCATCCAAATCGGCAAAGAAGAAGTCAAATTATCACTCTTTGCAGATGATATGATACTATATGTGGAAAACCCAAAAGACTCCACTCCAAAACTGCTAGAACTTGTACAGGAATTCAGTAAAGTGTCAGGATATAAAATCAATGCACAGAAATCAGTTGCATTTCTCTACACCAACAGCAAGACAGAAGAAAGAGAAATTAAGGAGTCCATCCCATTTACAATTGCACCCAAAACCTTAAGATACCTAGGAATAAACCTAACCAAAGAGGCACAGAATCTATACTCAGAAAACTATAAAGTACTCATGAAAGAAATTGAGGAAGACACAAAGAAATGGAAAAATGTTCCATGCTCCTGGATTGGAAGAATAAATATTGTGAAAATGTCTATGCAACCTAAAGCAATCTACACATTTAATGCAATTCCTATCAAAGAACCATCCATCTTTTTCAAGGAAATGGAGCAAATAATTCTAAAATTTATATGGAACCAGAAAAGACCTCGAGTAGCCAAAGGGATATTGAAAAAGAAAGCCAACGTTGGTGGCATCACAATTCCGGACTTCAAGCTCTATTACAAAGCTGTCATCATCAAGACAGCATGGTACTGGCACAAAAACAGACACATAGATCAATGGAACAGAATAGAGAACCCAGAAATAGACTCTCAACTCTACAGTCAACTAATCTTCGACAAAGCAGGAAAGAATGTCCAATGGAAAAAAGACAGCCTCTTCAATAAATGGTGCTGGGAAAATTGGACAGCCACATGCAGAAAAATGAAATTGGACCATTTCCTTACACCACACACAAAATAGACTCAAAATGCATGAAGGACCTCAATGTGCGAAAGGAATCCATCAAAATCCTTGAGGAGAACACAGGCAGCAACCTCTTCGACCTCCAGTTTCAAAGCATTGTGATCTGAGAATATGCAGGGAATCATCTCAGTCTTTTGGTATTGGTTGAGTCCTGATTTGTGACCCAGTATGTGGTCTAGCAGAGAGAGTCAATTATCATATGGTTTCACTTATTTGTGGAGCATAACAAATATCATGGAGGACAAGGGGTGTTAGAGAGGATAAGGTAGTTGGGGCAAATTGGAAGGGGAAGTGAATCATGAGAGACTATGGATTCTGAAAAAACAATCTGAGGGGTTTGAAGTGGTGGGGGAGAGGGAGGTTGGGGTACCAGGTGGTGGGTATTATAGAGGGCACGGATTACATGGAGCACTGGGTGTGGTGAAAAATAATGAATACTGTTATGCTGAAAGTAAATAAATGTAATTTATAAAATATAATATTAACTTATTTTTGTTTTTTTATCTCAAAATTGCATTCCTTGTGTTTCAATATGAATTTTATTTTCAGATTGTTAATATTTGAAAATAATAGACTGTAATACTTTATATGGATTTCACAAAATCTGTAGGTTAATTTGAAAAATACTGCCATATCAGCAATATTAAATCTTTCAGTACGTGAACATGGGATGTATATTTACTTATTTTATTTAGGTCTTCTTTAATTTATGTCAACAATGTTTTGCAAATTTTAAGCTTTATATTTACACTTCTCTTATAAAATATGTTACTAAGTGTTTATTTTATAATGTTATTTTAAATTAGAGGTTTTCTTAATTGTGTTTGTGTATTGTTTATTGATAGTGTATAGAAACACAATTGTTACTGTATATTGATATTGTATCCTTCAAATTTGCTAAACTCATAATATCTCTTTTTTTAATTTAAATTCAATTAATCGCCTAGGAGGAAGAGCAAGATGGCAGAGAAATGGGAGACCCTGTTTCAACTGGTCCCCTAAAGTGAGCTAAATATCTACCAGAACACTCTGAACACCCATGTAATCAGGCTGAGATATAAGATTATACACTTCTGGATCTCTATGGTGGCAGACGACATCAGTGGAGAGGTAAAGTGAGTGGAAATGCTCAAACTGATATTGGAGGATAAACAGAAGGGGGAGGGAGCCACCACAAGTGACCCATTGTAAAGTAATACCATAATATAAAAGTACCCTGTGAATGGGAACAAGCATTAACCTGGAGTCTGGTTAAAAGCACTCAAAAAGAGCAAAATATTTTAAGGGATGACTGGTGGAATTGAACGGGCACAGGAATGGCTCTAAGCCCATGTTCCCAGGACAGTCACTGCAAGCGACCACTCATGCCAGAGAGAGTCCAGCGGGGCCTGCAGTCCGTGGTCCCTGAGCCCATGGCTTTCCACTGCATGCACTACCACTCAGCTGGGCACACTCCTGCCCAGGCCTGAGAGAGCCTAGTGTGGGAGTCAGCCAGTGTTCTCTAGGACCTCAGCCTTCTGCAACCAGCCCAGGGTTCTGAGCGCTCCCAGCCCACACCTGAAAGAACTCGGTATGATCTCCAGTCAGGATCCCTTGGCCAGCACCTGGGGCAGGCCTGGACTCCAGATAACAGTCCTGGCAAAGAGAGCCACCAGAAGCGGGCTCCCTTGACCAATATCACTTGCAGTTTTAGTGACACAAGGGTACAGAGAAAAGCAGGGTCCAAGGGTGACCACTAGGACAGTGGCTGGAGGTGCACACGGCCTGTGGGGGGTTGTGCTGTTCAGCAGAGTTTGCAGAGGGGGAGTCTGTGTGTTTCAGACCACCCAGAGGGGAACAGTCTAAGGCTTCTCTCGAGGCAAAAGTCTAGGTGCAGACAGATTCTTTCTTTGCTCTGACCATCAGAAAAGCCACAAAAAGACACCAAAGAACAAAATCCTCCAAAGAACAAAAGCCTGAAAACCCGGTTTCCACAGAGCCCAGCCCCTTGAAAACCTTCAGGAAAACTCAATCCAAGCAAGATTAACTGGAGAAAAATGCAGCAGGCCCCTCCCCCCAGAAGACAAGCCAAAAGAACAATAGGACAACCACCACAGGGTCCCCATAAAGCTGTAAAACCCCAACATCAGGGGAAAGCAATATATTAAGTTCTTGGGATTACCCTAAAACCTGTATATTTCATAGATACAACCTTTTGTCTTTATTCATTCTAATGATTATTGTTCTTTTAATTTTTTTAACCTACTAACCATTACAACTAGAGGTTTGATACAACACATCCATAATAACCTTTTAACTTGAACTTCCTTCATACCTATATATATGTTTCTTTTTCTTTTTTTTTTAATTTAACATACATATATATATAAGCTTCAAGGTAATTCTCTTCCCCTATTCAATACTATCCCATATATAAACTAGTTCTAATTTCCCTGTATCTCTGTAAAGTTGTGTCCTTTAACAAAAATATCAAGATATGCCCAGAAAAAATGAAATAAATTTCCTCACCCACATAGAGGATTTATGACCACTTTTCCAACTTATTCTTCTGTCAGTGTCTCTGTGCATTTGTTTTGTTCTGTTATTATATAACTCTTATTCTTGGGGATCATTTTGCCTGGGTTCTTCTTCTTTTTTTTCTTGCCATTTACTTTTGCCGGTCTTTTCATTTGTTCATTTTTGTTTATATACCTTATAAATCTTACTTTGGGGAATGATTTTGGCTAAGTTTTCTCTTTTTTTTTCATGTTCTCTCTCTTTTTCTTTTTTCTTTCTTTTTCGTGGTGACTTTTGATTGATCTGAAACATTCCAGGGTGCATCTTTCCTGGATTATGGTTGACATATTCAGCTATACATCCCCTCAACCACCTTTCACCAAAATAACTAGGAGGAGGAGTACCCAACAGGAAAAATTCAGAGACTGTGCCCTCTCAATCAGAAATTTTGGATATGGACATAAACAGTATGTCAACAAGGGAATTCGGGGTAACAATTTTCCAGGTAATGGCTAGCTTGGTGAAAACCACTAGGGACAACATAGAATCTCTAAGGGCAGGAGAGAGCCCATATGGCAGTAGTTAAAAATGCTATCAATGAGATCCAATCTGATCTAAATACTCTAACAGCTAAAGTAATTGAAGCAGAAGATAAAATTAGTGATCTGAAGACAAACTTACAGAGAGTAATGATCAGGAGGAGGCCTGGAACAAACATCTTAGAAGCCATAAAAACAGAATTAGGGAATTAGGGAAATAAATGATGTCATAAAACATTCCAACATCAGAATTACTGGGATACCTTAATAAGTGAAGAAAGAGAGAAGATTAGAAGATATAGTTGAACAAATTCTGGATATAAATTTCCCCAATCTAAGGAATAGAGCAAGTCTTTGAGTCCTAGAGGCAGAATGTATACCCCTCTAAGATCAAAAAATATAGAAAGACCTCCAGACAATTATGATATTCACAAATCATAATTTTAGACAAGAGTTCTTAAGGGAAGCCAGGGGGAAGAAATTCCTTATATACAGAGAAAGGTCCATCAGAATAATGTCAGAATTGTCCACAGAAACCCAGCAAGCCAGAAAGGGCTGGCAAGACATACTCAGGGCACTTCTACACAGAAGAACATGCAGCCAAGTATATTTTATCCAGCAAGGCTGACATTCAAAATGGATGGAGAAATAAAGAGCTTCCAAGATCAGCAGAGTTTAAAAGAGTATGTGACCACCAAGCTGGCACTACAAGAAATATTAAAGGAGGTTCCATAAAAGAAGAAAGAACCCACAAGTGACGTAGAACAGATATTTACAGAGACAATCAATAGAAACAAGGACTTCAGAGGAAACATGATGTCAATAAAAATGTATCTTTCAATAATCACTCTCAAGATGAATGGCCTAAACACTCCCATAAAATAGCCCATGGTTGCAGACTGGACAAAATGAAGGGTCCATCTGTATACTGTCTACAAAGACACGTTTGGAACATAAAGATACACCCAGACTGAAAGTGAAAGGATGGAGAAGCATCTTTCATGCCATAAGACCTCAAAAGAAAGCTGGCGTAGCAATTCTCATATCAGAAAAATTAGATTTTAAGCTAAAGACTGTAGTCAGAGATACAGAAGGATACTACATCATTCTTAAAGTGTCTGTCCACCAAGAAGATCTAACATTTGTAAATATTTATGCCCTCCAAAATGAGACCAGGCAACTACGTAAGCCAACTGTTAATCAAAATAAAGAGTCATATTGATATAAATACATTAATTGTAGGGGATCTTAACATGCCACTTTCAGTAATAGATCATCCAAGGAGAAAATCAATTAAAAAAAAAGAAAAGAGTTTTGAAAGACACATTGGACCAGATGGACCTCATCAATATATACAGAACATTCCACCCTAAAACAACAGAATACTCATTCTTCTTGAGCCAACATGGAACTTTCTCCAGAATAGATGACACATTGGGTCAACTGATACCAAAAGATTGAGTTTTTCCCCTGCATATTCTCAGACTACAATGCATTGAAACTGGAACTCAACCACAAGAAAAAGTTTGGAAGGAATACAAACATGTGGAAGCTAAAGACCATCCTGCTCAAGAATGTTCAGAAAAACCAAGAAATCGAAGAACTTAAACAATTTGTGGAAACTAATGAGAATGAAGAAACATCAGTCTAAAACCTATGGGATACAGCAAAGGCAGTTCTAAGGGGGAAATATACAGCCCTCCAAGCCTCACTCAAAAAAAAAAATTAAAGAGAGAGAGAGAAAGAGAGAGAAATCATGAATACACCAACTCTATACCTTGAAGAACTGGAAAATCAACAACAAATTAAGCCAACCCCATACACAAGAAGGGAAATAATGAGGATTAGAGCAGAGATCAATGAGTTAGAAACTAGAGATACATTAGAACACATCAACAAAACTAGAAGCTGGTTCTTTGAAAGAATCAATAAGATTGATAAGCCACTGGCCAAACTAATCTAAAAGAAAAGAGAGAGGACCCAAAATAATAACATTATGAATGAAAGGGAAAAGATCACAACTAACAACAAGGAAATAGAAACAATCATCAGAAATTATTATCATCAGTTACATGTCAATAAGTAAAGCAACCCAGACGAAATGGATAAATTTCTGGAAACCTATAAACATCCAAGAGTGAAACAGGAAAAAAATTGATAACATGAATAGACCAATATTTAGTAAGGAGATTGAGGTAGTGATCAAAAAACTCCCATTAAACAGGAGCCCAAGACCTGATGGATTCCCTGGGAATTCTACCAAACATTCAAAGAAGAAATAATACCTATTCCTCTGAAGCTGTTTCAAAAAGGAGAGACAGTGCGCCTAGGTGGCTCAGTGGGTTAAATCCCCTGCCTTCAGCTCAAGTCATGATCCCAGGGTGTTGGGATTGAGCCCTGCATTGAGCTCTCAGCTCAGCAGGGATCCTGCTTCCTCCTCTCTCTCTGCCTGCCTCTCTGCCTATTTGTGATCTCCGTCTGTCAAATAAATAAATAAAATCTTACAAAAAAAATAAAAACAGAAGGAAAATTTCTATACTCTTTCTATGAAACCAGTATTACCATGACCTCCACACCAGGCAAAGACCTCACCAAAAAGGAGAATTTCAGATGAATATCCCTGATAATTATGGATGCTAAGATTCTCAACAAGGTCCAGCTAATAGGATCCAACAGTACATTAAACAGATTATTCACCATGATCAGGAGGAATTTATCCATGGGATGCAAGGGTGGTTCAACACTCACAATTCAATTAATGTGATAGAACAAATAAGTAAAAGAAGAGAGAAGAACCACATTGTCCTCCCCATTGATGCAGAAAAAGTATGTGACAAAATACATCTTCTGTTCCTGATTAAACTCCTCAAAGTACAGGGGTAGAGGGAACATTCCTCAAATTCATAAAATCCATCTAGGACAAACCCACAGTGAATATCATTCTTAATGGGGAAAAGCTGACATCCTTCCCTTTGAGATCAGGAACATGACAAAGGTGTCCACTCTCACCACTGTTGTTCAACATAGCACTAGAAGTCCTAGCAAAACAATAAGACAACAAAAAGCAATAAAAGATATTCAATTTGACAAATAAGAAGTCAAACTCTTCATAGATGACATGATACTTTATACAGAAAACCCCAAAGACTTCACCCTCAAACTACTGGAACTCATACAGCAATTCAGTAATGTGACTGGATACAAACTCAATGTACAGAAATCAGTTGCTTTATTATACACTATCAATGAAAATATAGAAAGGGAAGTTATAGAATCGATTCCATTTACTATAGCACCAAGAACCATAACATACCTGGGAATATATCTAACCAAAGTGGTAAAGGATCTTTACTTGAGGAAATACAGGACACTTCTAAAAGTAATTGAAGACACAAAAAGACTTAAAAGCATTCCTTGCTCATGGATTAGAAGAATAAACACTATTTAAATGTCTATACTGCCTAGATCAGTCTATACTTTCAATGCCATCCCAATCAAAATTCCACCGGTGTTTTTCAAAGTGCTGGAACAAACAATCCTAAAATTAGTATGGAACCAGAGGAGACCCCAAATTGTTAAGGAAATGTTGAAAAAGAAAAACAAAACAAAACAGGGGGATCACGTTGCCTGATTTCCAGCTTTAGTACAAAGCTGTGATCACCAAGACAGCATGGTACTGGCACAAACACAGACACATAGACCAGTGGAAAGGAGTAGAAAGCCCAGATATGGACCCACAACTCTATGGTCAAGTAATCTTTGAGAAAGCAGGACAAAAAATCCAATGGAATAAAGACAGTCTCTTCAATAAATGATACTGGGAAAATTGGACAGCTGTCTATAGAAGAATGGAACTTGACCATTCTGTTATACCATACACAAAGATAAACTCAAAATGGATAAAAGACCTCAACATGAGGCAGGAATCTATCAAAATTCCAGAGGAAAATGCAGGCAGTAACCTCTTCGACGTCGGCCACAGCAATTTCTTTCAAGTTATGTCCCCAAAAGCAAAGGAAACAAAGGAAAAATTAAACTTTTGGGATTTCAAGATCAAGAGCTTCTGCACATCAAAGGAAACAGTCAACAAAACAAAGAGGCAACCCATGGAATGGGAGAATACTCGCAAATGACAGTACAGACAAAGGGCTGATATCCAAGATCTATAAACAACTCCTCAATCCCAGCACACACAAAACAGGTAATTACATCAAAAAGTGGGCTGAAGACATTAACAGACACTTCTCCAAAGAAGACATACAAATGGCTAATAGACACATGGAAAATTGTTTATCATCATTGGCCATCATGGAGCTTCAAATCAAAACCACATTGAGATACTACCTTACACCAGTGAGAATGGCCAAAATTAACAAGATGGGAAAAACGACTACTGGAGAGGATGTGGAGAAAAAGGAACCCTCTTGCACTGTTGGTAGGAATGCAAGTTGGTGCAGCCATTTTGGAAAACAGTGTGGAGATTCCTCTTTTATAAAAAGATTCCTTTTTATAAAAATAAAAAAATTATTTTAATAAAATTTAAAAAAATCATTAATTTTTAAATAAAATTTAAAAAATTTATTAATTTTTAAATAAAACTATTATTTTATTAATAAAATAACAAAACATTTTATTAATAAAATAATAAAATATTTTATTATTATTTTATTATAATAAAATAATAAATTATTTTATATAAATTAAAAATTAATTAAATTTTAAATTTAATTCTTCAAATTAAAATTGAGCTACCCTCTGACCCTGCAATTGTACTATTGGGTATTTACCCCAAAGATACAGATGTAGTGAAAAGAAGGGCCATCTGTTACCCCAATGTTCATAGCAGCAATGGCCACAGTCACCGAACTGTGAAAAGAGCCAAGATGCCCTTCAACAGATGAATGGATAAAGACAATATGGTCTATATATACAATAGAATATTATGCCTCCTTCGGAAATGATGAATACCCAACTTTTATATCAACATGGATGGGACTGGAAGAGATTATGCTGAATGAAATAAGTCAAGCAGAAAGAGTCAATTATCATATGGTTTCAATATTTGTGGAGTATAAGGTATAATATGGAGGACATTAGGAGAACAAAAGAAAAAGTTAGTTGGGGAAATTGGAGGGGGAGATGAGCCATGAGAGACTGTGGACTCTGGGAAAGAAACTGAAGGTTTTGGAGCAGGGAGGATGGAGGGGGTTAGGTGAGCCTGGTGGTGGGTATTAAGGAGGGCATGTATTTCATGGAGCACTGGGTGTGGTGCATAAATAATGAATTTTCAAACACTGAAGAAATAAATAAAATTAATTAAAAAATAAAAATAAATTCAATTAGTCAACATATACTACATCATTCGTTCAGATGTAAAGTTCAGTAGTTCATCAGTTGCATATAACACCCAATGCTCATCACATCATGTGACCCCTTTAATGCCTATCACCCAGTTACCACATCCCCCCAACCACCTCCTCTCCAGCAACCCTCAGTTTCTTTCCTATGATTAAGAATCTCTCATGGTTTGTCTCCCTCTCTGACTTCTTCCCATTCTGCTTTTCCTCCCTTTCCCTATGTTCCTCTGTGCTGTTTCTTACATTGCTCATTCCTCTGATTAACTTATTTCTCTCAGCATAATACTAGCCAGTCTTATCCACATCAATGTAAATGGTAAGATTTCATTCCTTCTGAGGGCTGAGTAATATTGCATTGTATATATGAACCACCTCTTTATCCATCCATCAATGGACATCTAGACTCTTTCCATAATTTGGCTATTGTGGACACTGCTGATATTAACATTAGGGTGTATGAGTTATGCACTCTAACATTGAGTCATGACATTTGTATCTTTGAGGTAAATACCTAGTAATATAATTGCTGGGTCATGGGATAGCCCTATTTTTAACATTTTGAGAAACCTCCATACTATTTTCCATAGTGGCTGTACTAACTTGCATCCCCACCAAGAGTTTAAGAGGGTTCCTTATTCTCCACATCCTCATCAACATTTATTGTTTCTTGTCTTGTTAATTTTAGCCATGCTGACAAGCATGAAGTGGTATCTCATTGTGGATGTAATTTATATTTCCGTGATGCAAAGGGATGTTCAACATTTTTTTCATGGGTCTGTTAGGCATTTGTACATGTTCTTTGGAGAGATGTCTGTTCATGACTTCTGCTCATTTCCTGACTGGATTATTTGTTTTTGAGGTGTTGAGTTTGATAAGTTCTTTATAGATAATGGATAATAAACCTTTACTGATATGTCATTTGCAAATATATTCTCCCATTACATACGTTAACTTTTAGTTTTTTTATTATTTCCTTTGTTGTGCAGAAGATTTTATCTTGATGAAGTCCCAATAGTTCATTTTTGCTTTTGTTTCTCTTGCCTTTGTAGACATGTCTACAAGAATGTTATGGCTGAAGTCAAAGAGGTTGCTGACTCTGTTCTCTTCTTGATTTTGATGGATACCTGTCTCACATTTAGGTCTTTCATCCATTTTCAGTTTATCATTGTGTATGGTGTAAGAAAATGGCCCTGTTTCATTCTTCAGCTTGTGGCTGTCCAATTCTCCTAGCACAATTTATATAAGAGACTGTTCTTTTTTCATTAGATATTATTTCCCAGTTTGTCAAAGGTTAGTTGACTATAGAGTTGAGGGTTTATTTCTGGGTTCTATGTTCTGTTCTATTGATCTATACATCTGGTTTTGTGCCAAAACCATACATATTGATGAGTCCATCTTTGTAATATAGTTTGAAGTCCGGCATTGTGAGGTCATCAGCTTTGGTTTTGTTTTTTTCAACATTCCCCTGGCTATTCAGGATAGTTTCTGGTTCCATACCAATTTTAGAGTGGTTTGTTATAGGTTTATGAAAAATGTTGGCGGTCTTTCAATAAGGATTACACTAAACGTGTAGATTGCTCTTGTTATCATAGACATTTTAACAATATCTATTCTTCCAATCCATGAGCATAGAATGTTTTTCTATTTCTTTGGGTCTTCCTCAATTTCTTTCATAAGTGTTGTGTATTTTTTAGAGTGCAGATACTTTTTTACCTCCTTGGTTAGGTTTACGTCTAGGTTTCTTATGGGTTTTGGTGCAATTGTAAATGGGATCAATTCCTTCATTTCCCTTTCTTCTGTCTCATTATTAGTGTATAGAAGTGCAACTGATTTCTGTGCATTGATATTATATCCTTCCATGTTGCTGAATTCCACTATGAGTACTAGCAATTTGGGTGTGGAGTCCTTTGGGTTTCTCATGTAAATATCATGTCATCTGTGAAGAGTGAGAGTTTGACTTCTAAGCCAATTTGTATGTTTTTTGTTTTGTTTTGTTTTGTTTTTTAAATTTTCTTGTTGTTGTCTGCTGAGGCTAGGACTTCTAGTATTATGTTGAACAACAGTGATGAGAGTTGACATCTCTGTCATGTTCCTGACCTTAGGGGAAAAGCTCTCAGTTTTCCCCACTGAGAGTGACATTTATTGTGAGGTGTTCATATATGGCTTTTATGACATTGACATACGTTCCCTCTATCCCTACACTTGGAGAGTTTTAATCAAGAAAGGATGTTGTATTTTGTCCAATGGCTTTTTATCTACATCTATTGAAAGGGTCCTATGGGTACTTTATTTTATTAATATGATGTGTATCATTGACTGATTTGGTGATGTTGAACCAGACTTTCAGCCCAGGGATAAATCCCACTTGGTCGTGGCGAATAATCTGTTTACTGTAATGTTGAATCCTATTGGCTTGAATCTTGGTGAGAATTTTGGCATCTATGTTCACAGAGTTATTGGACTATAATTCTTCTTTTTGGTGGGGTCATTCTCTGTACTGGGGATTAAGGTAATTCTGGTCTCATAGAATGGGTTGGAAGTTTTCCTTCCATTTCTATTTTTTTTTAAACAGCTTTAGAAGAATAGGTATTAATTCCTCTTTAAATACTTGGTCAAATTCCCCTAAGAAGTCATCCTGTCCTGGAATCTTGTTTGTTAGGAGATTATTTTTTTTTTAATTACTTCTTCAATTTCCTTGCTTCTTATGGATCTGTTCAGGTTTTCTATTTCCTTCTGGTTCAGGTTTGGCAGTTTATATGTTTATAGGAATGTATCCATTTTTTCCAGATGGTCTAATTTGTTGGCATACAATTTTTCATAATATGTTCTTGTAATTGTTTGTATTTCCTTGTTGTTCCAGTTGTGATCTCTCCCCTTCCATTCATAATTTTAATGATTTCATTCCTTTATCTTTTCTTTGTCATAAGTCTAGCTAAGGGTTTATAGATCTTATTAATTTTTTCAAAGAACAAGCTTCTAATTTCATTGATCTGTTCTACTGTTCTTTTTGTTTCTATTTCATTGATTTCTTCTCTGATCATCATTATTTCTCATCTCCTGCTTGGTTTAGGATTTATTTTCTCTTTTCTCTTCATCTTCTTTAGGTGTATGTTTAGGTTGTGTATTTGAGACTTTTCTAATTTTTTGAGAAAGTTTGTATTGCTGTGTACTTCCCTTTTGGCCCAGCGTTTGCTGCATCCCAACAATTTTCAACAGTTTTGTTTTCATTTTACTTTGTTCCCATAAATTTCAAAACAAATACTTTTGTTTCCTGGTTGACCCATTAATTCTTTAGTAGGATGCCCTTTAACTTCCAAGTATTTGTATTCCTTCCAAATTTCCTCTTGTGATTGAGTTCAAGTTTCAAGCATTGTGTTCTCAAAATATGCAGAAAATAATCCCAGTCTTTTGGTTCCAGTTAAAACCTAATCTGTGACCCAGTATGTGACCTATTCTGGAGAATGTTCCATGCACACTTAAGAAGAATGTCTACTGTTTTAGGATGAAATATTCGATATATATCTGTGAAATACATCTGGTCCAGTGTGTTATTCAAAACTCTTTTTTCCTTGTTCATCTTCTTCTTAGATGATCTGTCTTTTACTGTGAGTTGGGTGTTTATGTCCCCTACTATTATTGTACTGTTACCAAAGTGTTTCCTTAATTTGGTTATTGTTTTATATACTTGCCTATCCCAAGTTAGGATCACAAATATTTATAAATGGTAGATCTTCTTGTTGGATAGACACTTTAAGTATTATATAGTGTCCCTCTTCATCCCTTTCTGTGGTCATAGGTTTGAAATCTAATTTGTCTGATATAAGGATTGCTACCCTAGCTTTCTTTTGAGGTCCATTAGAATGATAAATGGTTCTCCACCCCCTCAGTTTCAATCTGATTGTTTCTTTGGGTCTGAAATGACTCTCTTGTAGAGAGCATATGGATTAACCTTGCTTCTCTATCCAACATGAAACCCTGTGTCTTCTCATGGGAACATTTAGCCCATTTACATTGAAAGTAACTATTGAAAGATATGAATTTATTGCCATTTATTACCTATAAAGTCCCTGTTTCTGTGTATTGTCTCTGTCCTTTTCTGGTCTGTGTTACTTTTGGGCTCTCTTTTCACTTTTCTTATTTAATACCCTGAACATCACATGCCATCCCTTTGTGGCCTGCCAGAACTCTGTTGATCAGTCTTCTGCCAGTCTAATGTTTCTACCCTTGTAAGTTAAAGACCTCTTTTCTTGAGCCCCTTTCAGGATTTTCTCTTTAGATCAGAAATTTGCAAGCTTCACTATTATATGTCGACTGTGGATTTATTTTTGCTGATTTTGAGGGGGAATTCTGTATGCGTCCTAGACTTGAATGTCTGTTTCCTTCCTCAGATTCAGGAAGTTCTCAGCTATGACTTGCTGAAATATACTTTCTGTCCCTCTCTCTCTCTTTCCTCTTACTCTGAGACTCCATTACTCTAATACCATTTTGCTTTATGGTATTGTATTTCCTCAAAGCCTCCTCATGATCTACTAGTTGTTTTTCTCTCTTTTCCTCATCTTCCTTACTTTCCATAATTTTGTCTTCTATGTCACTGACTGTCTTCTTCAATTACGCTAGCTGCTGAACACTCATTTTAGACTGCATCTCATTTTTTTTAAGATTATTTTATTTATTTGAGAAATATAGATCACAGGTAGGCAGAGAGGCAGGCAGAGAGAGAGGGGAAAGCAGGCTCCCTGCATGAGCAGAGCATGTAACATGGGGCTCAATCCAAGGACCCTGAGATCACGACCTGAGCCAAAGGCAGAGGCTTAAACCACTGAGCCACCCAGGTGCCCAACTGCATCTCATTTTTTTATGCTTTTTTTTTTCATGCCCAGCTAGTAACTTTATAACCTTTATTCTGAATTCTAGGTCTGACATCTTACTTGTATATACATCGATTAAATCTATGGCAGGGCATTGCCTCTGCTTCTTTCTTTTGTTGTGAATTTGTCCTTCTAGTCATCTTGTCCAAAGAAGAACAGATGAATGAAAGAATGAAATCAAAAATATCAACTATGGGGGCACCTGGGTGGCTTAGTGGTTTAAGTCTTTGCCTTTGGCTCAGGTCATGATCTCAGGGTCCTTGGATAGAGCCCCACATTTGGCTTTCTGCTCAGCAAGAAGTCTGCTTCCCCCTTTCTCTCTGTCTGCTGCTAAGCTTAATTGTGCTCTCTCTGTATGTCAAATAAATAAATGAAATCTTGAAAAAAATCAACTATGACTGCAGCAAAACATACATTACAAAATTCCAAAAAGATCAGAAACTGAGAAAGAAAATAAAAGGGGCAGGGGAAGGATAAGATATAATCTAATAGTTTGACAAAACAGGATGTTATACTCAGCCCTGGGTGTATTTTGTTCTATTTGTAGAAGACACTAGGATCCAAAATTAAAAAGAAAGAAAAATGTGTTTATAAAGAAAGATAAATTATAAAGAAAAAATATATATCTGTATACACACACACACACATGTTTTTGTATGTATGTGTGTGTATACAAAAATAAAATTGAATACAGTAAAAGGAATCCAAAAAGGAAGACAATGTCTCTAAAATGTAAATATGATTATTAAAATATGATTTCAAAATAGTTGATAAATTAAAAGAGTAGTGAAAAAGGGTAAAAATAAAATGTTAAAGAAAGGCTAAGGAATCAGGAAAGAAACTCAAATTCTATATGCAATTTTCCCCAAGTGCAGTAGATTTTCAGTTCTTTGCTATCCACAGACTTGGCATTAGCCTGATGTTCTTCCTGGTCTTCTTGGGGAGGGTCTTCCTGTATTGATTCTCAGGTGCCTTTGCCTGGGCAGAGTTGGACTGCCCCTTGCCAGTGTAAGCTGCTTTACATTGCTCTATGTAGGCTTTTGTTTCCTGAAGGCTTTCCACCCTGCTATGGGGGATGAAGAAAAAAAAATAGGAACAGTGGTCCCTATATCTCCAGCCCCAGAGCTGAAAGGACTATGGACCCACTCTTCAGTGCACTCTCGGTGAAAAAAGTCAATCATCTTTGTGTGTACCAAATTCTGCAGACTCCTGGGGTGTGCAACCAGGTCAATCCTTCTGGGGTAGGGAAGATGGTCTCATGGTAACTCTGCAGCTTCCTTGCTTCCTGCTCTGGGAATGGTTGCCCAATCTTGCTGTGGTTCATGATTATGACAACACCGAACTGAGGACCCACTCCTGGGCTCACTGATTGTAGCCAACTACTCCGCTCCAATGCTTGGGAACTCTGCTGCACTCAGGCTCCCCCATTCTTTCTAAGACCCCAGGTATCCTAAGACCACACTGTCCCACCTAGGATTCTGTCCCACTCCCACTTCACCTCTTCAGCACTTTTGAGGAAAAGCTGTGCCTCATATGAGCAGACTTTTAATAGATTTTATTTTGCACTCTGCTGCTATATCACTTTCTGGTAGCCAGCTTATGGATGCTCCCACCCCCTGCAGTTTATCTTCCAATATATCCCCTCAGATTAACTTCTCCACACATCCTACCTTGCTAAAAATGGTTGATTTTCTATTTGTAAAATCACAGCAATTATTTTCTTAGATCTCAGGCTGAATTCACAGATGATCAGAATTATTTTATAGATATTTAGCTGAATTGAAGGGGCCAGATAAAACCAGGGTCCCTTACTTTTCTTCTGTCTTTCTTCCTCCCTAAACCTATATTATATATAATAGTGTGTGTGTATTGGTGTGTTTGTGCATTATTTATGAGTCTCTACATAATACATGTTATTTGGAAATAATGATGGATCAACTTCTTCCTCTGCGATCTTTATCCCATTTATTTGTTTCTTGCCCGATTTCTCCAGGTAGAGCCTCTAGTACAATGTTTTATAGAAGTAGAAATAGCAGATATTTGTGTCTTGTTCTACTATTCAGAGAAAAGTAAGTATTCAAGTCTTTCACAATGAGGTGTGAGGCTAGTTGTAGGTTTTTCATACTATTCTTTTATCAGAATGAAGAAGTTCTCTATTTCTAGAATGTTGAGAATTTTGTCATGAAGCACTGTTCAATTATGTTAAAATTTTTATGTGTTTTCCCCATTACCATGTGGTTTTAATATTTAATGTATTATATTTGTTTTTTTATGTTAAATCAACTTTGCATTCTTTGAATAATTCTCACTTGGTCATGGCAGTTTTTTTAATATGTTTTTGAATTTGGTTTATTTGTATTTTGTTTAGGTGTTTGCATTTATATAATGAAATATTGGCACATAATTTTCTTTCTTTTTGGCATTTTTCCTGATATTGGGGTTACATTGGTCTTAAAGAATGAGTTGAGAAATGTTATTCTATTTTTGGAAGAGTTTGTGACATATTGATATTAATGCGTCTTTAAATGTCTAGTAGAATTCACTGGTGAAGTCATCTCTGCCTAGGCTTTTGTTTCTTTTGTTGTTTTTGCTCTTATTCTTTTTAGTATAGTGGACATGCAATGGTACATTAGTTTCAGGTGTCTAACATAGTGATTCAACTTCTCTATATGTTATTCTATGCTTACCACAAGTGTAGCTACCTGCTACTGTCATACAACACATTATGGTATCATTGACTATATTCCCTATGTTGTGCATTTTGTCCCCATTACTTATTCATTCCACAACTGGGAGCTTGTATCTCCTCCTCCTCTTCACCCATTTTGCCCATTCCCCCCAACGATTTCCTCTCTGGCAACCATTAGTTTGTCTCTGTATTTATATTTCTGATTCTGCTGTTTTATTCATTTTTGTTTGTTTGTTTTTTGAATTTCACATAATAATTCAATATCTCTACTTGCTATAATTTCATTCAGATTTTCTTTTTCTCCCTTGGTCAGTTTCATTTCTTTATGTCTTTCTAGGAATTTCTTCATTAATCTAAGTCATTTACCATACTGGCAGGCAACTCGCTTTTGGGAGATTAGTAGTTGTTTCTCCTCTTTTTTACTGATTTTAGTAATTTAAATCTTTTCTCTCTTCTTTCTTGGTAATTCAAACTAAAGTTTTATAACATGTGTTATCTTTACAAAGAACCAACTTTTATGTCAATTATTTCTTATTGATTTTCTATTGTCTATGTCATCAACTTCTGCTCTGATCATTATTATTTCCTTTATTTTATTCACTTTAGGTTGAATTTGCTTTTCTCCCCAGTGTTTTAAGGTGGGATATTAGGTTATTGATTTGAGATCTTTCTTTTTTCTTTTTTTTTAAGATTTTATTTATTTATTTGACAGAGATCACAGTAGGCAGAGAAGCAGGCAGAGAGAGAAGAAGGAAAGCAGGCTCCCTGCTGAGCAGAGAACCCGATGTGAGGCTCGATCCCAGGACTCTGGGATCATGACTTGAGCTGAAAGCAGAGGCTTCAACCCACTGAGCCACCCAGGTGACCCCTTTCTTTTTTCTTAATATAGACATTTATCATGATGCCTTTCCCTCTAAGCAATGCTTTAGCTTAATCCCATATATTTTAGCATATTTTGTCTTTATTTCATCTCAAAATATCATCTAATTTTCTTCGTGATTTCCTCCTTGGCCCACTGGTTATTTAGGATTTAAAAAAAAAATTCTACATACTTTTGAATTTCCAAAATTTGTTATTGATTTTTAATTTAATTTAATTTTGTGTTCTAAGAATATACTGTATACAATTTCAATTCTTTTAAATTCATTGAGACATTTTATGTGCCCTAGCATATGGTTTATCTTGGATTATATTCCAAGTACACTTAATGTATGTTCTGCTGATGTTGGGAGGAGTATTCTATAGATCTCTGTTAGATCTATCTGGTTTATCGTGTTATTCAGATATTTTATGTTCTTGTTCACCTTTTGTCTAGTTGTTCTATCATTGAATGTGAGCTATTAAAATATCCATCTATTATTTTCAAATTATCTTTTCACCCTTTAATTCTACAAGTTTTATTTCATGTATTTTGTGGGCTTTGTTGTTTGGAGCATAATTGCTACATCTTCCTAATAAGCTGATCCTTTTGTCATTATTAAATGTACATATTATTTTTGTTTTTTTTTTTCCTTTTCTAAAGTCTATTTTGTTTTGTGTAATATAGCAATTTCAACCTTCTTACTGTTGTTACTTACATGATATATATTTTTGATCCCTTCACTTTCAATTTATTTGTATCTCCAAATATAAAGTATGTCTTACAGAGACAGCATTTAATTCAATCTGACACGTTTTTTTCAATCTGACACACTTTTTTGTATTTAATGGATTATTTATTCAGTTTATACTTAATGTCATTTGTGAATATCTTCTCCCATTCTGTGGGTTGCCTCTTTGTTTGTTTACTGTTTCCTTTGCTGTGCAGAAACTTTTGGTCTTTATGAAGCCCCAAAAGTTCGTTTTTGCTTTTGTTTCCTTTGCATTTGGAGACATGATTTGAAAGAAGTTGTTGTGGCCAATGTCAAAGAGGTTACTGCCTATGTTATCCTCTAGAATTTTGATAGATTCCTGCCTCACATTGAGGTATTTTATCCATTTTTAGTTTATCTTTCTGCATGGTATAGAAGAATGGCCAAGTTTCATTCTTCTATACATAGCTGTCCAATTTTCCCAGCACCAGTTTTTGAAGTGACTGTCTTTTTTCCACTGGATACTTTTTCCTGCTTTGTCAGCTGGTGCAGCCACTTTGGAGAACAGTGTGGAGATTCCTTAAGAAATTAAAAATGGAACTACCCTATGACCCTGCAATTGCACTACTGGGTATTTACTCCAAAGATACAGATGTAGTGAAAAGAAGGGCCATATGTACCTCAATGTTTATAACAGCAAATGCCACAATCACCAAACTGTGGAAAGAGCCAAGATGCCCTTCCACAGATGAATGGATAAAGAAGATATGGTCCATATGTACAATGGAGTATTATACCTCCATCAGAAAGGATGAATACCCAACTTTTGTATCAATGTAGACAGGACGGGAGGAGATTATGCTGAGTGAAATAAGTCAAGCAGAGAGAGTCAATTATATGGTTTCACTTGTGGAGCACCAGGAATAAAATGGAAGATGTTGGAAGGAGTGGAGAAGTGACTTGTGGGAAATCAGATGGGGATACAAAGCATGAGAGACTATGGACTCTGAGAAACAAACTGAGGGTTTGGAAGGGGTGGGGAATGGGGAGATGGGTAAGCCTGGTGGTGGGTATTGTGGGCACATATTGCATAGGGCACTGGACGTGGTGCATAAACAATGAATCTTGGAAAAATTGAAAAAAATTAAATTAAATTAAAAAACAAATTATACTTAATGTTATAATTGGATTGATGTCTGCATTTTTCTTTTGTTTCCTATAAGTTTCATGTGTTTTGGTTTTTCCATTCTTAATTGCTTTTTTACATTGTTGTAAAATTGAGTATTTTCTAATTCAATATTTGAGCGCTTTTAGTAATTTTTGCCATACTCTTTTTTTTAAAGATATTATTTATTTATTTGAAAGAAATCACAAGTAGGCAGAGAGGCAGGCAGAGAGAGAGAGAGAGAGAGAAGCAGACTGTCTGCTGAGCAGAGAGCCAGATCTGGGGTTTGATCCCAGAACCCTGGGATCATGACCTGAGCCAAAGGCAGAGGCTTTAACCCACTGAGCCACCCAGGCACCCCCATCATACTCTTTATTTAGTTACTATCTTAGTGGTCGCTCAAGAGAGTACCATATATATCTTTATATATCATCATATTTATATTAAATTCCAGTTGGAAATAGTTATAGTCTTCTTATATAACTCTATCACTTTTCTCTTTTTGGCACTTTTATATATATAACTGATATATATATATATATATATATATATATATATATATATATATATATGGCATTGGTATGGTACATACATGTTCCAGACCCCCAAAATTGTTATAATTATTGCTTTACATAATTTATTTCTGTTAAGGAAGCTGAGAAACTGGAGAGAATCTACATATAGAAAGAGTGGGTTTATTAACTATTATTTCTCGCTCTTTTGATTTGTTCCTGTGAATTCCAATTATCATCTAGTGTCATATTCTCCCTCCTTTATCCATGTTCCTACATGTTTCCATTACACAGTTAATGTAAAGTATATTACATTTCTATATGTTAAGGATAGAAAGGTAAAATTATATATGTATTTTATACAATGAAAGAAGAAACGATACGAAGGAATGGAGAAGATATATGTATATATACTTTCATAATAGCATAATTAATGTTCTTTTTTTTTTAAGATTTTATTTATGTATTTGACACACAGAGATAACAAGTAGGCAGAGAGGAAGGCAGGAAGAGAGAGGAAGAAGCAAGCTCTCCACGAAGTAGAGAGCCTGATGTGGGGCTCGATCCCAGGACCCTGAGATCATGACCTGGGCCGAAAGCAAAGGCTTTAACCCACTGGGCCACCCAGGCACCCCGCATAATTAATGTTCTTGATGTTAATAATTTCTGTGTGTGTGTGTGTGTGTGTGTATTTGAATTACAGTCTGGAGTCACTTGCATTCACCCTCAATAACTTTCTTTAGTATTTCTTATAGGACAGTTTTGCAAGCAATGATTTTTCTCAAATTTTGCTTATCTGGCAATACCTTTATTTCACCCTCACTTTTGGAAGTTATTTTTATTTTATGTATTTATTTGTTTGTTTGTTTGTTTGTTTTGGGGGGATACAAAATTCTTGGATGAAAAGTTTTTTTTTTTTTCTTCTTTCCATTTCAAGTATGTCATAATCCCGGGTTTATACTTCATGTTTCCTGATGAAAAATAAACTAGAACTTATTAAGATTAATCCTCTTGGGTTTCCCTTGTATGATGAGACCTTTTTTCCTTCCTGATTTCAGGATTTTTTCTGTCATTGTATTTGAATATTTTTAAGTTTTCAAATATTTGTTTATTTGAGAGGGAGAGAGTGTGTGGGGGGGTTCGAGAGGGAGAGAATCCTCAAGCAGACTCCATTTTGAGCACAAAACCCAATGTGGGGCTCGATTCCATGACCCATGAGATCATGACCTGAGCTGAAACCAAGAATCAGACACTTATCTGAATGAGCCACCCTGTGGCCCTGTATCTGAATATTTTCACTAAGGTTGTGGATCTTTGTGTTTATCCTACTTGGAACTGGCTTAGAATCTTCAGTATGTGAATCACTGTATTGTGTGAAATTAAGGAAATTTTCAGACATTATTTCCTCAAGGGGGACAAGATGGCAGGGAAGTAGGAGGAGGCCCCCTTTCAACCTGTACCCTAAAGTGAGCTGATTACCTACCAAAGAAATCCGATCACCCATGAAGTCAGCCTGAGATCAGAATTATACACGTCTGGATCTCTACAGGGGCAGAAGACGCCAGTGGCAGGTAAAGAGGGGTTGGAATGGCAGACTGATATCAGAAGATAAACAAAAGGGGAAGGGAGCCACCAGAGGCCACCAGTTGGAAAGTAATACCCCAATCTGAGAGTGCCCTGCGTCTGGGGACCAGCATTAACTTGGAGTCTGGTTGAAAGCACCCAAAAAGAGCAAAGGATCGTGGGGGCGAAATTGTGGGAATCAGGACAGCTAGGGACAGGAGCTTAAGTCCCTGGTCCCAGGACAGCCTCCCCTGGCACTGAGCCAGAGAGAGTGTGGTGGAGAAACCAGGTCTTAGTCACTAAGCTGCCAGCGCATCTGAGAATGCGTGGTTTCTGGCTCCTGTGAGGGGATGGAGGCCATGCCAGGTGGTAGAACGCATGAGCCCTGCTACAGAGCCTGAGATACACTTGCCCCTTATCCTCCCCTGAGAAAGGTACAAAGGCCCAGCTGGCTCTCTTTGACCTGCACCATTGTTTCAGAGCCTAAGACACGCGCCCCAAACTCTCCCCTGACAGAGGTGCACAGAAGGCCCAGCTTGGTGCTTTTGGACCTGCGCTCCGTTCTCAGAATCTGAGATGTGCGACCCACAGCCTCCCCTGAAAGAGGCGTGCGCAAGCCAGGTGCTCTTAGACCCGAAAGACCAGGCACTCCCAGCCCAGGCCAGTGGGAAAATCTCAGTGTGCGATCACTGCTTGGAACCTCTCTGGCAGTCTGGAGCTGCCCAGAGAGCCACCACTGCCACCGCTGCCACCGCTGCCTTGGTTTTGGATACAAGCAAAATATCCTGTGTCCCCAGGGGACGCGACTCGGAACCTGCTCTGCCAGCGGCCAAGGGGGAACTTATTTGGGCTCTGCAGCCAGACTGAATCTTCTCTCTGAGAGGGAGGTCAGGATGCAGTTTGTTTTCCTCTAAAACTACAAAAACCATCAAAAGTGGTCAAAAGGTAAGAGGAAAAAAAACTGAACAAACATTGAGGGGGGCGGGAGGACTTAACTCAGGGAACATCATTGACTGAAAACCCACGTGGCAGGCCCCTCCCCCAGAAAACAAACCAAGAAAGAAAAAAAAAAAAAGACTGCAAGAGAACAACCACCACTACTTCATAGGACAACTTTTATTTTTAACTCGTTCTCACTATTCTGGTTCATTTTTTTATATAGATAATTTTTTTAACCTATTTACCATCATAGTGAGCTGTCCAGTACATCAAATTCCATAATAACCTTCTAAACTGAACTTTTTGATACATACACCTGTGTTTTTCTTTTGCATTTCTATTTTTTGAATTTCTTTTTTTTAAATTTTAGTTTAGTTTAGTCTAGTTTATTCCTTTTTATTTTTATGTTCTAATATTCATATAGAGTTAAACTTCAAAGTAATCCCCTTTCCCCAACCAATACTACCCCTATAGGTAAACCAGTTTTTAATCCCCCTTTATCTTAGGAAAGTTGAGTCCTTTAACAAAGATATCAAGATACATCCAGGAAGAATCAAAACAACCTTCCTCGCCCACACTGAGAATTTATAACCACTCTCCCACCTTTTTCTTCCACCAGTGTTTCTGTGTTTTTGTGTTTGTCCTGATAGTATATAAATCTTACACTTGGGGTTCTTTTTGATGAGGTTCTTCCTTTATTTGCATATATATATTTTTTCTCTTGTCATATACTTTTATCAGTCTTTTTGTTTGTCTGTTTTTGTTTGTCTACTTCATAAATCGTACCTTGGGGCCCATTTGGGATGAACCTTCTCTTTCATCTTCCCTTTCTTTCCTGTCTCTCTCTCTCTCTTTTTTTCCTTTTCTTTTCTTTTGTCTCTCATTTGGGTGGGGAATCCTGATTGCTAAGAAGTGTTCCAGGATACACCTTGACTGCACCACAGTCAATACATCCAGCTACATCTGTTCAGTCATCTCTCACCAAAATGACTAGGAGGAGGAATGCCCAACAAAAGAAAAATACAGAGGATGGACCTTCTGCAACAGAGCTAACACCTATCAACCTAGACAATATGTCGGAAAGCGAATTCAGGCTAACAATTATCCAGGCAACAGCTAGGTTGGAGAAAGCCATGGATGACCAAATGGAATTGATTAGGACAGAGCTGAAAGCGACCAGAGGTGATGTTCACAATGCTAGGGCGGAGCTAAAAGCTACCAGGGATGAACTTCACAATGCTCTCAATGAGTTCCAATCTAATCTAAATTCTCTTAAAGCTTGGGTAACTGAGACAGAAGCTAGAATTAGTGATCTGGAGGACAAACAGATAGAAAGATCAGGAGGAAGCCTTGAACAAACAGCTTAGAAACCACAAAAACAGAATCAGGGAAATAAATGATGCCATGATATGTTCCAACATCAGAATTATTGGAATCCCTGAAGGGGAAGAAAAAGAAAGAAGTCTAGAGGATATAGTGGAACAAGTTCTTCATGAAAATTTTCCCAATCTCGTGAATGGAACCAGCGTTCACGTACTAGAGGCTGAACGGTCTCCACCCAAGATTATACATTCCAAAAAAAGATCAAGATACCTAATAGTCAAATTGAGGAATCATAATTGTAGGTATAATCTCTTGAAAGCCACTAGGACAAAGAGGCTCCTTACTTACAGAGGAAAGCCCATTAGAATAACGTCAGACCTGTCCACAGAGACCTGGCAAGCCAGAAAGGGCTGGCAAGATATATTCAGGGCATTAAATGAGAATAACATGCAGCCAAGATTACTTTATCCAGCAAGACTGACATTCAAAATGGATGGAGAGATAAAGAGTTTCCAAGACTGGCAAGGCTTAAAAGACTATGCAACCACCAAGCCGGCACTGCAGGGAATATTAAGGGGGTTTCTATAAAAGAGGAAAAATCCTAAGAATAGCATTGAACAGAAATATAGAGACACTCTACAGAAAAAAAGACTTCAAAGGTAACATGATGTCAATAAAAACATATCTATCAATAATCACTCTCAATGTGAATGGCCTAAATGTGCCCATAAAATGGCACAGGATTGCAGATTGGATAAAACGACAGGACCCATCCATATGTTGTCTACAAGAGACCCATTTTGAACCTAAAGATACACCCAGACTGAAAGTGAAGGAATGGAGAAGCATCTTTCACGCCAATGGGCCTCAGAAGAAGGCTGGGGTAGCGATTCTCATATCAGATAAATTAGATTTTAAACTAAAGACTGTAGTTAGAGATACAGAAGGACTCTACATCATTCTTAAAGGGACTATCCACCAAGATGATCTAACAATTGTAAATATCTATGCCCCCAATATGGGAGCAGCCAATTACATAAGAAAACTGTTAATCAGGATAAATAGTCATATTGATATGAATACACTAATAGTAGGAGATCTTAACATGCCTCTCTCAGAAATAGACAGATAATTGAAGCAGAAAGTTAATAAAGAATCAAGAGCATTGAATGACACATTGGACCAGATGGACCTCATAGATATATACAGAACATTCCACCCTAAAACAACAGAATACTCATTCTTCTCAAGTGCACATGGAACCTTCGACTCTTTGGTTAACTAATCTTCAACAAGGCAGGAAAGAGTATCCAGTGGTAAAAATACAATCTCTTCAAAAAATAGTGATGTGAACATTGTGCAGCCACATGCAGAAGAATGAAGCTGGACAATTTTCTTACACTATACATAAACATAAATTCAAAATGGATAAATAGCTAAATGTGAGACAAGTATCCATCAAAATCCTAGAGGAGAAAATAGGCAGCAACCTCTTTGGCCTTGGCCACAGGAACTTAGTGTTAGATACGTCTTCAAGACAAGAGAAACAAAAGGAAAAATAAACCACTGGGACTTCACCAAGATAAAACTCTTTTGCACAGAAAAGGAAACAACCAACAAAACTAAAAGTCAAACTAAAGAATGGGAGGAGATATATACAAATGACACATCAGGTAGAGGACTAGTATATAAAATCTATAAAGAACCTAACAAACTCAGCACCCAAAAAACAAAAAGTCCAATCAGGAAATGTGCAGAAGATATGAACAAACATTTATCCAAGGAAGATACTCAGAAGGTTAACAAACACATGAAAAAATGCTCAACATCACTTGGCATCAGGGAAATACATATCACAATCACAATGAGATATCATCTCACACCAGTCAGAATGACTAAACTTAACAATTCAGACAACAAGATATGTTGGCAAGGACATGGAGATAGAGAAACCCTCTTACACTGTTTGGGAACGTAAACTGGCACAGCATGTCTGGAAAACATTACAGAGGTTCCTCAAAATGTTAAAAATAGAACTACCCTGTTACCAAATAATTGTATTACTATGCATTTATCCAAAGGATGTAAACATAGTTATTCAAAAGGGCACATGCACCCCAGTGTTTATAGCAACAATGTCCCCAATAGCAAAACTCTAGAGATAATTCAGATGTCCATTGACAAATGAATGGGTAAAGTAGATGTGATAAATATATAAATGTATAAATAACTATTATTTTTATATATAATATATATTATACATACATACATACATACATATCATGGGCATTAGGATATTATGCTAAGTGAAATAAATCAGAGAAAAGACAAATGCCATATGACTTCACTCATATGTGGAATTTAAAAAACAAAACAGATGAACATAGGGTAAGGGAAGGAAATATAAAATAAGATAAGAACAAAGGGAGGCAAACCATTTTAACTACAGGGAACAAACTGAGGGTTGCTGAAGGGGAGATAGGTGGGGGGATGGGGTCTTGGGTCATGGACATTAAGGAGGGCAGTTGACGTAATGAGCACTGGGTGTTATATGTAACTGATGAATCACTAAATTCTGTCCCTGAAATTGACAATACACTATATGTTAAATTGAATTTAAAATAAAAAAAAATAATAAAGTAAAAACACTAGGAAATCAGTGTACAGAGTTTCACTAATACATTATTTAAAGTGTCCATATTTAACAGGAATTTATGAGACATCCAATGAAATAGGAAAGTCTGGTAAATGCACAGATAATAAAAGCAGGGACAGAAATTGCAAAGTAGCTTTATAAATGTGTTTAAAAAGCAAAGGAAATCATGCTTAAAGAGTAAAGGAAGGCAAAATGACAAAATCTCATCAAATAGAGAATATCAATAAAAACATATACTTCTTAGAAAGGGAAAAGTATAAATTCTGGAACTGAAATGCATAATAAATAAAAGGAAAAAATAGTCACCAGAGGATACAACAGTATTAGAAATTTCAGGAGTATAAGAAACTGAAGATGGATCATAGGAATGATAAAGTATGCAGAACAGAGAGGAAATAAAAGTGAAGGGAAATAATCAGAAATGCAAAGAAATGTAGAACACATTAAGTGCACCAAAATATTAATAATTGGGATAACAGGGAGGAAGGAAGTGCAAGAAAATATTTCTGAGGATATAATGTCTATGATTGAGCTCCAGTTTCAAAGCATTGTGATCTGAGAATAGGCAGGGAATCATCTCAGTCTTTTGGTATCGTTTGAGTCCTGATTCGTGACCCAGTATGTGGTCTATTCTTGAGAAGGTTCCATGTGAACTTTGTTCCTCTGATCTATGTCTTGTTTTCTGTGACAATAACTTACTGTCCTGTATTATAGTTCTATAGTACAGATTGAAATCCAAAGTTGTGATGCTTTCAGTTTTGGTCTTTTTGTTTGTTCATTTTTTTTTTGGCTATTTGAAGTCTTTTCTGGTTCCATAAAAATTATAGAATTGTTTGTTCCAGCTCTGTGAAAAATGCTAATGGTATTTTGATAGGGACAGCACAAAATATGAGATTTGTTTGGGTAGCATAGACATTTTAACAATATCTTTTCTTCCAATCTATGAGTATGGAATGTTTTTTTCCCTTTGTGTCTTCCCCATTTCCTTTCATAAGTGTTCTATAATTTTCAGACTACAAATATTCTACTTCCTTGGTTAGATTTATATCTAGATA
Organism: Mustela erminea; assembly: GCF_009829155.1. Taxonomy (NCBI): domain Eukaryota; kingdom Metazoa; phylum Chordata; class Mammalia; order Carnivora; family Mustelidae; genus Mustela; species Mustela erminea. The sequence continues at coordinate 73,877,885 of NC_045635.1, read as the reverse complement.
TCTTTTGCTTTTTGGTGCAACTATAATTGTGATCACTTCTTTTTTCTCTTTATGCTGCTTCACTGTTAGTGTATAGAATTGAAACAGACTTCTGTGCATTGATTTTATATCTTACAAATTTGTTGAATATATGTATCAATTCTAGGAACTTTTTGATGGAGTCTTTGGGGTTGTCTGGAGTTTCATGTTCTCTGCAAAGAGTGAAAGTTTCACCTCCTCCATGATAATTTGGAAGCATCTGATTCTTTTTATTGTCTGATTTTTGAGGCTAAGACTTCTGGTATTATGTTGAACAACTGTAATGGGAGTGGATATGATTATCATATTCCTGACCTTAGAAGAAAAGCTCTATTATTTTTTTAAAATTTTAGTTGATGTTTTTTTTACATATGGACTTGTTCTGTTACTACTTTCTTGAGTGTTTTTTATCAAAAAAAAAGAATGTTATATTTTGTCAATTTTTTTCTACAACTATTGAGAAAATCATATGGTTCTTATCCTTTCATTTATTAATGTAATATATCATGTTTATTGATTTGTGGGTGTTAAACCACCACTGAAGCCCAGGAATAAATCCTACTTGGTCATGGTGAATAATCCTTTTAATATACTGTTGGCTCCTACTAACTAGTATCTTGGTGAGAATTTTCATATCCATGTTCATCAGAGTTACTAGCTTGTAATTCTCCTATTTAGTCTATCCTTGTGTGGCTTTGAGATCAAGCTAATGATGGCTTCATAGAATGAGCTTGAATTTTTCCTTCCATTTCTACTTTTTGGAACACTTTCAGAATAGGTATTAATTCTTCTTTAAGTATTGGGTAGAACACCTGGCCTTGTACTTTTGTTTGTTGGGAGGTTTTTGATTACTGATTCAATTTCTTGCTTGTTATGGGTCTGTTCACGTTTTCTATTTTTTCCTATTTTAGTTTTTGTAGGTTAAATGTTTCTAGGAATACATCCATTTCTTCTAGATTTCCTCATTTGTTAATTTAAGATACACACACACACACACACACACACACACACATAATTGTCATGTCCCAGAACCCTGGAAACATGACCTTATAATTGTATGTATTTGGTTTTCATTGATATTTCTCCTCTTTCATTCATGATTTTATTTATTTTGGTCTTTTTTTCTTTTCTCTTTGATGTGGTCTTTGATCTTTGAGTCTGGTTAGGGGTTTATCAAAGTTCTTTCAGAGAACCCATTCCTCGTTTCCTTGATCTATTCTACTGTTTTTTTTTTTTTGTTGTTGTTGTTGTTTTTGTTTTGTTTTGTTTTCTTTAAGACTTTATTTATTTGACAGACAGAGATCACAAGTAGGCAGAGAGGGAAGCAGACAGAGAGAGAGAGAGGAGGAAGCAGGCTCCCTGTTAAGCAGAGAGCCTGATGCAGGGCTCAATTCCAGGACCCTGGGTTCATGACCTGAGCCAAAGGCCGAGGCTTTAACCCACTGAGCCACCCAGGCATCCCTTTTTTTAAAAATTTCTATATCAATGTTTTCTGCTATATTTTTTTAAATCATTTTTCTTCTCCTGGATTTGGGCTTTATTTGCTATTCTTTTTTCACCTCCTGTAGGTATAAGATTTGATTGTGTATTTGAGACTTTTCTAGCTGCTTTTTTTAAATTAACATACAATGTATTATTTGTTTCAGGGGTACATGTTGATGATTCATCAGTGTTACATAATTCATAGTGCTCACCATAGCACATACTCTCCCAATGTCCATCACTCTGCCACCCCATCCCTCCCACACCCCTCCACTGAAACTTTTCTAGATTCTTGAGGAAGACCCATATTGCTATATATTTCTCTTTTTGGACTATCTTTACTTCATCCCAAAGGTTTGGACTGTCCTGATTTCATTTTGATTTGTTCCCACTTAAAAAAAAAAATCTCCTTTAATGTCCTTGTTGATCCATTCATTCTTTCCTAGGATGTACTTTAACCTCCATGTACTCCATTCATTCTTTCCTAGGATGTACTTTAACCTCCATGTACTTGTGGACTTCCAAATTTTTTCTTGTAGCTGACTTCAAGTTTCATAATATTGTGGTCTGAAAATATGCAAAGTGTGATGTCAATCTTTTTGTACCAGTTAAGTCCTGATTTGTGACCCAGTGTGTGATCTATTCTGGAGAATAGTCCATGTGCATTCCAAAGCAATGCATATTCTGTTCCTTTAAGGTGAAATGTTCTGAATATATCTGTTAAGTCCATCTGGTCCAGTGTGTCATTTAAAGGGTTCATTTCCTCATTGATATTTTGCTTAAATGATCTGTCCATTGCTGTGAGTGCGGTATTGAAGTCCCTTACTATTAGTGTATTATTATCTATGGTATTCTTCAAGTTTGTTATTAATTGATTTACATATTTGGATGCTCCTAATTCAAGGATGTGAATATTTATCACTGTTAGAGCTTATTGATGGATAGACCCCTTTATGACAGAGTGCTACTCTTCATCTCTTATTACAGTCTTTGGTGTAAAATCCTGTTTTTTTCTGGTATAAGGGTGGCTATTCCAGTTGGTTATTTTTTTAAATGTCTATTAACATGGTAAACGGTCTCTTCCCCTTCAATTTCAGTCTGGATTTTCTTTGGGTTGCAAGTTATTCTCTTATAAACAGCATATAAAATGCCTCCCCCTATTTTAAAATCCATTCTGATACCTTATGTCTTTTGATTTTATCATTTATTTCATTTAAATTCAGAGTAAACATTGAAAGATATAACTTTGGCATTGCATTGCCTGTAAATTTGCTATTCCTATAGATTGTCTCTGTTCCTTTTGGTCTTTGGTCCTTTTGGTCTCTGTTTTAGCTCAAAATTTCCTCTTTAATATGACTTGTAAGGGCTGGTTTAGTCTTCACAAATTCCTTATTTACTTATTTATTTTTTATCTTGGGAACTCTTTATCTCTCCTTCTATTCTGAATGACAGTCATGATGGATAAATTAATCTTGACAGCATATATATATATATATATAATTTTCCATTTAGCACATTGAATATATCGTGTCAGTCCTTTCTTTCCAGCCAGATCTCTGTGGACGGGTCTGATGCCAGCCTTATGTGTCTACCCTCGTACATTAAGGACTTCTTGTCCTGAGGGGCTTTCAGAATTTTCTCTTTATATTAGTAATTTGAAAGTTTCACTATAATATATTGTGGTGTTGACCTATTTTTGTTAATTTTAAGGCAGATTCTCTTAGTCTCTTGGATTTGATTGCCTGTTTCCCTCCCCTGATTAGGCAAGTTTCCAACTATAATTTGTTCAAGTAAATATTTGGCCTTTTTTTCTTGCTCTTTGTCTTCCATGACTATTGTGACATGGATATTATTTTGCTTTCTGGAATTTCTGAGGTCCCTAAGTCTACCTTAATGATCTAATAGTTTTCTTTCCTTCTTTGTAGCTTCATTATTTTCCATAAGTTTATTTTTTTCTTAAGATTTTATTTATTTATTTGACAGACAGAGATCACAAGTAGGCAGGGAGTCAGGCAGAGAGAGAGAGAGAGGAGGAGGAAGCAGGCTCCCTGATAAGCAGAGAGCCTGACACAGGGCTCAATCCCAGGGCCCTGGGATTATGACCTGAGCCAAAGGCAGAGGCTTTAACCCACTGAACCACCCAGGCACTCCATTTTGTCTTTTTTTTTTTTTTTTTTAAGATTCCACCTATTTATTCACAGAAGACAGACAGAGAGGCAGAGGGAAATGCAGGCTCCCCTTTGAGCAGGAAGCCTGATGTGGGACTTGATCCCAGGACCCTTGGATCATGACCTAAGCCAAAGCTGGATGCCTAACAGATTGAGCAACCCAGACATTCCATAATTTTATCTTCTATGTCACTGATTCACTCTTCTGATTCATTCATCCTTCTTTTCATGGCTTCCAGTTGGGACTGCATCTCAGTTATACTATTTTTAATTTCTACCTGACTGGATTTCAGTTATTTTATCTCTATAGTAAGGGATGCTCTAGTGTCTCCTATGCTTTTTTTTTTTAAGCCCAGCTAGTATCTTTATAATCATTGTGCTAAATTCTAGGTCATACATCTTAATTATATCTGTATTGATTAAATCCCTGTCTGTGTACTAACTTCTGTTCTTTCTTTTGGGGTGAATTTCTCCATATCATCATTTTGTCCAGAAAATAAAGGAAGAAAGAAAGGAAAAACAACAACAACAACAACAACACATAGAACAATAACAACAGGAAAAACAAAACCAAATAAAAGTAGATCCTAGGTGTATATTGGCCTGCTTTTTAAAAGAAGCTAGATGCTGGGGTGCCTGGTGGTTCAGTGGGTTAAAGCCTCTGCCTTCAGCTTGGGTCATGATCCCAGGGTCCTGGAATCGAACCCCACATTGGGCTCTGTGCTCCGTGGGGAGCCTGTTTCCTTTTCTCTCTCTCTGCCTGCCTCTGTGCCTACTTGTGATCTCTGTCTGTCAAATAAATGAATAAAGTCTTTAAAAAAAAAGGAAAAAGAAACTAGATCCCAAAATAAGGAAGAAAGAATAAAAAATACACACACACACACACACACACACACACACACACACACACGGTATGAAATAAAATAAAATACAATGAAAAGAAACAAAACACAAAGATATATATAAATAATATATAAAATAAAAATCGAAAAATAATTGAGAAAATAAATAAATAGCTGATAAAATAGTAAAAATATGAAAAAAATAAAATACCAAGAATGCAGGCTGCCTCGGTGTCTTAGTCAATTAAACATCTGTCTTTGGTTCAGGTCATGATCCCAGATTTGGGGATTGAGCCCCATTTAGGGCTCCCAACTCAGTGGGGTAATCTGCTTCTCCCTCTGATGTTCCCTACCTGTGGTCGGTTTCTCTCAAATAAAATATTTTTAAAAGATAAAAGAATAAAGAAATATTTTAAAAGATAAAAGAAAAAAGAAAAACTAATGCTATATACTGTTTTTCTCTAGAGATGAAGCTTTTCAGCCCTCCGTGATAAATAAACTTGGTGTAAGCAAGTTTTTGCTGGTCTGGTAGAGGGACCTGTTACACTGATTCTGATCTGGGCTTGTTCTAGTGGAAATGAGCCTCCAGTGCCCAAGGATGCAGAGTTCAGTGTAAGGGGCTCCAGACTCCACTAGGTGGTGCTGTGTTTCTCTCTAAAGGCTTTCACCATTGATGGATGGGATGAATATGGTGGCACCTACCTCTCTTGCTCCAGAGCTGAAAATTTTGTGACTTTTACTCTCTCAAAGAGTAATCTTCACTCTCAGAGAAGAATAATCAACTGCTCTTTTCTCTCTGGTTTCTGTCAGAACTCCGTGCTTACCCTGTGTCTGAGTGCTTTTATCTCAGGCAAGCCTATAAGTTTCAAAACTCCCAATTTTAGGTACTATTATGGCATGGAACTGCACTGTTCTTCTGGGAAGGGTCTCATTCTGCTACTCCTTTTTGCTCCACTCACCCCACAAACAGCAGTTATATGACAGTGCAGTTGTTTACAGTTTATGGCAACACAGAGCAGAAAGCTGGCACATAGACATGCTGTTCTCAGCTGGCTTCCACCCTCCTGTGTCTGGGAACCATGCTGCTCTTAGGCACCACCATTCTTATCATGACCCTGGGGATCTTGAAACCATGTTGTGACACTTGGGATTCTTCTCCGTTTCACCACTTGAGCACCTTTAAGCCAGGCATGTTCCCTATGTAGTAGACTAGAAGTTCTGATTTTGTACTCTTCTGCTTATAACATTTTGTGGTAGCCTCCTTAAGAAGGGTGTCTCCCCACTGCCATATCCTTAGTTATACCACATCAGATTCAGGATTCTGCACCTCCTATCTTCCCAATGGTGATCACTTTTCTACTTGTAGACTTGCAGTATTTGTTTTCTCAGACCTCTGATTCATTATTCTGGTGTTTAGAATGATTTGATAACTATCTAGTTGTATCTGAGGGATGAGACAAACTTAGGGTCTCCCCTACTCTTCTGCAATTTTAAGTCCTTCAACCTTGCTGGTATTTTATGTCATTTGATTTGGAGTGATTTCATTGGACTATTTTTGTGATGTCTATTTACTCCACAGTGTGAGGCTTCTGGTGTCTCTCCTCGTAAGGGCATGAATTATGGTAGTTTCATCAGGGCTTTATTTAACTGCCTTTTCTTCTGATATCTTTGTTAATCTGTCTGTATTTTTGTAGATAGACTCAGCTGTTAGTCTTCACTAGTTGCTACCTGATTACTTTATTGCCTTCTACAATGCTTTGGAGGCATAAATTACCCCACAGTCTGACATAAACATAGAACCCCTTATAGGGGTATTTTCGAGGCCATGTTGACCTTTTATTCTAAGCAGAGAAAAGCTCTATTTACCTACATCCTTGGTTGTTTCCTATCAACCATGTAGCCAATGAGCTATTTCACTGTTCTCAAGGAACTGACATTAATCTCTTAGTTGCCTAAGAGATAATAATGATATAAAATAATGGAGATATATAGTATACAAAAATCTCCATTATTTTCTAGAGCACCTTAAAGCTTAGAATTCCACACACACTGTTACAAATATAGTCAGTTACCTTGTATGGATTGTTACTTCCCCTTCATAAAACGTCTGTGCTACTATTATGGAACTTGGGCAAAGCCAGTAGCATGTTTCTTTATTATTAAGACACCTGATCTATGAGTGTGTCACTGGACAGGGATGGCAGGCTCTGGCCTCTGCTTGCCTTTCCTAGAAATGACACTCCACCATGAGATTGTGGAAGATTATTTGGGCCCCAGTATTCTCAGTCTGGCACGCTGGGTGGAGCCTTAGTCCCAGAGCTGTATTACATATGGAAGAAAGGAGTCTCTGAACTTTTAGCTGCACTCACCTGCAATTTAACATCTTCTCAGAGATTTAGAAATGCTAGATGATGGTGGCCTACACCTTCCAGCATTTACCATAGCCCTCTATTTACTTAGCCACAAATGCTTGGAGTAGAATCTCTGGCACACTGAGCTGGGGATGGGTAGGAAAAGAGTAGGTCATGGCACAAGTGCTGTTCTTACCAACATTTTCTTGGATAAGTGTTGCTTCATTTCCTAAATGCTTTTAGGACAATTACTAAACACTTTAATGTCACATACACAAACAGATCTCCACACACACACACACACACACACACACACACACACAGCACTTGCCTACTTTACCACTCATTTTTCAATGGATATTCTATAGATCTTTCAGTTTTCTTTTTACACCATGCATAAATATTTTCATGAAGAACAAAATCTTATTCGCACAGTTAGAGACTTAAACTATATGAAAAATAAGGTAAATTATTTTTTTCTCTATAAGACACTTGAAATATAATAGCTAAAAAAAAGAAAGAAATATAAGAGCTCATTGAATAGAGAAGGGAGAACACATCGTGAAATTCGTTTAGTTTTAGCTGTTACTAGGAGTTTGTGTCCTTCTCCCCTTGGCTTATTGTCGCTGATGACTTTGTAAAGGCTAGGACTTTATTTGTGCCTATAACATGGTATTGCTATTCTCAGGATCCCCTCCAAGACCATGGAGAATGAGACAAAGATAGGGTGCTGTTTCTTGTAATACTGTGTTTTTATAAATATTTCATTTAATTCTTACAGAAATTCTGTATATAAATATTATCTAATTCATGGACAAACAAACAAGCTCAGAGAAGTTAAAGTAGATGTTAAAAACTTATAATATTTGGAGAGCAATTCAGGATACTATGTTCGTGCCCATTGGTAAGGTAAGATTTATATACAAAGAAAATTTTCAAAAAAAATGAGAAAGAAAGATAACATGATCACAATAAAATTTAAATTTTCTTCACAACAAGATATCAAAGTGAAATTAAAGGAAAGCCATAAATTAGTACAAGACATGTGGAGTGTGCTTTGCTGGCATAATGTAGAAAAACCACTTCTAAATAATAAAATAAAGATAAATTAAAAGTGGGTAAATCTATTAATAAGTAATTTAAAGGAAAAAATGGCAAATAAACAACTTAAAAATGCTCAAAGTTATTAACAAAGTAAATGCAACATTTAAAATGAAGGTATGATCTCACATGGTTGAAAAAAATAATTATTGGCAAAAAATTAATCAGTGAATTAATATTGGCAATGATGTAGAAAAACACAATGTCTAATGTAATGAATGTGTGGGTATAAATTGGTACAACTATGCCCCATATATACTAATGCTAAAGGTTCACATATACAACAACTTAAGATTTCTACCTTTCAATGAATTCTAATTTAACCTATTAAAAAATCCCTAAACATTTACACAATGAAACATGTATAAAAATGATCATAGTAGGAGGAGGAGTCAAGATGGCGGAGAAGTAGCAGACTGAGACTACTTCAGCTAGCAGGAGATCAGCTAGATAGCTTATCAAAAGATTGCAAACACCTGCAAATTCATCGACAGATTGAAGAGAAGAAGAACAGCAATTCTAGAAACAGAAAAACAACCACTTTCTGAAAGGTAGGACTGGCGGAGAAGTGAATCCAAAGCAACGGGAAGATAGACCCCGGGGGGAGGGGCCGGCTCCAGGCAAGCGGCGGAGCAATGGAGCACAAAATCAGGATTTTTAAAAGTCTGTTCCTCTGAGGGACATCGCTCCAGAGGCTAAACCGGGGCAAAGCCCATGCGGGGTCAGCGTGGCCTCAGGTCCCACAGGGTCACAGAAGGATCGGGGGTGTCTGAGTGTCACAGAGCTTGTGAGTATTGGAATGGGAAAGCCGGCTACAGAGACAGAGCCGAAAGTTAACTCACAGCTTGGTGTTACCTTGAACCGGCCACAGGCTCGGTGAGCTCAGAGCGCGGCCGGAGGTCAGGCAGATGGCATTTACTGGGCGCTGTTCTCTGAGGGCGCACTGAGGAGTGGGGCCCCGGGCTCTCGGCTCTTCCAGGCCAGAGAACAGGAGGCCACCATTTGTATTCCTGTCCTCAGGAACTCTACGGAAAGCGCTCAGGGAACAAAAGCTCCTGAAAACAAACCCAAGCGGATTACTCAACCCGGCCCCTGGTAAGGGCGGGGCAATTCCGCCTGGGGCAAAGACACTTGAGAATCACTACAACAGGCCCCTCCCCCAGAAGATCAACAAGAAATCCAGCCAAGACCAAGTTCAGCTACCAAGGAGTGCAGTTTCAATACCAAGGAGAGCAGCAGAATTCCAGAGAAGGAGAAAGCAAAGCAGGGAGCTCATGGCTTTCTACCTGTGATTTTTTAAGTCTTGCAGTTAATTTAATTTTTTCTTTTTTATTTTTTTCTCTTCTTCTGCTAAAATTTTTTTTAACTTTTACCCTTTTCTTTTTTAACGTTTTTTAACTAGTTTATCTAATATATATATTTTTTCTTTTTTATACTTTTCTTTATTCTTTTTTTTTAAAGATTATTTATTTATTTATTTGACAGACAGAGATCACAAGTCGGCAGAGAGGCAGGCAGAGAGAGAGAGTGGAGGAAGCAGGTTCCCCGCTAAGCAGAGAGCCTGATGCAGGAATCAATCCCAGGACCCTGAGATCATGACCTGAGCTGAAGGCAGCGGCCCAACCCACTGAGCCAAACATGCGCCCTCGTTTTCTTTTTTTAATACTCTTTTTTTTTCTTTTTCTTTCTTTCTTTTTGAACCTCTTTTTATGCCCTTTCTCCCTGCTCACGATTTGGGATCTCTTCTGATTTGGTTAAAGCATATTTTCCTGGGGTTGTTGCCACCCTTTTAGTATTTTACTTGCTCCTTCATATACTCTTAGCTGGACAAAATGACAAGGCAGAAAAATTCACCACAAAAAAAAGAACAAGAGGCAGACCGAAGGCTAGGGACCTAATCAATACAGACATTGGTAATATGTCAGATCTAGAGTTCAGAATGACAATTCTCAAGGTTCTAGCCAGACTCGAAAAAGGCATGGAAGATATTAGAGAAACACTCTCCGGAGATATAAAAGCCATTTCTGGAGAAATAAAAGAATTAAATCTAATCAAGTTGAAATCAAAAAAGCTATTAATGAGGTGCGAAAAAAAATGGAGGCTCTCACTGCTAGGATAAATGGGGCAGAAGAAAGAATTAGCGATATAGAAGACCAAATGACAGAGAATAAAGAAGCTGAGCAAAAGAGGGACAAACAGCTACTGGACTATGAGGGGAGAATTCGAGAGATAAGTGACACCATAAAACGAAACAACATCAAAATAATTGGGATTCCAGAAGAAGAAGAAAGAGAGAGGGGAGCAGAAGGTATACTGGAGAGAATTATTGGGGAGAATTTCCCCAATATGGCAAAGGGAACGAGCATCAAAATTCAGGAGGTTCAGAGAATGCCCCTCAAAATCAATAAGAATAGTCCCACATCCCGTCACCTAATAGTAAAATTTACAAGCCTTAGTGACAAAGAGAAAATCCTGAAAGCAGCCCGGGAAAAGAAGTCTGTAACATACAATGGTAAAAATATTAGATTGGCAGCTGACTTATCCACAGAGACCTGGCAGGCCAGAAAAAGCTGGCATGATATATTTAGAGCACTAAACGAGAAAAACATGCAGCCAAGAATATTATATCCGGCTAGGCTATCATTGAAAATAGAAGGAGAGATTAAAAGCTTCCAGGACAAACAAAAACTAAAAGAATTTGCAAACACCAAACCAGCTCTACAGGAAATATTGAAAGAGGTCCTCTAAGCAAAGAGAGAGCCTACAAGTTGTATATCAGAAAGGAACAGAGACCATATACAGTAGCAGGCACCTTACAGGCAATACAATGGCACTAAATTCATATCTCTCAATAGTTACCCTGAATGTTAATGGGTAAATGTCCCAATCAAAAGACACAGGGTATCAGAAGGGATAAAAACAAAACCCATCTATATGTTGCCTTCAAGAAACTCATTTTAAGCCTGAAGACACCTCCAGATTGAAAGTGAGGGGGTGGAAAACAATTTACCATGCTAATGGACATGAGAAGAAAGCAGGAGTGGCAATCCTTATATCAGATCAATTCGATTTTAAGCCAAAGACTATAATAAGAGATGAGGAAGGACACTATATCATACTCAAAGGGTCTGTCCAACAAGAAGATCTAACAATTTAAATATCTATGCTCCCAACATGGGAGCAGTCAACTATATAAACCAATTAATAACAAAATCAAAGAAACACATCAACAATAATATAATAATAGTAGGGGACTGTAACACTTCCCTCACTGAAATGGACAGATTATCCAAGCAAAAGATCAACAAGGAAATAAAGGCCTTAAACGACACACTGGACCAGATGGACATCACAGATATATTCATAACATTTCATCCCAAAGCAACAGAATACACATTCTTCTCTAGTGCACATGGAACATTCTCCAGAATAGATCACATCCTTGGTTCTAAATCAGGACTCAGCCAGTATCAAAAGATAGGGATCATTCACTGCATATTTTCAGACCACAATGCTATGAAGGTAGAACCCACCACAAGAGGAAGTTTGGAAAGAACCCAAATACATGGAGACTAAACAGCATCCTTCTAAAGAATGAATGGGTCAACCGGGAAATTAAAGAAGAATTGAAAAAAATCATGGAAACAAATGATAATGAAAATACAGCAGTTCATAATCTGTGGGACACAACAAAGGCAGTCCTGAGAGGAAAATGTATAGTGGTACAAGCCTTTCTCAAGAAACAAGAAAGGTCTCAGGTACACAGCCTAACCCTACACCTAAAGGAGCTGGAGAAAGAACAAGAAAGAAACCCTACACCCAGTAGGAGAAGAGAAATCGTAAAGATCAGAGCAGAAATCAGTGAAATAGAAACAAAAAAAACACAATAGAACAAATCAACGAAACTAGGAGCTGGTTCTTTGAAAGAATTAATAAAATTGATAAGCCCCTGGGAAGACATACCAAAAAGAAAAGAAAAAAGACCCAAATAAATAAAATCATAAACGAAAGAGGAGAGATCACAACTAACACCAAAGAAATACAAACTATTATAAGAACATACTATAAGCAACTCTATACAAACAAATTTGACAATCTGGAAGAAATGGATGCATTCCTAGAAACATATAAACTACCACAACTGAACCAGGAAGAAATAGAAAGCCTGAACAGACCCATAACCAGTAAGGAGATTGAAACAGTCATTAAAAATCTCCAAACAAACAAAAGCCCAGGGCCAGACAGCTTCCCGGGGGAATTCTACCAAACATTTAAAGAAGAACTAATTCCTATTCTCCTGAAACTGTTCCAAAAAATAGAAATGGAAGGAAAACTTCCAAACTCAGTTTATGAGGCCAGCATCACCTTGATCCCCAAACCAGACAAGGATCCCATCAAAAAAGAGAGCTATAGACCAATATCCTTGATGAACACAGATGCGAATATTCTCACTAAAATACTAGCCAATAGGATTCAACAGTACATTAAAAGGATTATTCACCACGACCAAGTGGGTTTATTCCAGGGCTGCAAGGTTGGTTCAACATCCGCAAATCAGTCAATGTGATACAACACATCAATAAAAGAACAAGAAACATATGATACTCTCAATAGATGCTGAAAAAGCATTTGACAAAGTACAGCATCCCTTCCTGATCCAAACTCTTCAAAGTGTAGGGATAGACGGCACATACCTCAATATCATCAAAGCCATCTATGAAAAACCCACGGCAAATATCATTCTCAATGGAGAAAAAATGAAAGCTTTTCCGCTAAGGTCAGGAACACGGCAGGGATGTACATTATCACCACTGCTATTCAACATAGTACTAGAAGTCCTAGCCTCAGCAATCAGACAACAAAAAGAAATTAAACGCATCGAAATTGGCAAAAAAAGAAGTCAAACTATCACTCTTTGCAGATGATATGATACTATATGTGGAAAACCCAAAAGACTCCACTCCAAAACTGCTAGAACTTGTACAGGAATTCAGTAAAGTGTCAGGATATAAAATCAATGCACAGAAATCAGTTGCATTTCTCTACACCAACAACAAGACAGAAGAAAGAGAAATTAAGGAGTTAATCCCATTTACAATTGCACCCTAAACCATAAGATACCTAGAAATAAACCCAACCAAAGAGGCACAGAATCTATACTCAGAAAACTATAAAGTACTCATGAAAGAAATTGAGGAAGACACAAAGAAATGGAAAAATGTTCCATGCTCCTGGATTGGAAGAATAAATATTGTGAAAATGTCTATGCTACCTAAAGCAATCTACACATTTAATGCAATTCCTATCAAAGTACCATCCATCTTTTTCAAAGAAATAGAACAAATAATTCTAAAATTTATATGGAACCAGAAAAACCTCGAATAGCCAAAGGGATATTGTAAAAGAAAGCCAAAGTTGGTGGCATCACAATTCCGGACTTCAAGCTCTATTACAAAGCTGTCATCATCAAGACAGTATAGTACTGGCACAAATACAGACACATAGATCAATGGAACAGAATAGAGAGCCCAGAAATAGACCCTCAACTCTATGGTCAACTAATCTTCGACAAAGCAGGAAAGAATGTCCAATGGAAAAAAGACAGCCTCTTCAACAATTGGTGTTGGGAAAATTGGACAGCCACATGCAGAAAAATGAAATTGGACCATTTCCTTACACCACACACAAAATAGACTCAAAATGGATGAAGGACCTCAATGTGCGAAAGGAATCCATCAAAATCCTTGAGGAGAACACAGGCAGCAACCTCTTCGACCTCTGCCGCAGCAACATCTTCCTAGGAACATCGCCAAAGGCAAAGGAAGCTAGGACAAAAATGAACTATTGGGATTTCTTCAAGATCAAAAGCTTTTGCACAGCAAAGGAAACAGTTAACAAAATCAAAAGACAACTGACAGAATGGGAGAAGATATTTGTAAACAACTTATCAGATAAAGGACTAGTGTCCAAAATCTATAAAGAACTTAGCAAACTCAACACCCAAAGAACAAATAATCCAATCAAGAAATGGGCAGAGGACATGAGCAGACATTTCTGCAAAGAAGACATCCAGATGGCCAACAGACACATGAAAAAGTGCTCCATATCACTCGGCATCAGGGAAATACACATCAAAACCACAATGAGATATCATCTCACACCAGTCAGAATGGCTAAAATTAACAAGTCAGGAAATGACAAATGCTGGCAAGGATGCAGAGAAAGGGGAACCCTCCTACACTGTTGGTGGGAATGCAAGCTGGTGCAACCACTCTGGAAAACAGCATGGAGGTTCCTCAAAGTGTTGAAAATAGAACTGCCCTATGACCCAGCAATTGCACTGCTGGGTATTTACCCTAAAGATACAAACGTAGTGATCCGAAGGGGCACGTGCACCCGAATGTTTATAGCAACAATGTCCACAATTAGCCAAACTATGGAAGAACCTAGATGTCCATCAACAGATGAATTAATCAAGAAGATGTGGTATATATACCCAATGGAATACTATGCAGCAATCAAAAGAAATGAAATCTTGCCATTTGCGATAACATGGATGGAATAGAGCATATCATGCTTAGCGAACTAAGTCAAGCGGAGAAAGTCAACTATCATATGATCTCCCTGATATGAGGAAGTGGTGATGCATCATGGGGGCTTAAGTGGGTAGGTGAAGAATAAATGAAACAAGATGGGATTGGGAGGGAGACAAACCATAAGAGACTCTTAATCTCACAAAACAAACTGAGATTTACTGGGGGGAGCGTGGTTGGGAGAAGGGGGGGTGGGTTTATGGACATTGGGGAGGGTATGTGCTTTGGTGAGTGCTGTGAAGTGTGTAAACCTGGCGATTCACAGACCTGTAACCCTGGGGATAAAAATATATGTTTATAAAAAAAAATGTTCATAGCATGGGCACCTGGGTGGCTGAGACAACTGGAATCTTCCTTTGGCTCAGGTCATGATCCCGTAGTCCTGGGATCAAGACCTGCATCAGGCTCCCTGCTCAGTGGGGAGTCTGCTTCTCCATCCCCCTGCTCCTTCTCTCTCTTTCTCTCAAATTCCCTCTCTCTCAAATGGACAAATAAAATATATTTTTTTAAAAGTTCATAGTAGGGCGCCTGGGTGGCTCAGTGGGTTAAGCCGCTGCCTTCGGCTCAGGTCATGATCTCAGGGTCCTGGGATCGAGTCCCGCATCGGGCTCTCTGCTCAGCAGGGAGCCTGCTTCCTCCTCTCTCTCTCTGCTTGCCTCTCTGCCTACTTGTAATCTCTCTCTGTCAAATAAATAAATAAATCTTTAAGAAAAATAATAAAAGTTCATAGTAAGACTGTTAGTGACAGAAAGGAAAAGAAATATCAATAACCAACACTTAGAAAATTGTTTCACACATAGTAGGGACCCCATTAATAATTGTTGAAAGAATAAGTGCATCTAAAAATGCATTAATTGGAAAGTGGATATATATATTTTGGTATTTATGTCCAATGAAATCTATCCAGCAGTGATAATGAATGAATTAAATCTGATGCATCAATATGCATAAGTTAATGTAATATAAAATACACAAGTTGTTTGTGTAAGGAGAACATGATATTATGTATCTAAAATCTGACAACATCAAAGCAACTCATCATATTACTAATGAATACACAGATATAAAATAAAAATGATTATACAAACTCTCATGTATTAATGATGAATATAAAATTCAATAAAATTAAATATAGTCATCACCTATGAGGAGGAAAACAAATGGAAAAAGTGAGAGGTACACATGGTCTTATATATCTGCAATATTACTTTTAAAAACAATTTGAAATAAAAATGTTACAGTATTTAAAATTTGAAGTTGGTACATTGTTGCTTATAATATAATTTTCTATATGTTTAACATTAAAAATATTTCAAATGAAAACCATATTGGAAATTTTGAAGTAATCTTATATGTTAACCCAGAATAGAGAAAATTATGCATAAATGTGGTGGGTATAAAGGAGGGCATGTATTGAATGGAGCAGTGAGTGTTGTACATAAACAATAAATCTTGGAACACTGCATCAAAAAAATAAAAAAAAAGTCATTATGTCCTCAAACAAAACAAAGCAAAACATCTTTCAAATATTAGAAAATTGGAGGAGGGGGCAAGGTGGCAGAAAAGTAAGAGACCCTGTTTCAACTGGTCCCCAAAGTGAGCTAATTATCTACCAGAACACTCTGTAAACCCATGAAATCAGCCTGAGGTGTAGGATTATGCACTGCTGGATCTCTATGGGGGCAGAATGCACCAGTAGAGAGGTAAAGTGAGTGGGAATCAGACTGATATTGGAGAATAAACAGAAGGGCGAGGAAAGCACCAGAAGTGACCCATTGGGATGTACTACCCTAATACGAGAGTGCCCTGTGATTGGGGAACAGCATTAACTTGGAGTCTGGTGAAAAGAACCCAAAAAGAGAAAAAGATCTTCAGGTGCAACTGGTGGAATGGGCAGTCACGGGCATGGACCTAAGCCCACGGACACATGACAACCACCACCAGAGACCACCCATGCCACAGAAAGTGAGGCAAAGCCTCCAGGCCCTGGTTCCTGAGCTGCTGTATTTTCGCAGCTTGCACCAGTGCTGGGCCAGGCATGCTCCATGCGATGGAGTCTGATGTGTATGCCAGCTGGCACCCTCTAGGACCACAGCCTTTTCACTCTGTGTGCTCCCTGCCTGCCTGTACCTGAGAGTGCTCCTTCCCTGCATGAGCCTGAGAGTGCTCTGTGCAGGTGCTAGCTGGTGGGCACTATAATAATAATTATATAATAACCTTTTAATTTGATATTTCTTCATACATGTGCCTGTGTTTTTCTTTCCTTTTCTATTTTTTTGAGATATGTATAGATATAAGCTTCAAGGTAATCCTCTTTCCCTAAGCAATACTACCCCTATACATAAACTCATTTTACTCTCCCTTTATCTTGGGAAAGTTGGGTCCTTTAACAAAGATATCAAGATAAACTCAGGAAGAATCAAAATAACCTTCCTCGTCCACACTGAGGGTTTATAACCACACTCTCATCTTTTGCTTCTCTCAGTTTTACTGTGTATTTATTTTTCTTCTGGAATTATATAAGTCTTATACTTGGGGTTCAATTTGGCTGGGTACTTTTTTTTTTCCTTGTCATTTAATTTTATTGGTCTTTTCCTTTGTCCGTTTTTGTTCTTATTTATACCTTATAAATTTTACCTTTGGAGCCCATTCTGGCTGGGTCCGTTCTTTCTTTCTTTCTTTCTTTCTTTCTTTCTTTCTTTCTTTCTTTCTTTCTTTCTTTTTCTGTCTCTCTCTTTCTCTCCCTCTTGTTTTTTTCTTTTTCTTTTTCTTTTTTCTTTTTGGTGGTTACTTCTGATTGCTCAGAAGTGTTCCAGGATGCACCTTGTTTGTACCACAGTTGATATCTTCAGCCACACATCCCCTCAACTACCTCTCATCAAAACAACTAGGAGGAGGAATGCCCAACAGAGGAAAAATTCAAAGACTGTGCCTGCTCCATCAGAGTTATTGGATATGGACATAAACAGTATGATGGAAAGAGAATTCAGGGTAACAATTATCCAGCCAATGGCTAAGTTGAAGAAAACCATTAATGACATGAAATCTATTAGGGCAGAAGTGAAAGCCACCTGGGAAGAAGTTAAAAATACTATTAAAAAGATCCAAGCAAGTCTGAATTCTCTAACAGCTAGAATAACTGAGGAAGAAGATAGAATTAATCATCTAGAGGACAAAATGATAGAGAAAAGGGGTCAGGAGGAGGCCTAGAACAAACAGCTTAGAAGCAATGAAAACAGAAGTAAGAAAATCAATGATGCCATGAAATGTTCCAGCATCAGAATTATTGGGATCCCTGAGGTGGGGGAGAAAGAAAGAAGACTAGAAGATATAGTTGAACAAATTTCCCATGAAAATTTTCCCAATCTGGGGAATGGAAACAGCGTTCATGTCGTAGAGGCAGAAAGATGTCCCACCAAGATCATAGAATGTAGAAAGACCTCCAGAGACCTGATTTTTAAACTGAAGAATCATAATTTTAGACAGGAACTCTTGAGAGCAGCTAGGGGGAAGAGATTCCTTATGTACAGAGGAAGGTCCATCAGAATATGTCAGACCTGTCCACAGAGTCCTGGCAAGCCAGAAAAGGCTGGTAAGACATATTCAGGGCAGTAAATGAGAAGAACATGCACCCAAGAATACTTTATCCAGCAAGGCTGAAATTCAAGATGGATGGAGAAGTAAAGGGTTTCCAAGACTGGCAAGGTTTTAAAAAGTATGTGACCCCTGAGCTGGCACTACAAGAAATATTAAGAGAGTTTCTAAAAGAAGAAACAACCCAAGAGTAACATATAAGAGATATTTATAGGGAAAATCTATAGAAACAAGGACTTCACAAGCAATGTGATGTTAATAAAAATGTATCTTTCAATACTCACTCTCAACATGAATAGCCTAAATGCTCCCGTAAATGGCAAAGAGTGGCAGATTGGATAGAATGACAGGATCTGTCCATATGCTGTCTACAAGAGACCCATTTGGAACCTAAAGATATATGCAGGCTGAAATTGAAGGGTTGGAAAAGAATCTTTCATGACAATGGGCCTCAAAAGAAAGCTGGTGTAGCTATTCTTTTATTAGATAAATTAGATTTTAAACTAAAGACTTTAGTCAGAGATAAAGAAGTACTCTGCATCTTTTTTTAAATTTATTTTTTAATTATTTTCAGCATAACAGTATTCATTATTTTTGCACCACACCCAGTGTTCCATGCAATCCATGCCCTCTATAATACCTACCACCTGGTACCCCAACCTCCCACCCCCACCGCCACCTCAAACCCCTCAAATTCTTTTTCAGAGTCAATAGGCACTGAATCATTCTTAAAGGGTCTATGCATCAAGAAGATTTACAAATTATAAATATTTCTGCCATCAATATGGGAGCAGTTAACAACATAACACAACTGTTAATCAAGATAAAGAGTCATATTCATATGAATACAATAATACTGGGGGATCTTAACATGCCACTCTCAGTAATATACAGATCATCTAAGCAGAAAATCAATAAAGAAACAAGAACATTGAATGACACATTGGACCAGATGGACCTCATAGATATATACAGAACATTCCACCCTGAAACAACAGAATACCCATTCTTCTCAAATGCACATGGAACTTTCTCCAGACTAGACCACTAACTGGGTCACAAATTAGGGCTCAACTGATACCAAAAGATTGAGATTATTCCATGAATATTCTCAGGCTACAATGCTTTGAAACTGGAACTCAAACACAAGAAGAAGTTTGGAAGGAATTCAAACACTTGGAAGCTGAAGACCGTCTTGCTTAAGAATGTTTGGATCAACTGGGAAATTGAAGAAGAACTTAAAGAATTAATGGAAACCACTGAGATTTAAGACATTTGGGTTCAAAACCTATGGGATACAGCAAAGGCAGTCGTAAGGGGGAAATACATAACCATCCAAGCTCCCCTCAAGAACACTGAAAAATCCAGAATTCACCAGCTTTCTTTATAACTTAAAAAAACTGAAGAATCAACAACAAATTAAGCCAACTCCACACAAAAGAATGGAAATAATCAAGACTGTAGCAGAGATCAATGAGATAGAACCTATAGATACTGTAGAACACATCAATGAAACTGGAAGTTAGTTTTTTGAAAGAATCAATAAAATCGATAAACCATTGGCCAAAATAATCCAAAATAAAAGAAAGAAGACCCAAATTAATAAAATTATGAATGATAAGGGAGAGATCATGACTAACACCAAGGAATTAGAAACAATCATCAGAAATTAATATCAACAGTTATATGCCAATAAGTTAAGCAAACTAGACAAAATGGATGCATTCCTGGAAACCTATAAACTTCCAAAACTGAATCAGGAAGAAATTGACAACCTGAATAGACTAATATCTAGTAACAAGATTGAAGTAGTGATCAAAAACTTCCCAATAAACAAGGGCCTGGGGCCTGAAAGATTCACTGGAGAATTCTACCAAACATCCAAAGAAGAAATAATAACTATTGTCCTGAAGCTGTTTCAGGATATAGAAACAGAAGGAAAACTTCCAGACTCTTTCTATGAAACCAGTATTACTCTGATCCCCAAACCATGGAAAGACCCCACCAAAAAATGAGAATTTCAGACCAATAACCCTGGTGGATATGGATGCTAAGATTCTCAACAAGATCCTAGCTAATAGGATCCAACAGTACATTAAAAAGATTATCCACCATGACCAGGAGGGATTTATCCATGGGATGTAAGTGTGGTTCAACATTCACAGATCAATCAATGTGATAGAAAAAATCAGTAAGAGAAGAGAGAAGAACCACATGGTCTTCTCAATCGATGTAGAAAAAGCATTTGACAAGATACAGCATCCATTCCTGATTAAATGATTCAAAGTATTGGGATAGAGGGGACATTCCTCAACTTCATAAAACATACCTGTGAAAACCCACAGTGAATACCATCCTCAGTGGCGAAAAGCTGACAGACAGCCTTCCCTTTGAGATCAGGAACACAAGAAGAATGCCAACTTTTGCCACTCTTGTTCAGCATAGTACTAGAAGTCATAGCAACAGCAATCAGACAACAAAAACAACAACAAAAATAAAAGGTATTCAAACTGGCAATGAAGAAGTCAAACTCTCTCTCTTCAAAGATGACATGATACTTTATATGGTAACACCAAAAGACTCCACCCCCAAACTACTAGAACTCATACAGCAATTCCATAATGTGGCAGGATACAGAATCAATGTATAGAGATCAGTTGCTTTCTTATACACTAACAATGAAAATATAGAGAGGGAAATTAGAGAATTGATTCCATTTACTATAGCATGGAGAACCATATGATACCTGGGAATAAACCTAACCAAAGAGGGAAAGGATATGTACTTGAGGAACTATGGAACACTTATAAAAGAAATTGAAGAAGACACAAAAAGATGGAAGACCATTCCATATTTATGGATTGGAAGAATGAACATTGTTAAAATGTCTATACTTCCTGGAGCTGTCAATACTTTCAATGACATCCCAATCAAAATTCCACTGCCATTTTTCAAGAACTATAACAAACAATCTTAGAATTTGTATGGAACCAGAAGAGACCCCGAATTGCTAAGGAAATGCTGAAAAAGAGAAACAAAAGTGAGGGCATCAGGTTGCCTAATTTCAAGTTTTACTACAAAACTGTGATCACCAAGAAAGGATGGTACTGGTACAAAAAAAAGACACATAGACCAGTGGAACAGAGTAGAGACCCCAGATATGGACCCCCAATTTGGTGGTCAAATAAACTTGGACAAGGCAGGTAAAATATACAGCAGATAAAAGAGAGTCTCTTCAATGAATGGTGCTGTGAAAATTGGACAGCTATGTATAGAAGAATGAAACTCGACCATTCTCTTACACCATACACAAAGATAAACTCAAAATGTATAAAAGACCTCAATGTGAGGCAGGAATCTATCAAAATCTTAGAAGAGAACACAGGCAGTAACCTCTTCGATATCTGCCACAGCCACTTCTTTCAAGATATGTCTCCAAAGGCAAAGGAAACAAAAGTGAAAATAAACTTTTGGGACTTCAACAAAATCAAAAGCTTCTGTACAGCAAAAGAAACAGTCAACAAAAGAAAGAGGCAACCCACAGAATGGGAGAAGATATTGGCAAATGACACTATAGAAAAAGGGCTGATATCCAAGATCTATAAACAACTCCTGAATCTCAAGACACACAAAACAGATATTTACATCAAAAAATGGGCAGAAGACATGAACAGACATTTCTCCAAAGAAGACTTACAAATGGCTAACAGACACATGAAGAAATGTTCTTCATTATTAGCCATCAGGGCGATTCAAATCAAATCCACACTGAGACACCACCTTACACCAGTTCTAATGGTCAAAATTAACAAGACAGGGGAAAAAATGTGTTGGAGATGATGTGGAGAAGGGGGAACCCTCTTACACTGTTGGGAATGTAAGTTAGTGTAGCTACTTTGGTAAACAGTGTGGAGATTCCTTAGGAAATCAAAAATAGAGCTTCCCTATGACCCTGCAATTGCATTAATGGGTATTTACCCCAAAGATACTGATGTAGTGAAAAGAAGAGCCATCTGGACCCCAATGTTCATGGCAGCAATGGTCACAGTCTTCAAACTGTGGAAAGAACCAAGATGGCCTTCAATGGACAAATGGATAAAAAAGATATGGTCCGTATATACAATAGAGTATTATGCCTCCATCAGAAAAGATGAATACCCAACCTTTGTGTCAACATGGATTGGACTGGAAGAGATTATGCTGATTGAAATAAGTCAAGCAGAGAGAGTCAAGTGTCATATGGTTTCACTTACTTGGGGAGCATAAGGAATAACATGGAAGACATTGGGACATGGAGCGGAGTTGTGAGTTGGGGGAAATTGGAGGAGGAGAAAAACCATGAGTGTCTGTGGACTCTGAGAAACAAACTGAGGGTTTTGAAGGGGAGGGTGTTTGGGGTTTGGGTGAGCCTGGTAGTGGGTATTATGGAGGGCATGAATTACATGGCTCACTGTCTGTGGTGCATAAACAATGAATGATGGAACACTGAAAAGAAATAGAATAAAATAAAATAAATAAATAAAATAAAATAAAATGGAAAAAAAATTAGAAAATTGTGGTTTAAAATGGTGACCATACTCTTTTTGTCTTCATTTAAATGGTAGGACAGAAAATAAAAATTTTACATTACATAGAGAAATATGATGATGCAAAGGAATATTTTTTAAATAACTTGAGCAGTACAAAAGTGTATTTCCTTTCACTATGCCTTGTGCTCTTATTCTTTAAGTAGAAACTTTTAGAGATGCTACACAGGAATTTATGTACTGCTTAGGAAGATTGTATTAAAGCTGTAGTTATTTACTTATTTATTTATTTGAGAGAGAGAGGAAAAAAAGCATCAGTGGGGGAGGGGAAGAAGGGGAAGCAGAATCCTTGCTGAGTGGGGAACCCAACACAAGGGTGGATCAGAAGACCCTGAGATCATGACATTTGTCAAAGACAAAAAATTTAACTGACTAAGCCACACAGGCATCCCTTAAGCTTTTAAGATTACCCATGTGTCTCTATAATTTGACTAAAAGGAGATAACTGATCATCCTCAAGCAGAAACTAGGGTGTGTGCTATATCAAAATATTGTAGCTTCTATGTCTTCTTGCTTTTAAATTTTATTGGTGAAAGCAGCATGCTGGTGTATCTTGAGGCTAGGAGCTATGTCATTTATTTATTTATTTATTTAATTTTTTCAATTTATTTATTTTCAGAAAAGACAGTATTCATTATTATTTCACCACACCCAGTGCTCCATGCAATCCGTGCCCTCTATAATACCCACCACCTGGTACCCCAACCTCCCACTCCCCCACCACTTCAAACCCCTCAGATTGTTTTTCAGAGTCCATAGTCTCTCGTGAATATATTTAACAGAATAAGTTCCAAATCATCTTAATGAGCTAAATTATGTGGCCTAAACTATCAGGAATAAATACTAAAAAATATAAATCATATATAAATAAGACATATAAAAGATGTAAACATGGTTCAATTTAAGAACCCCTCAATTGATGCAGAAAAAGCATTTGACAAAATCCAGCATCCATTCCTGATTAATACACTTCAAAGTATAGGGATAAAGGGAACATTCCTGAACTTCATCAAATCTATCTATGAAAGACCCTCAGCAAATATCATCCTCAATGGGAAAAAGCTTGCAGCCTTCCCGTTGAGATCAGGAACACGACAAGGATGCCCACTCACCCCACTCTTGTTCAACATAGTATTAGAAGTCCTAGCAACAGCAATCAGACAACAAAGAGAAATAAAAGGTATCCAAATTGGCAATAAAGAAGTCAAACTCTCTCTCTTCACAGAAGACATGATTCTTTATATGGAAAACCCAAAAGACTCCACCCCGAAACTACTAGCACTCATACAGCAATTGAGTAATGTGGCAGGATACAAAGTCAATGTACAGAAATCTGTCGCTCTCGCCAGCAAGAACGACCCGCAAACGTGATGAGGAGCAAACTTCTTTATTAGCGTCTCTACTACTACTACTACTACTACTTCTACTACTACTACTACTTCTACTTCTACTTCTACTTCTACTTCTACTTCTACTACTCTCTCAAGCAAGTTCTGGCAATATATACATGTAGGCGGTCCAGCCCAACTATCCAATCACTGCCCCGTGCACGCAGTCTCCTCGTGAACTCTTATGTAACCACAGAGGGCTCTATTGTTCTCAAGCAGTAATCATGCATTTCTCTCTTGGCTCCTGGTGCTGTTCATGCATCAGCCACGAGCGCACCCATACCCTACCTAGCCAATCATTCTCACTTCCTCAATCTTCAGGCATTGTCGTCTACGTGACTCCTTGCATCTGCTGGATGGCTCCCCACAGCTCCCCCTTTTTTATTTGTTTACATGGCAGGGATCGTGCCTGTCTTAGGTTGCCAATCCTCAGCACACATGCTTACCCGTCATCGGGTACTCTCCCGGGTCGAAGAGCCCCTGTCTTAGGTTGCTTTGGTGTGGGATCAGTCTTACCCGTCTTTGACTACCGATCCAGCATACTAAGCCATATTTGGGGGGAGGTCCCGACCTCCAGAGCCATCATGGCTTAGACCAAAGCTCGTTGCTATGGCTGCTGTTGTCGCGCAATTCTACAGATGCATTTTAGAAGGAGTACTTGAGCCAGAATCATCAACATGATCAGGGCTCTTATGCCTGCCCAGGTTTTGAGGAATGAGACTGATTGTTATGACATACTAACCCAATTGCTGACGGAGCCAAGAGATACTTGAGTGGCATTCAAGGTGGTACTTTGAGCCTATTGCGAGTGATTAACTGGTGGTTACGTACAATAGCTTTTACCTTATAAACTTCTGCGAGTATAATTTTAAGTGCACAAGGCAAGAGGTACATGAAAAGAACAATTACCAATAGTACCCCTACAATTGTTACTACAACATACCATGCGTGCGTCAGGGAAGGGAAGTGAGAGAATAAAGAGCTCACAAAGCTTTAAGCGTCAGTAACAAACATGAGTTAGGGTGAGAAGATTGCACTCTATGCTGAGCCATTTGAAGAAGGGTTTGAAGCTGGGCAGTCTCTTGTCTCGACCACAGTTGAACTGGCTCCGCCTTCATGGGAACAGGCTGCAGGACAGTCATCGTCGCTATCATCACCATCACCAGCACCCTCCACAGGTTCCACGGCCACCAGCCTGGTGAGGCGTTCCGGCACCCAGAGTGGAGCAGGTGCATCCTGTGGGAAAACACAAAGGGAACCTCGGTGCCACCTAAGCACCGGGTCGGGTTTGGATAATTGGCCTTGCAAGTCTCCTGCCCCTCTCAGAGTCTTTTAAGCCCTGAGGGCTGCCGTGGCTATCTGTTGATACACCGCAGGGGGATATGTACTCTGCATTTGGGCCCCGAGATATGGCCCCGTGCCCGTCAACATTTCTAAATTCCATTGCGGGTTACCTGCGGCTGCATTTCTCCGTGCCGTGTCCAGACAATTGTCCTGATTTTGGATTTTCCATTCTAGATATTGTCCTCCACTTAATATCGCCCTGGTCAAGTTGGCCCAATCCTCGGGAGCGAGGTAGAGTGCTCCCAGCGACTCCACAAGGGAGACCGTAAAGGCTGCCTGGGGCCCATAGCCGCTAACTGCCTCCTTCAGCTGCTTTACCAACTTAAAATCTAGTGGCTGGTGGTACCTCTGCTGATTCTGATCTTCTAACACTGGAAAAAAACCTTTTCCCGGGCCAAGGACCTCTCTCCAATTTTCCGCGGCGCAGCCCGAACAATAGCACGTCTTGGTGCAGTTGGGCTTATAAGGCGGGGGCCACTCATGGGGTGGCGCTGTGGAGCTAAAATGCGGAAGCGGCGTAACTTTCGTTTTTAATTTCGATTGTGCCACAACTGCGGCTTCCGCCCCTGCTCTCAGCTGCGCCATTACTTCTCCCTGCACTCTTAACTCTCCTAATACCTTTTGTAATTCCGCCTCTTTATCCTCAAATCGTTGCCTCATGGCTTCCAAGTCTGTCTGGAGACCGGGAGATTCCTCCTTCTTGTTGTTTGCCTCTATCTTTCCTAGCTCCTGCAACTCGCTTTCTGACATCCCTTTTGAGCTTTCGCTTTCGGAGTCAGGGTCTCGGGAGGAGCCCTTACGGGATTCTTCTTTCACTTGCAAAAAAACTTCCCCTCCCTGTAGTACTGCTCGCTGCAGGGGCTCTCGGGGGGAATGCAAACATACTTTCATCAGGGACCACACGGCGAGAGTCCCCGGGGATGTAGAGGGGCAGCGTTTTAAATCCTCGCTCAGGTGTTTCCATTGTGGCAAATTTAGGAGCCCTTCTTCTATAAACCAGGGGGCAATCTCTGCTACTTCTTTTAAAAAGGCTCGGGCTGTTTTTGCCTTTAAGGGGGTACCGTTCATCTTGAGAACGTCTGTTAGGGGATCTTCCATTCTACGTCTACTAAGCTCGTTCCCCATCCCGAGGAAACTTTTACTTGTATCGTCCCTGCCGAGGGAACTTTTACTTGTATCGTCCTAATCCTAGGAACTTTCCCTGTCACTCACTAGACAGAAATAGGTGCACTCCTTACCTTATCGTTGCTCTATCTCAATCTCCGTTTTGCGATGCGGACAGTTTCCCGGGTTGTCGGCACCAGTTGTCGCTCTCGCCAGCAAGAACGACCCGCAAACGTGATGAGGAGCAAACTTCTTTATTAGCGTCTCTACTACTACTACTACTACTACTTCTACTACTACTACTACTTCTACTTCTACTTCTACTTCTACTTCTACTTCTACTACTCTCTCAAGCAAGTTCTGGCAATATATACATGTAGGCGGTCCAGCCCAACTATCCAATCACTGCCCCGTGCACGCAGTCCCCAGGTGAACCCTTATGTAACCACAGAGGGCCCTATTGTTCTCAAGCAGTAATCATGCATTTCTCTCTTGGCTCCTGGTGCTGTTCATGCATCAGCCACGAGCGCACCCATACCCTACCTAGCCAATCATTCTCACTTCCTCAATTTCAGGCATTTTCGTCTACGTGACTCTTTGCATCTGCTGGATGGCTCTCCACAGAAATCAGTGGCTTTCTTATACACTAACAATGAAAAATACAGAAAGGGAAATTAGAGAATCGATTCCATTTACTATAGCACCAAGAACCATAAGATACCTGGGAATAAACCTAACCAAAGAGGTAAAGGATCTGTACTCGAGGAACTACAGAACACTCATGAAAGAAATTAAAGAAGACACAAAAAGATGGAAGACCATTCCATGCTCTTGGATCAGAAGAATAAACATTGTTAAAATGTCTATATTGCCTAGAGCAATCTGTACTTTTAATGCCATTCCAATCAAAATTCCACCAGTATTATTCAAAGACCTGGAATAAATAATCCTAAAATTTATATGGAATCAGAAGAGACCCCGAATTGCTAAGGAAATGTTGAAAAACAAAAATGAAAATGGGGGCATCACGTTACCTGATTTAAAGCTTTACTACAAAGCTGTGATCACCAAGATAGCATGGTACTGGCAAAAAAACAGACACACAGACCAGTGGAACAGAGTAGAGAGCCCAGATATGGACCCTCAACTCTATGGGCAAATAATCTTCGACAAAACAGGAAAAAATATACAGTGGAAAAAAGACAGTCTCTTCAATAAATGGTGCTGGGAAAACTGGACAGCTATATGTAGAAGAATGAAACTCGACCATTTTCTTATACCGTACACAAAGATAAACTCAAATTGGATAAAAGACCTCAACGTGAGACAGGAGTCCATCAGAATCCTAGAGGGGAACATAGGCAGTAATCTCTTCGACATCAGCCACAGCAACTTCTTTCAAAATATGTCTCCAAAGGCAAAGAAAACACAAGCAAAAATAAACTTTTGTGACTTCATCAAAATCAAAAGCTTTTGAACAGCAAAGGAAACAGTCAAGAAAACAAAGAGGCAACCCACAGAATGGGAGAATATATTTGCAAATAACAGTACAGACAAAAGGTTGATACCCAGGATGTATAAAGAACTCCTCAACTCAACACACACAAAACAGACAATCATATCAAAAAATGGGTAGAAGATATGAACAGATACTTCTCCAATCAAGACATACAAATGGCTATTGGACACATGAAAAAATGTTCATCATCACTAGCCATCAGGGAGATTCAAATTAAAACCACATTGAGATATCACCTTACGCCAGTTAGAATGGCCAAAATTAGCAAGACAGGAAACAATATATGTTGGAGGGGACGTGGAGAAAGGAGAACCCTCTTTCACTGTTGGTGGGAATGCAAGTTGGTGCAGCCTCTTTTGAGAACTGTGTGGAGATTCCTCAAGAAATTAAAAATAGAGCTTCCCTATGACCCTGCAATTGCACTAATGGGTGTTTACCCGAAAGATACAGATGTAGTGAAAAGAAGGGCCATCTGTACCCCAGTGTTTATAGCAGCAATGGCCACGGTCACCAAACTGTGGAAAGAACCAAGATGCCCTTCAATTGACGAATGGATAAGGAAGATGTGGTCCATATACACTATGGAGTAGTATGCCTCCATCAGAAAGGATGAATTTCCAACTTTTGTAGCAACATGGACGGGACTGGAAGAGATTATGCTGAGTGAAATAAGTCAAGCAGAGAGAGTCAATTATCGTATGGTTTCACTTATTTGTGGAGCATAACAAATAGCATAGAGGACAAGGGGAGTTAGAGAGGAGAAGGGAGTTGGGGGAAATTGGAAGGGGAGTTAAATCATGAGAGAGTCTGGACTCTGAAAAACAATCTGAAGAGTTTGATGTGGTGAGGGGTGGGAGGTTGGGGGAACCACGTGGTGGGTATTAGAGATGGCACAGTTTGTATGGAGCACTAGGTGTGGTGCAAAAACAATGAATACTGTATGCTGAAAATAAGTAAATTGATCAATTAATTAAAAAAAGAAAGCTCTCATGTAGTAGAAAGATTAGTTTTGAAATTGATTTTTTATAACAAAAAAACCTGATTTTTATTTCAGATGATTTTTTCTAAAATTATAAATATAATATATTTCTATCATTAGTTCTAAAAATACAAATATATTCTAAAATGAAATAGATAACCTTATGATATAATAAACTGTTTATAATTGAGGGTGTTTACTATGATTCTGGATGAAAATTTTAAAAGATGTTGCTTATGGCATTCATGCATCAGCTATGAAAATCACCAAAGTCCTGGTATCTAATACCTATTATTGGCTCCAAATATAATAGTAACTTATTTAAAAACAAGGGGGTTATTATTTATTTAAATAATGAAAGCATTCCATCTTATTTTATCACATTGTATTTATTTTTAGTTAAAATAACAAATCATTATACAAATTATATGAATTATAGTTACAATTATATAAATTATATATTTATTATATAAAATAATTCATTCATTTAAATCATAGATTAATTATTTTTCAAAACATGTGTAGTATATATAATTTAAGTAATTAATAAAATATAGAAACAAAAAGTGCAAAAACATATACAGTAGGGTCTGGAGGAAGATGATGGCAGAGTAGAAGGACCATAGGATCATCTCATAACACAAACAACTAGATAACTATCAAATCGTCCTGTATATCCCAAGAATCAATCTAAAGGCTGACAGAATAAACTGCATAACTACAGAGAGAGAAGAGGCCACTCTGGGGACAGTAATAGGTATGGAGACCTGGTTTGGAGGAGAAACAGATTGCAAGGCTACAGAACAGAGAGAGTCCTGGTCATAGCAACAGACAAGAGAGGAGTGAATAGGGGATTGCACAAGAATACTTGCTCAAAGTCACTGATTAAGAAAATGAAAGAGGCGGATATTCATGAGATTTTGAAATCAGCATGGCTCAAAGAGTGTGGTTTTAGAGGTCTATAGCATGGCTAGTATTGAGCCCTGAGGGTGCTCCAGTACTCCTGGAGAAAAGACAGGCAGATAACTCTGGGGGCAGATAGCACTATTCTGAGGATTGGCTAATACATATTGGGAGAGACCATTCCATCTTCTTGGAGTGCATCTGAGAGAGGTGTAATTCATTCTCTGAGGAAAAAATGTGCTCACATCTTCTTTTTCACTCCCCCACTGCTCAGCATAGACAGAGACAATTGCTGAGGACGATTAACCCACACACTGGCTGTTTAGTGTGTTTTTCCCCAATTCCCACATTCTTGTGCTCTGGTGCTACTGCCCTTCTGTGTCAAATCTGCATCAATCCCAGTATGCTGAGACTCTCCCCCAGAAGACCAGAGCAGATCTCTGCCACACAAGGTCTCAAAAGGTTGGAGTTTTAAAACTCAGACAGATGGCTGGGATAGAGACCAAAGTACTTTGAACTCTCCAGACAGGCAAACACACTGGACACAGACATGTGAAAACAGAAATCTGAGAAGAGCCAAGTATGTACAAATAGAAATTATTCACTTCTCTGGGAGGGCATCCCTGAGAGCAGCAAGCATGAACTCCTTTGTCCAGAAAAAAAGGAGATGGTTGACACTGATGCCACTCCAGCCACACGGCATAAACTGGCTTCAGTAAACATCACAGCATCAACATTGATGGCTAACCTGTTTACACCAGGTCCTGTTGCTCTGCATTCTGATGGTACTGCTTTTTTCAGGCAAGTGTGCTAAAAAAGAGAAAAGCTGGTCCCTCCCCAAGAATACAAGCACTAATGCCCACATACATGATGTCTATTGACCATAGATTTCTGCAAAGCTTCAGTTCTATAGGAAACAGCATTGGGTCTATTTTAACAAGCAGAATAGAGCTCACCACACTCTGCCCAAAGACAAAACTCTGCCCAATCAAGGAGAAGAGAAACTCTGCAAATGACTGGCCTAAAGGTTAGAGAACCTAAAACAAGCATCAGAATGCCTGCAAAACACACCATAGACACTCCCTGAAGCACTGGGCCCTGGACACATTATGACCTCTGCTTCACAAAATCATTACTCTTGGGAGCAGAAAATATAACAGGATTTCCTAGCAGAGAGATGACTGAGACCTAGACAAAATGCCAAATGGAGAAATTTATCCCAAAAGAAAGAATGAGAAATGGTCACAGTCAGAGATCTAACAGAAACAGATATAGGTAATATTCCTGATCCAGAATTTAGAGCAACATCTATAAGGATACTAGCTCAGCTTTAGAAAAGTATAGATAGGGACGCCTGGGTGGCTCAGTTGGCTAAGCGGCTGCCTTCGGTCAGGTCATGATCCCAGCGTCCTGGGATCGAGTCCCACATTGGGCTCCTTGCTTGGCAGGGAGCCTGCTTCTCCCTCTGCCTCTGCCTGTGCTTGCTCTCGCTTCTCTCTCTATGACAAATAAATAAATAAAATCTTTAAAAAAAAAAGAAAGAAAAAAGAAAAGTATAGATAACACCAGAGAGATCTATAACACAGAGATAAAAGAACAACAACAACAACAAAAGAATCAGGCTTAAATGAAAAATGAAATAATTAAGATTCAAAACCAACTAGATATAATAAACCGAAGGATGGATGAAGTAGAGGAACAGATAAGTGATAAGGAAGATTAAATTATGTAAAAGAATGAAGCTGAACAAAAGAGGGAAAGAGAAATCTTGGATCATGAAAGTAGACTTAGGGAACTCAGTGATTTCATCAGGTATAATAACATTTATAACATATGAGTCCCAGAAGAAGAGGGAGAAAACAGCACAGGATTTATTTGGATATAGCTGAAAAGTTTCCTAATCTGGGGAAGAAAACAAACATACAAATCCAGGAGGGACAGGTAATTCTTATCAAAATCAACAAAAGCAGACCAACACCAAGATATATTCTAGTTAAACTTGCAAAATATACAGATAAAGAAAAAATACCAAAATCATCAAGTCAGAATAAGTCCCTTATTAAAAAAGGGAGACCAATACAGATTTCTCTACAGAAACTTGGCAGGCGGAAAGAGATGGACATTACATGTTCAACATGCTGAATGGGAAAATCTGCAGCCAAGAATATTATATCCAGCATAGCTGTCATTCAGAATAGAAGGAGAGATAAAGTGTTACCCAGACAAACAAAAGCAAAAGGAATTTTTGACCACTAAACCAGTCCTGTAAGAAATAATAAAGGGGACTCATTGAGTGGGAAAGAAAGATCAAAAGTAATAATGAATATAAAGAAACAGAAAGTCTCCAGAAACAACAACAAAGCTAATAACAAAAGTATCTATCATGCTAATGGACATTAAAGAAATGTGGAACAGCCATACTTATATCAAAAAAACTATATTTTAAACCAAAGACTATAACAAGAGATGAAAAGGGGTACTATATCATAATGAAGGGGTCTATCCAACAAGAATATCTAACAAAAGTAAATAGCTTCATTTATTCTTCTCCTACCCACTTAAGCCCCCATGTTGCATCACCACTTCCTCATATCAGGGAGATCATATGATAGTTGTCTTTCTCTGCTTGACTTATTTCGCTAAGCATGATACGCTCTAGTTCCATCCATGTTGTCGCAAATGGCAAGATTTCATTTCTTTTGATGGCTGCATAGTATTCCATTGTGTATATATACCACATCTTCTTGATCCATTCATCTGTTGATGGACATCTAGGTTCTTTCCATAGTTTGGCTATTGTGGACATTGCTGCTATAAACATTCGGGTGCACGTGCCCCTTTGGATCACTACGTTTGTATCTTTAGAGATTGGGAGGGAGACAAACCATAAGTGACTCTTAATCTCACAAAACAAACTGAGGGTTGCTGGGGGGAGGGGGTTTGGGAGAAGGGAGTGGGATTGTGGACACTGGGGAGGGTATGTGCTTTGGTGAGTGCTGTGAAGTGTGTAAACCTTGTGATTCACAGACCTGTACCCCTGGGGATAAAATATTAAAAAAAAAATTTAGAATAAATTCCTGCTTAACACTATTGAGAACAGTTTCAAAACAAAACAAAACAAAACAAAAGTAAATAGCTATGCCACAACTTGGGAGCGCCTAAATATATAAATCATTTGATAAAAAAAAAAATAAAGAAACTCACTGATAATAATACAATAATAGTAAGGGACTTTAACAACCTACTTACAGGAATGGACATATCATCTAATCAGAAAATTAACAAGAAAAAAATGGCTTTAAATGACACACTGGTTCTGGTGGACTTAACAGACATATTCAGAACATTTCTTCCTGAAACAGCAGAATACACATTCTTTTTTAGTGCACAAGGGAAGTTCTCCAGAATAGATCACATTCTAGGTGATTAATCAGGCCTCAACAAATACAAAAAAAATTGAAATGATACCATGAACTTTTTCTGGCCATAATGTTATGGAAGTTGAAGCCAACCACAATAAAAAGAAACTGGGACACTCACAATTAGGTTAAAGAATATCCTAGTAAAGAATATATGTATCATTCAAGATATGATAGAGGAAATAAAAAATACATTGAAAAATGAAAACAAAAACACAACAATCCAAAACCTTTTAGATGTAGCAAAAAGCATTCATAAGAAGAAAGTATAGAGCAATACAGTCCAACCTCAAGAAGTAAGAAAAATTTCAAGTAAACAAGCTATCTTTACACCAAAAAGAGCTAGGAAAATAAAAATAAGCAAGCCTAAAGCCAGTAGGAGAAGGGGAAAATAAAGATTAGAGCAGAAATACATCATATAGAAACTAAAATACAATAGAACAAATTAATGAAACCAGTATCTGGTTCTTTGAAAGAATCAATAGAATTGATAAACCCCTAGCCAGACTTATCAAAAAGAAAAGAGAACGGGGGTGCTTGGGTGGCTCAGTGAGTTAAGCCTATACCTTCAGCTCAGGTCATGGTCTCAGGGTCCTGGGATCGAGCCCCATAACAGGCTGTCTGCTCAGCTGGGAGCCTGCTCCCCCCTCTTTCTCTCTGCCTGCTACTCTGCCTACTTGTGATCTCTCTCTCTCTGTCAAATTAATAAATAAAATCTTTAAAAAAAAAGAAAAAGAAAAGAGAATGGAACTAAATAAACAAAATCACAAATGAGAGAGTAGAAATCACAACCCAAACCACAGAAATATAAACAATTATAAAAGAATATTATGAAAAATTGTATGTTAACATATAGGGATAAATTCCTAAAAACATAGAAACATTAAAGTTGAAACAGGAAGAAATAGAAAATTTGAACATGTTAATGACCAACAAATGACATACCTGATAATGGGTAAGCATCCAAAAAATTTAAAGAACTTATCAAACTCAACACCCAAAAAACAAATATTCCAGTTAAGAAATGGGCAGAGGACATGAATATACATTTTCCCAAAGAAGACATGCAGATGAATAACAGACACATGAAAAGATATTCAATTCATTCATCATCAGGGAAATACAAATCAAAACTACAAAAAACAACAGAGAGTGACAAGGATGTCATGAAAGGGAAACCCTCTGACATTGTTGGAAATTCAAACTGGTGCAGCCACTCTGGAAAACAGTGTAGAGTTTCCTCAAATAGTTAAAAAAAGAATCACCCTATGATCCAATAATTGCTCTACTAGGTATTTACCCAAAGGATGCAAAAATACTGATTCGAAGGGAGATATGCACCCTGATCTTTATAACAGCATTATCAATAGTCAAATTTTGGAAAGAACACAATGTCCATTGACTGATGAATGGATATGTATATATATGGATATATGGAATAGAATGATATATGGTACATGATACATGTACCATATATATATATATATATATATATATGTCTATATAACCATATATCATAACCATATATCATTCTATTCCATATATCCATATATACATCCATATATATATATATGTATGGAATGCATATTATACACAAATATACACACAATAGATATATATATATCTATATGTGTGTGTATATATATGTATATATATGGATCTATGGAATGGAGATATATATATATATATATGCATGTGTATATATATATCTCCATGGATACATATATATACACATATATATTTAATGCAATATTACTCAGCCATAAAAAGAGTGATATCTTGTCATTTGCAACAATGTGAATGGAACTAGAGACTATTATGTTAAGCAAAATAAGTCAGTCAGAGAAAGAAAAATACCATATGATTTCACTCCTATGTTAAATTTAAGAAACAAAACAAAACAAGGACTAATGGGGAAAATAAAGAGATAGGAAAACCAAGAAACAGACTCTTAACTATAGAGAATAAAGTGATGGTTACAAGAGGGGAGGTGAGTAAAGTGGATGGGTTAAATAGGAGATGGGGATTAAGGAGTGTACTTTTTGTGGTAAGTTCCAAGTGTTGTATAAAAGTGGTGGGAAGGCAAGCTGGTGCAGCCACTCTGGAAAATAGTATGGAGGTTCCTCAAAAAGTTGAAAAGAGAGCTACCCTATGAACCAGCAGTCATACTACTGGGTATTTACCCTAAGGATACAAATGTAATGATCCAAATAGTCACATGCACACGAATGTTTATAACAACAATGTTTACAATAGCCAAACTATTGAAAGAACCTAGATGCCCTTCAACAGATGAATGGATAAAAAAGATATGGTCCATATACACAATGGAATATTATGCTTCCATCAGAAAGAATGAATACCCAACTTTTGTATTCCCATAGATAGGACTGGATAGATTATGCTGAGTGAAATAAGTCAAGCAGAGAGAGTCAATTAACATATGGTTTCACTATACTTATGGAACATAAGTAAAAACACAGAGGACATTGAGAGAAGGAGAGGAGAAGGATGTTGGGGGAAATTAGAGGGGGAGATGAACCATGAGAGACTGTAGACTCTGAGAAACAAACGGAGGGTTTCAGAAGGGAGTAGGTGGGGGCTTAGGTGAGCCTGGTGATGGGTATTAAGGAGGTTACATATTGAACAGAGCGCTGGGTGTGATGCATAAACAATGAATCTTGGAATTATGCAGCCATCAAAACCCTGAAATCTTGCCATTTGCAACAATGTGGATGGAACTAAAGGATATTATGCTAAATGAAATAAGTCAATCAGAGAGAGACAATTATTATATGATATCTCTGATATCAGGAGTTTGAGAGGCAGGGCCGGGGGGGTGGTCAGGGGTAGGGAGGGATAAAAATGAAGCAAGATGTGACTGGGGAGGAAGACAAAACATAAGAGACTATTAATCTCAGGAAAAAAACTGAGAGTTGCTGGAGGGTGTACGGGAAGTTATAGGGTGACTGGGTTATGGACATTGGGGAGGGTATAAGCCATAGTGAATGGTGTGAATTGTGTAAGACTGATGATTCACAGACCTGTACCCCAAAAGCAAATAATACATTATATGTTAATTAAAAACTTTAAAAATTGAAAAAGAAAAAAAAAAGGAAAGCATAATCGGGGATGCCTGGGTGGCTCAGTAATTTAAGCATCTGCCTTTGGCTCAGGTCATAATCCCATGGTCCTGGGTTCGAGCCCCACATCAGACTCCTTGCCCAGTGGGGAGTCTGATTCTCCCTCTGCTTGTTTTGCCTGCCACTTCCCCTACTTGTACCCTCTCTTTCACAAATAAATAAGTAAAATCTTAAAAAAAGATAAGTGCTGAAACACTAAATTGTACACCTGAATATGCTATTACACTATCTCTTAACTAACTGAAATTTAGGTAAAAACTTTAAGAAGAAAAAATTAAAATTACAAGGTATTTCTGAAGAATGGAATAGAAAGTTATGCCACAGGAGATGACATCATGTACATCAAAAAATAACATTTGAAGACTAAGAAAAAAAGCACAGTGTTTTACCACCGCAATATATGCACACCAGCTGAATATCATTTCAGGCAAAGAATTAGAAAAATATAAATGTAGATGGATAGGTAAATAACAGGTGGATTCATAGGCTAATATAAATGATGATACAAAGAGAGATGACAGATAAATGGAAATATATATATGTGTGTTATAAATTTATTGATAATAAAATTGTTTTATAGATATTGGATCCTAACACATGCATGTTAAAAGGTAAGTATTAAATGCAAGTTTATATGAATTTAACCATACAAGAAACTGAAATGAAACTGAAGTAAATGTTGAAGATTCAAATAAATGTTACTTCATCATACGAAATTATTTCCTTCTACTAATAACTCCCAGTTTCTTCCTCTCAGACCCCCAGCCCCTAGCAACAGCTATTCTATGAGTTTGATTATTTTAGATTCCTCATGTAAGCTGTATCATGAAGTATTTTTCCTTTTTTGTCTGTCTTATTTCACTCAGTCTGTCTTACAGGTCTCCTACACAACATGT
Organism: Mustela erminea; assembly: GCF_009829155.1. NCBI lineage: Eukaryota > Metazoa > Chordata > Mammalia > Carnivora > Mustelidae > Mustela > Mustela erminea. The sequence continues at coordinate 73,840,455 of NC_045635.1, read as the reverse complement.
GTCCTGTAGTTAACAATACTTCATTGTATTAGATATTAATTAATAGCTCTTAATTAATAACTTTAAAATTGAAAAAATGGGTGGTTCTTCAGTTAAATGTTCTTATCACACAGAAAATTACCAGTAGTAACAACAGTAACAATGGGAGTGGGGGGAAACTTGGGGGTGATGGATATATTTAAGCCATAGATCGTGTTGATGGCTTTATGGATATATACTTATCTCTAAACTCATCAAATTGAATATATTAATTATGTGCATTTCTTTAAATATTTTATTTATTTATTTGCCAGAGAGACAACAAGAGAGGGAACATAAGCAGGGGGTGGGAGAGGGAGAAACAGGCTTCCCACCAAGCAGGGAGTCTGACGATGGGCTCAATCCCAGGACCCTGGGATCATGACCTGAGCTGAAGGCAGATGCTTAATGACTGAGCCACCAAGGTGCCCCAATTATGTACATACTTTTGTGTGTCAATCATACCTCAAGAAACTGATTCTTAAAAAATGATTTTTATATTTATCTCTAATATATATATCTCTAAATATAAGAGAAAATACTTTTTAAAACTAGTTTTTTCATTTTGTATCTTTAACTCTTCTTTTAAAGTTTACAGAGTACCAATTGGATCTCTGCTGTAGAAGATAGACTTTGGAATTCTGATATATTGTCCTTCTCTTCCTCTCCTGAGTTGATATTTATGGATATTTTTTACACCAACAAGATTATAACATTTACATTCTCCACTTTGTACCATGATTTTGTCTCATAATTGCAAGTTTGCTTTCTTTATTTTGATTTATCTCCTAATTCACTTGATTTTATCATCAAGTAGGGGTTTTTCAAGAAGATTTCAGTAGTGTTACTTGTTTAAGTATTTTGTATTTTAGAATGACTATTGCTTTCATGATTCAACATTTTTTCTCAGGTAAAAAATTCTTGAGTTTCATTTTATTTCCTTAAGAAAAAAAATTCTTTATCTTGAAGTTCAACCACTTCACCATGAAATATGTTCTAATGGGACCAGTCAGTATCAATTTTTTTTGTGATCACTTATAACTTAATTTAATGTAAACTTACTTATAGTAAGTATTTTAATAATTTTCCTCATGAATATGTTTATTTTTTTAACTATAGAAACATCAATTATTTGCTTAGGAGATTTTCTTTGTCTTCTCTATGTTCTTTTCTGATTCCTTGGTCTTTCACAACTATGTTACCTATAATCTCTAAATTGTCATGTTACTAATTTGTTTTTAATCCATACTTGTTTTTTGCTCTTTCCAGTTAATTAATTATATAAATGTTTTGACCCTTAGTTTATTATCATGTCAACAATCTCATTTTTTCTCTCATCTTTTACTTCCTAGTTTTATTTAATCCATGTTGTTCTAAAGTGCAAAGCATTTGTGGTGACTTTCTTTGTGTTCCTTGGATTACATTTTTTTAATTCTAGTATAGTTTCTTTGTTATTTTTACTAAAAGTGTCTTATGGGAAGCCTGGGTAGCTCAATAGGTTAAGCATCTGCCTTCAGCTTAGGTCATGATCCTGGCATCCAGGCACACTTCAAACTCCCTGCTCAGTGGGGAGCCTGCTTCTCCTTCTACTTTTCCCTCTGTCCCTCACCCCCCCTCATGTTTGCACACTCTCATTCTCAAATAAATAAAATCTTTAAAAAATAAAGAATAAAATTATCTTACTATTTTTTTTTCTTTTGGTGTAACACATTCCCATAATTTCCATGCCAAATATTTTTAGCTTTTTCACACTATGGAATTCCTGTAACTTTGTCTAAACGTTTGTTTTTCTCTCATATAGTGTGAGTTACTTTAACGCCTTGTCAATGGTTCTAAGTATTAAGTTTTCCAAGAAGAGGTTTTTTAAGGATGGCTATTTTTGTTCTATCCATTTTGTTCTTTTCATTTATGTTCCATCCATTTTTTTCCACGGAGAGATGAAAGAACAATTTTGAGATTGGCTTTCCTTTCCCAAATTTATTATACCTGCTCTACCAAGATGTACTACCTAGTTGTGAAGTATATTTCATTTAAAATATACTTATTTTACTTATTTATTTGAAAAAGACAGAGAGAGAAAGAGAGAGAGAGAGTGAGCTCAAGCAGGGGAGCAGTAGGCAGAGGAAGAGGGAGAAGTAGGCTCCCCAATGAGTAGAGAGCCTGACACAGGGCTCCATCAAAGGACCCCCAGATCATGACTAGAAATGAAGGCAGATGCCCAACCTACTGAGCAGCAATTTACTCCAATTGTTCATTTATCTTTAGAAGCTTCACTTCTGTCATAAAAATTCAGTCTCATAACTTCCTCTGTTTTACAATAGTCTCTCCAGCATCTCTTTCTCCTGAGAGCGCCAAAGTAAGGATATCCAAATAGTCTGCTTTTACACATTTGGTAAAATTAGTAAAAAACTCACAGGTTTTTGTGTATTCACCATTACACTGTCTAACCTAAAAGGATGGAGTAGGCCTTGTCATGTCCCTTCCTAAGATGTGCCCTGCCACATAATTACCTTTTTTTTTTTTTCTTTTTGAAGCTAATTACATTGGTCTGTGCCTCTTGTTCAGGACTTACTAGACTTTTGTATTACTTTTTATGATTTTCTTATAGTTTTTACTGTTTTCCTAATTAATATTTGCTGTTTTATTAATTGTTCTTTTAATTAAAAATCTGAGCATTAGAGGGGGAATGTTTTCAGGTAGTATTTTCCTTTCCATTGAAAACTGAATATCTGAAAATTTGCTTTTATATGGTTCGAGTCTAGAATTATTAGGAAGTGAGAAAATGACTTCATGACCCATAACTGAGAGATTTTTTGAAAGTCTAATTGTAAATAATACCTTCTGGACTATTGTAAATTGTCTGTCAAAACATGTAATTTGTCTGCTATAAAAATAGTGGAAATCTAGATTACACAAAATCATGTGAAAAATGATGATTTTCCCATTGAACATGTTTTATGTATATAAGTACTTTCAGAAGCCTTATTTAAAGACACAAACCAAAAATTATAATCCTTCTTTGCAATCACTTATGTTTATTTTTCATCATTATTTTATTTTAGTCTTATCTATTATATTACTAATATCAAAATATTAAAATTTTTTCATGTGTTATTTTAATCTTCAGATATGATCTAGTATGGCATTAATGTCAGTAAGTAGAAAACATTTATCATATAACCATATAGAGATAAAAAGTCATTTGATTATTTTGTCTAGCTCCATCATTTCTAAATATATATTTGATTTTAATAAGAGTCATGGATTTTCTGTAAAACAGAAAACATACTGATTTGGTTTTATGCCAAAGGTTTAAATAAAAATTCAGCCCTAATGGGACAATACAAAGTCTTATTTTATGATCCTCAACTGAGTTTATGCATTATTGCATTTGTTTTCTTAGCAGTTATGTATGCATTTTATCATTTTTTTCCAGTGGAAAAGTATTGTGTATGAGTTAAAAGTTATTTCTTTTTGTTAAAGATTTTATTTATTTGAGAGAGAGAGAAAGAGGGAGACAGTGAGTGAGCAAGAGAAAAAAAGAACACAAGGGGGGTGCATGGAGAGACAGTGGGACAAGCAGACTCAATGCCGAGCAGGGAGCACAAAAACTGGACTCAATCCCAGGACACTGAGATCATGATCTGAGCCAAAGGCAGACACTTAATGAACTAAGCTACCCAGTTGCCCTAAGTTACAATTTCAATGCCACCTAAAACCTAACTTAGTAGAACTTTTGACAGGAAGAGAGTGAGGTATAATTGCATTTGTCAAGAAATTTATAACTAGTAACAACTTGCACTTCTGTCTAATTAATCCATAGGATACATATTCATTTGGTTGTGTTAACAACCAAAAATGTGTAGCTTTTTAACTTCTCTCTCACATTTTTTTTTATCAATTTCTACTCTGTTTGCAGTATTTGGAAAACCATGAATCAATTTACATTAAATTTTCACAGGGGTACATGGAGATCTCTGAAATTATGAGTACAAATTATTTAGAAAGTCAGAACTAAGAATCTTCATTACAAAGTTATAAGTATGCTTATCCAATGCAGAAATAAACATAGTCAAGAAGTCACTGGTGAAGTAAGATATCACTTTGGGCGGTTAAAGCACAGGAACTGAACCAAAATGAAAATGGATAAGGATTGGAACAAATAATGTTAAAATAGATCAGGGAAAATTTGGAAGTAAAAATGTACTGTATGAAAGGAAAATATTCACCTAAAGAGCTAGAAATAATATGGTGGAGAGCTGGTGTTCTATGACTTTTATCTCAAAGTTGCCTGCATTCTATAATAATAATAATAATAATTAGTAATAATAATAATTGTGGTTTTGGTGTATAAATTCTTGTACTATAAAATTTTTCATTCTTTATATATAACAGAAGCACCAAAAAAGAATGCTTTATGAGTTGTTCTCCTAAATAATAAGTTGCTTACTTTCTTTGTTGATAAGCCTTGATGCTTCTACATGCTGCACGCTGGAGAAGTATGCAAATAACTTAATATGATGGAAAATCCTAATTTTTTCTTTAAAAAAAGCAATATTATGTGTCAAAAACATGACAAAACACCACTGTTTCTAAATGCTTTGCATTTTAATATGGTTGAAGTTAAAACAGTAATTTTAGAGATTTTCCCTTGAGCAATGTATTTCTTTTTATATGCAATTATTCTCTGAATGTATTAGATAATGCTATGGCTTCCCCAGCTGTCTGAACATCTATAAATCATTAATGAGGCAGTTAACTGAAACAAAACTATAAAATATTTGCATTAGCTGGCAGAGGGCTGTTTTAATTGACTTCTAGTTATTTACAATTTTTTTCTTTTCAAATAATGATTTTAACTAATTTAAGATTTTTTTATTCACACAGAAATTATATGCTGCCTATTTATGAAGTGTATTTTTTCTATGTGACAGAAACTTTCAGTTATGAACATGGGGACAGAGGTAGTATTTTTTTTACTAGATCATATCCAACCCCACCTTCCTTGCTACCTTGTCAACTGAAAGGGCAGGGAAAATTGAATTCCAGAAATGAAAATAAAACACCTGTGTCCAAAAATGAGATAAAGAGAATGAGCCCAGAGAAACATACATTTGGGGTATATTTATTGATTCTTTATATTTTTGAAGGGCAGTGCTTTATTAAGTATTTTATTTAAATTCCAGTATAGTTAACATGCAATGTGATCTGACCTTCAGGTGTACAATATAAGGATTCAAAATTTCTATTCATTACTCAGTGCTCTTCATTGATACATGTACTCTTTAAGCATCATTACCTATTTCACCTATACTCCCACCCACCTCCTTTCCAGTTTGTCCTCTATAGTTAAGAGTCTCTCTCTCTCTCCCTCTCTCTATCTCTCAACACTTTGCTTCTCTGTTTGGTTTCTTAAATTCCACATCTGAGTGAACTCATATGGTGTTTGACTTTTTTTTTTTTTTTTTTTTGGTCTTTGTCTTTTTCTGGCTATTTTTCTGACCATAACTTAGCTATTGTAAAAAATTGTGCAATAAACATAAGAGTGCATGTATCCCTTTGAATTAACTGTTTCTGTATTTGGGGGTTAAATATCCATTAGTTTGATTACTGGACCATAAGGTAGTTTTATTTTTAGCTTTTTGAGAAAAATCCACATTGTTTTCCAGAATGAAAAAATATGGTGCAATTGTACATGGGTTTATTTTCTTTAAATTCTTTTTCTGCTTCTTCATTATTGGTGTAAACAAATGTGACAGATTTTTTAAAATTGTTTTTGTATCTTGCAACATTACTGAATTCATTTATCAATTCTAACAATTTTTTGGTGAGGTATTATTATGAGTTTTCTATATAGACTATCATGATATTTTGACACTTGCAAATAATGAAAGTTTTGCTTCATCCTTAGAAATTTGCATTTCTTTTATTTCTTTTTGTTTTCTGATTGCTATGGCTAGGATTTCCAGTACATGTTGAACAATATTGGTGAGAGTGGACATCTTGTCTTGTTCCTGACCTTAGGGAGAAGCTTTCAGTTTTTCTCATTGAGTATAATATTAGCTATGGATTTTTCATATATGGCCTTATTTTATTGGGTTCTATTCTCTCTAAACCTTTGTTGTTGAGGGTTTTTATCATGAATGGATGATGTACTTTGTCAAATCCTTTTTCAGCATTCTATTGTAGGGATCATACAGTTAATATCCTTTCTGTTACTGATGTGATATATCACATTGATTGGTTTGTGAATATTTTGCAACTCAAGAATAAATGATTCATTTAACATATTGTTGGAATTAGTTTCCTAGTATTTTGTGGAGGATTTCTCTCTTGTTGCTTCATTTCTCATCAGTGATATTGGCATGGAGTTCTCCTTCTTTGTGGTGTATTTATCTGGCCTCATATAATGAATTTGGTCCAGAAATTCCTGACTTTTATATCTTTTTTGAATAGTTTGAGAAGGGTAGGTATTAACTCTTCTTTAAGTGTTTGGTAGAATTCCCAGGGAATTTAGTCTTAGGAAGTTCAGTGACTATAGTCAGTAATAACTCATAGGAGTTCCAGAAGAAGAGAGGTGGATTTATTTGAGGAAATTATAGATGAATGTATCCCAAATATGAGTAGGGACACAGACATCAAAATCCAGGAGGCAGAGAGAACTCCCATCAAAATCATCAAAATCTGGCCAACATGAAGACATATCAATTTGCAAAATACAGAGAAAAGGAAAGAATCCTGAAAGCAGCAAGGGAAGATAAATACCTAACTTATGAAAAAAGACAAACAAGGTTAAAAACAGATCTCACCACAGAAATGTAGCAGGTAAGAAAAAAGTGGCATGATATATTCAATGTGCTGAATGGGAGAAATATGCAGCCAAGAATACTTTATCCAGCAAGGCTGTCCTCCTGAATAAGAGAGATAAGGAGTTACCCAGACAGAGTACCTTCTTGTCTCAGTCAGTTGAGCATCTCGTTCTTAATCTCAGCACAGTTCTTGATCTCAGGGCCATAAGTTTAAGCCCCTGACAAATAAAATCTAAATGAGTTCATGACCACTAAGCTAACCCTGTAAGAAATACTGTAGGGGAGGATTTGAATGAGGAAGAAAGACCGAAAGCAATAGAGACTAGAAAGGAACAGGAAAAAATCTTCAGACACACCAACTTTACAGATAATACGATGGCACAGAATCTGTATCTATCAATAATGTTTCTGAATTTAAATGAACTAATGCTTCAATTGAAAGACATAGGGTATCAGCATGGATTAAAAAAAAAAAAAGACCCATCAATATGCTGCCTGCAGGACTCATCTTAGATCTAAAGGCACCTGCAGACTGAAGGTGAGGGGACGGAGAACCATCTACCATGCTAATAAACATCAAAAGAAAGCCAGAGCAGCCATACCTATATCACATAAAATAGAGTTTAAACTAATAACTATAACAAGAGATGAAGAAGGGCCTTATATCATAATAAAAGTGTCCATGCAACAAGAAGGAAAATATGATGCCCCCAACTTGGGAGCATGCAAATATAAAGAACAATTAATAACAAACATAAAGACACTCATTGATAATAATACAATAATAGTAGGAACTTTAACACCCCACTTATAGTAAAGGACAGATAATCTAAACAGAAAGTCAAAAAAGAAGCAATGGTTTTGAATGACACACTGAACCAGATGGCCTTAACAGATATATTCAGAACACTTCATCATAAAGTAGCAGAATACACATTCTTTTTGAGAACTAATGGAACATTTCCACAAATCAGGACTCCATAAATACAAAAAGATTGAGATCATACCATGCATCTTTTCAGACAACAATGCTGTGAAATTTGAAGTCAACCTCAAGAAAAAATGTAGAAAGACTATAATACATGGATGTTAGAGAACATCTTAATAAAGAATGAAAGGGTTAACAATGAAATTAAAGAAGAACTTTTTAAAAATATATGGAAGCAAATGAAGATTAAAATGTGGAAGTCCAAAGCCTTTGAGATGTAGCAAAACTGGTCATCAGAGTGAGGTATATAGTAATACAAGTCTCCATCAAAAACCAAGAAAGGTCTTAATTACACACACTAATCATACACCTGAAGGATCTGGAAAAAGAAAAAAAAATGAGATCCAAAGCCAGAAAAGAAAGTAAATAATAAAGATTAGAGCACAAATAAATGATATAAAAACAAACAAACAAAAAACAGTAGAACAGACCAATGACACTAGAAGGTGGTTCTTAGAAATAATTAATAAGATTGATAAACCCATAGCCAGACTTAACAAAAAGAAAAGAGAAAGGTCCCAGATAAATAAAATCATGAATGAAACAGGAGATATCACAACCAACACCCAGAATTACAAATAATTATAAGAGAATATTATGAAAAAATATATGCCAACTAATTGAGCAATCCGGAAGAAAGGGATAAATTCCTAGGAACATATAAACCACCAAAATTTAGACAGGAAGAAATCAAAAAATACAAACAGACCCATAATGAGCAAAATAAATAAATTAATTAATTAAAATTAAAATTAAAAAAAAATCTGCAATAAGAAATCTCCCAAAAAACAAAACTCTAAGGCCAGGTGGCTTCCAAGAGGAATTATACCAAACATTTAAAGAAGGGTTAACATCTATGTCTCAACTTGTTCCAAAAAATAGAAATGGAAGGAAAACTTCCAAATTCATTCTATGAGGCCAGCATTACCTAGATTCCAAAACCAGACAAAAACCCTAAATTCAAAGACCCTAAATAGGAGAAATACAGGCCAATATCCCTGATGTACATGGATGCAAAAACTCTCAACATGATACTAGCATATCAAATCCAACATTTCATTAAAAGAAGGGTTCACCATGATTAAATGGGATTTATTTCTTGGCTGCAAGAGTGGTTGAATGTTTACAAATGTTTACAAATCAATCAATGTGATACACATTAATAAAAGAAAGGATAAGAGCCATATGATCCTCTCAACAGATGCAGGAAAAAAATTGACAAAATACAACATCCATTCTTTATAAAAATCTTCAACAAATTAGGGATAAAGGGAATCTACCTCAACATCATAAAGGCCATATAAGAAAGACCCACAGCTAAAATCATACTTAATGGGGGCAAGATGAGAGCTTTTCCTCTACAGTCTGGAACAAGACAGGGAGGTCCACTCATGCCATTATTATTTACCATAGTACTGGATGCCAGCCTCAGCAATCAAAAAATTAAAATAAATATCATTCAAATCAGCAAGAAGAAAATCAAACATTCACTATTCACAGATGGCATGATACTCTAGTTAGAAAAACAGAGAGATTCTACCAAGTAATTGCTAGGAATTACAAAAATTCAGTAAATTTACATGGTATAAAATCAATGTACAGGACTCTGTTGCATTTCTTTAAAAATATATTTTATTTATTTATTCATGAGAGGCAGAAAGAGAGAGGTAGAGCAGAGGGAGAAGTAGGCAGAACAGGGAACCCAATGCAAGACTCCATCCCAGGAGTCCCAGGACCCTGGGATCATAATCCAATCTGAAGGCAGACACTTAACTGACTGAGCCACCCAGGCACCCCTCTTTTGCTTTTCTATACACCAGTAATGAAGCAGCTAAAAAGAAATCAAGAAATGGATCCCATTTAAATTTGCACCAAAACCCACAAGATACTGAGGAATAATTCTGGCCAAAGAGGTAAAAGATCTGTACTCTCAAAATTATAGAACATTTATTAAAGTAATTATAGAGGACATGAAGAAATGGAAAAACATGCCATCTCATGGATTAGAAAAATGGTTATTGTTACAATGTCTCTATTGCCCAATCTATGCGTTTAATGCAATCTTTATCAAAATACTACCAGCATTTTCCATAGAGCCAAAATAAACAGTCCTAACATTTGTATGGATCCACAGTAGACCCTGAAAAACAAAAGCAATCTTGAAAAAGAAAACCAAACCTGGAGGCGTCACAATTCCAGACTTCAAATTATACTACAAAGCTGTAGTAATCAAGACAGTATTGTACTGGCACAGAAAAAGACACATATATCAATGGAATAGAACAGAAAACCCAGAAATGGATCCACAACTACATGGTCAACTAATATTCAAAAAAGCAGGAAAGAATATCCAATGCGGGGGGGAGGAAGCTGTCTCTTCAACAAATATTGTGGGGAAACTGGACAGCAACATGCAGAGGAATGAAACTGGGTCACTTTCTACACCAAACACAAAAAATATCAAAATGATGAAAGAGCTAATTGTGAGACAGGAAAGCATCCAAATCCTAGAAGACAGGAAGCAACTTCTTTGATCTAGGCCATAGCAACTTCTACTATTAACAACCTCTAGGCCATAGCAACTTCTACTGGAGGCAAGGGAAACAAAAGCAAAAATGAACTATTGGGACTTCATCAAAATAGTTCACGCAAAGTGAAGGAAACAATCAACAAAACTAAAAGATAATCTAAGAATAAGAGAAGATACTTGCAAATGACATATCTCATTAAGAGTTAGTATCAGAAATCTATAAAGACTTTATCAAACTCAACACCTAGAAACACAAAATATAGTTAAGAAATGGACAGAATAGGGACACCTGGGTGGCTCAGTGGGTCAAGCAGCTGCCTTTGGCTCAGGTCATGATCCCAGTGTCCTAGGATCGAGTCTCACATTGGGCTCCTTGCTTGGCAGGGAGCCTGCTTCTCCCTGTGCCTCTGCCTGCTGCTCTGTCTGCCTGTGCTCACACTCTCTCTCTCTATCTCTCTCTAACAAATAAATAAATAAAATCGTAAAAAAAAAAAAAGAAAAGAAATGGACAGAAGACATGAATACACAATTTAACCAAGAAGACATTCAGATGGCTAACAGACACATGAAAGGATGCTCAACATAGTTCATCGTCAGGAAAATGCAAATTAAAACTGCAATGAGATATCACCTCACATGTGTCGGAATTGTTAAAATTAATAGCACCAGAAACAACGATGTTGGCAAAGATGAGGACAAAGGGGGACAACTCTTATACTGTTTGTGGGATTGCAGCCACTCTGGGAAACAGTATACAGTATACAGGTTCCTCAAGATGTTAAAAATAGAACCCTATGACCCAGCAATTGTACTACGAGTCATTTACTAAAGGATAAAAAATACTGATTCAAGAGGACATATGCACACTGATGTTTATAGCAGCATTATCAACAATAGCCAAATTATAAAATAAACACAAAGGTCGCCGGCGGCGGGCCTTCAGGCTTATCCGTCATTGGGGAATCACACCGCTTTGGTGTACCCCCTGTCTTAGGTTGCTCTGCGTCCCCCGCCGGTCTTACCCGTCATTGAATATCATGCCTGTATAGGGGTTTGGTCCCTGACCTGGCGTGGGTTGTTCCTGCAAGGAATCCCATCTGCCATAGGTCGTGAGACTATTGATGGGGCCCCTCGTAGGACTCGTCATCACGGGTGGCCAGTCTCTGGTATTGAACATGGACGTTCATGAGTTGAATGGCCTCCACTCTTTTTTGGACGAATTGGGCAATCTTATTGATAATACAGGGGCCAAATGTCAGCAGGAGAAGTAGGGTTAGGATGGGCCCCAGGAGGGGGAGGAGAAAGGGAAGTAAGCCATTAAAGCTTGTCCAGAAGGAGGAGGTCATCAGGGCGTGGCGGCGCTTCTCTAGGTCCTCCTGTAGCTTCTTGATTTTGTCTCGTACAATACCTGACCGGTTGGCAAAGAAACAACATTCCTCCTGTAAAAACAAACATATGCCTCCCTTTTCGGCTGTTAATAGATCTAAGCCTCGCCGGTTTTGGAGTACCACAGTGGCTAAGGAGTCCAATTGTTCCTGGAGGTTTAAGATGGTTCCTGCTATTGTTTGGAGATCATCAATCATTTGTTGAGAGAGTGTTTTATAAAAATGGAGAGAGGTGCCCAAACCGGCCGACCCAGTGGCTACCCCGGCAGTGATGCCGAGCCCCAATAAGAGAGGGATGGCGGGATTGGCTCGAGCATTTCTCTCTGCAATTTGTTGGCATTCCTCCTTGTATAGGGCTGTCCACTTTATATATAAGGCCCCTGGAAGAACGGCCCTAGCTAGCGACCGCCAGTCAGCTGCTGTACATTGGGGCATGGGCCAGACCTCGGAGGATGGTTTCTGTCCATGGGGCATTGGGCCCGTCCTCTAATACTGCCTTTTTGAGCTCCTTAAGGTCCCCAGGTTCCCATGGGTACCAAGGAGCTGGACGGTTGCCTCCTGGGTTAACGTAAACAAAGTGCTGCCAGGAGGCAGAGAAAAGATTCCCGGTTTTAGAGCTCATAAGGCCCAACAGAGGAGCAGACACCATGTTTTCCCATCAGCCAGGGGGGAGGGGTTAGGCAGTCCAAGTCAGGCCAGAGAACACAGGGAAACTTCCCCGAAACAAAGAGAGTTTCGGCAGCTGCTTGGGAATATTCCCTATAGTCTCTGTCTCGAGTTAGACCAACCCCAGTTGGCTCCAGTTATAGCCATTAACACGGGAAGTGAGTGAGGGAGAAGCCCCCACATCTATTAGGAGAAACAGAGAGAAATACAGCAAGAGTCCCCTTTGTTAGGGATGGCCCAGCAACCTGGGTTTACTAGAAGAAAGCACTAGAAGAAGGCTTATTTGCATAATTATTATCCAATATGTCAGGAGGAAATTTACTAGTTGACTCACCGAATCTGGTTTTAGCTCTTAATACCTATCTCTTATATTCCCTCCCGATATGTATGATGTCCTCAGATTCAAACGGGGCAGACATCCTCCCCTTAAACAGAATGTAACCTTAATCAATGGAAACACAAAGGGCAACAAGAAAGACACACAAAACAATTAACGAGCCGGCAAAGAAAGACGCTGCGCGATTTCGGTACAGAACCGAAAGTACAAATTCAAACGGCCAAGGGGAACCACGAGTTTCCCCTGTGGCCCACAAACGAATGGGGCCCCGAAAAAGCGGGCCCCTCTAATCCCTGGGGCGTCCCCCAGGGTGGCAGGGGAGAAGTCCGAGTTCGTCAACTCCTTCTCAAGCTGCCCAAAATACGAAGCAACAACGTTGTTGTACGAAACAGAAAACAGAGCACCGATAACTGACAGACGAGACAGACGAACAGGGGAACAGGAACATCGATATCGAAACACAAGTGCTGGCCAGCTTACCTCCCGGTGGGAGTCGGTTGGGTCCTTGGGCAGGAGTCCAATGATCTTTATTGTATCGCAGGTGCCTGCGGGTGGTCATCAGCTCCTGCTAGCTGAGCACCCCAGGCTGGGGTGGTGCAGGATTTTTATAGACAGGTACAAACAAGTTTTGGGTGGGGCAGAGCTGATTGGCTGACAATTTACTTGGTGTTAGTGGATTGGCTTTGGAGGACCCGCGCGCGCGAAGAAAAAGGCGGGAAGGGGGAGTGAGGAGGGGGAGTTGGACCTTATTACTCAGCAGAGAAGCATCCTGCCTACGTGACTATGCGGACCCCTGCCTACGTGACTATGCCTCGGCTATTAGCAGAAGGTATCTTGTTCAAACAGGAGACAAATGTCACACCCTAAAAGCCAAGCGGTTACAGAAAGGCAAAAGAGCGGTTAAATTGGTCAACAACTGGGGGAAGGGTCTTTCATTGCAAGGGGAGGAGGGGTATTCTTGCACAAGCGGTTACAAGAAGGCAAAAGAGCAGTTAATTAGTTAACAATTGGGGGAAGGGTCTTTCATTCCCCCCCTTTTTCTTTATCATGGATAGAATCTTATATCCATTTGTCCTGTTCAGTCTGGGGCTCGGTTTGTTTAAGGAGTTGATATTGCTGCGTCAGTACCATGGTCTGGATTACTGACAAGCGGTCTTTTATAAACTGTACGAGTTTATTTAAGATACAAGGGCCGATGGAGAGGTTTAGTAGAAGTATAATAAGGGGCCCTAAGATGGTGGATAGTAAGGTGGTGAGCCAAGGAGATCGATTAAACCAATTTTCAAACCAGCCCTGGTGGGATTCAAAATCCTTTTTTCTTTGGGCTAGTCTTTCTCTGAGTTTATCCATGGTTTCCCTAACAACCCCTGTATGGTCCGCATAAAAACAACATTCTTCCTTGAGGGCTACACATAATCCCCCCTCTCTCAAGAACAATAGGTCCAGCCCTCTCCTGTTTTGTAGGACCACCTCGGAGAGGGAGGTTAGGGATTTTTCTAAGGCAGTGATATTGAAGGCCTGGTTACAATTGGGAGTCTCCTGGTGGAATGTTACATTCCTGCTATCAAACATCCTTGTTAATGAGATTTAGGTTTAGAAGAAATTTAACTTTATTTACCTTTCCTTCTACCTCCGCCTCCTTCAGTTTTTCATGGAGGGTAGGGTGACATTAGGGCTATTGATAAGGTAACTTCTTTGTTGTAAATCTCAAGGACATTTGCAAACCAAGGGAGACTCCTACCCTGCAGGACTGTGATTTCTGCAAGTTAGCTATTTATCGTTTTATGGCAGTCAGGGGTGCCTGAGGAATGCTACACATATGGAGGGGAGCGGGTGAAGGGGGGGTGCAAGGCGCCAGCTTTTGTTTTGCCCTCAGCCAGCCTCCTGCTCCCTCATCATTCTCCCCTGAACAATTTTGACCCTTAAATCTCTAAGGTGGTTGAAGGTGGAAGGTCTCATCTTCTGTAACTTCTTCATGCTGAATAGGGGCGTAGAGCTGTCCCTACCTGCTCCGGTCAATATTGGTCAGGGTAGGGACGTATAAGGGAGTTACGAAAGGTGGAGGCAGCTGAATCCAGCGCTGACAGTGAAGAGGCGTCCTCGCGTGCGATAAGGATAAAACATTGTCCTATGCTCCGGGGGGGGGCAATAAGGAGGCGGAGGAGTGGGCGCTGATGGTTGGAGGAAGGGGTTAGTAGAAGGGGGGCGCGTACGAGGGCCTTCAGCCCGAGATTTGGGTTGGAGATCCGGGGGCCAAGGAGCTGCATCAAAGGGATCTAGCGAGGGATAGAGCCTCTTTGGTTTAACAGGGGGGTCTCCAGTGGTGTTTGAGACGGTGGAGGCGGGCTCCTTTGAGGGCTGATGGGATTCATTTGGGGCAGCTGCTTCGGGAGGGTTGACATGGGCTTTGCGAACTAATTGTTTGATACGGTCCCAGGTGTCCCAGTCAAAGAGATTACTTTCAGGCAGCCAAGGGGCGGCTTTAATAAGGGTTTCCCATGTTTTGAGAGCCTGGGAGTCGGTGAGGGAAAAACCGCAGCTCTTCAGAAGGAAGCGTAGGGATTCTAAGGAAGGGTCATTTTTAGAAAAGGACTGCCCCATAGCTTATGGGGGTACACTCACCCGTAGACCGATTGGCCTGTCAGCGAGAAGAGCGAGGTTCCTCACACGGGGCACCAGTTGTTGGGCTCCCCGCCGAGGGGAGGAGGCGCCCGGGCCAGCCGGAGGCCTCTCCTTGGGGCTGAGCGGGATGGCGAGTGTCGCGAACCCGGAACGCACCCACAGAAGACACCGGGCTCGAGAGGTCTGTCGAAGCAGGATCTCGCTTTATTGAGCAGGGCAGCGGCTTATATGGGGTGAGGGAAGGGAAGTGAGGTCAGCAAAGTGGGGGCCAATGGGGATGTGCCGTGTCGGCGGGAGTTGGGAGAGACACGCCCTGCAGGGGGTGGAGACTCGTGGGAAACGAAACTGATGGGAAACCGAAACTGCCACTTTGACGCCTTTGTGGTCGGCCATGTGGGTTCCCGATCCGGAAGAGAAGGCCACCCGGCGCCATCTTAGCCTCTTGGGGCCCAACATAATTTCACTCATATGTGGAATTTAAGAAACAAAACATATGTACATAGGGTAAGTGGGAAAAAAAGAAGAGGAGACAAACCATAAGAGAGACTTAATTATAGAGAACGAACTGAGGGTTGATGGAGGGGAGTTGTGCAGGAGATGGATTAGATTACTTATGGGTTTTAAGGAGGGCACTTTTGATGAGCAATCAGTGTTATATGTGAGTGATGAATCACTATATCATATGGCTAAAATCAATGTTACACTATATGTTTATTTACTAGAATTTAATGAAAATTTGAAACAAAAATAAAATAAAATAATGACAAACAGTAACACAAAAGCATATGAAAATATAAAGCTTACTTGTAAATGTAAACATAGAGAAATATAAAGAATACTGTAATAGTGTGTGAATCACTTTGAATTATAAGTTAATGTAAGTATTAGAAATAAGCATAACTTCAAAGATCCCATAATAGTATACACAGAAAAAGATGTAAAATGGCATATCAATTACATAAAGTGTGTGGGGAGAAACAAAATCATTGAGTTTTTGTGTGTGATTAAAGTTGTTATTATCAATTTAAAATAGAGAGTTTTAATTTATAAAATATGTTTTATATAAGTTTCCTGTTAACCACAAAGAAAATATTTGTGGAAGATAGGCACACATAAAAAATGAAAGTATATAATGAAATAAAAATAATTGAAATGAAAGTAGATCACTACCAAAAGCATACCAGCTTATCACTAAACCACAACAAAGTATATCACTACCAGTCAATGAAATGAAAAGAAATAAAACAAGAAAGGAAAAGAGAAATAACAAAATGAAGACAGAAAATGATAAATGGCAATCAATATTAAGTCCTTTTGTATCAATAATCACTTTAACATAAATGGATTAAACTCAAAATCAAAAGATATAAAGTGGCTAAATGCATAAGTATATCCCATAACATCTAAAGTCTGTATAAAAGGTGTATTTTATATTTAATGACATAGGCTGAAAATAAACTGATGAAAAAAGATATTATACTCAAGTGGTAAGCAAAAGAGAGCAGCAGTGACTACACTTACATCAGACAAAGTAGACTTTAAGTAAAAAAAAAAAAAATCACAAAAATAATGTAGGCCATTACATAATGATGACAGGATCAATTCATCAGGAAGATGTAACAATTACAGATATATATGCACCAAATATCAGAAGACCTAAATTTACGAAGAAAACACTAACAGAAAGAAGGGAGAAATAGGCAAGAATAAAATAACAGTAGGAGGCACCACAACTGATTCATAGAAATAAAAATTATTATAAGTGATTATTATTATAAACAATATATACTTCCCCCAAATTGGATAACCTAAAAGAAATGAATAAATTCCTAGAAACACAAAACCTACCAAGACTGAATCATGAAAAAATAGAAAACCTGAACAGACCAATCATAAATGAGAATATAGAGTTAATGATCAAAAACCTCCCAAGAAAGAAATTTCTAAGCCATATGGCCACAGAGGTCAATTCTACTTAACATTTAAACAAAAAGTAACACCAGTCATCCCCAAACTTCCAAAAAATAGAAGGGAAACCACTTTCAAACATTTTATGAAAACAGCACCACCCTGATTACAAAGTCAAAGATACTACAAGAAACCAAAAAAAAAATTTCTGATGAAAATAAATGTAAAAATCTATAAGAATACATTAACAAAACTGAATTTAACAATACATTAAAAGAATTATACACTAATAAAACTGAATTTAATAATACATTAAAATAATTATACACTAAGACCAAGAGGGATTAATTGCTGGGTTTCAAGGATGGTTCAAAGGATAAAAATTTTATGATCATCTCAATAGATGCAGCAAAATGTTTGACAAAACTAAATATGCTTCCATGATAAAAATGTTCAATAAACTTGATTTAAGAAGAATTTACTTCAATATAATAAAGGCCACATATGAAAAGCCCACAACTAACCCATTCAGTGGGAAAACACTGAAAACTTTTCTCAGATCAGAAAAAAGACAAGGGTGCCCATTTTGCCACTCATTTTTTAAGATTTTACTTATTTATTTAAGACTGAGCACAGAGACAGAGTGAAAGGGAGAAGCAGACTCCCTGCTGAGCTGAAAGTCTGATGGAAGGCTCTGTCCCAAGACCCTGAGATCATGACCTGAGCCAAGGGTAGATGCTTACCCACAAGAGCCACACTGACTCCCCAGTTGCCACTCCTATTCAGTGTACTACTAGAAATCCTAACCAGAACAATTTGGCAAGAAAAAGGAAAGGCATCCAAATCAGAAAGAGAGAAGTAAAATATCTGTCTGCAGACAACATGAAATTATATGTAGAAAACCTAAAAACTCCTAAAACAAACTGTTGAAACTAATAAATGAATTCAACAAAGTTGAAGATTACAAAATCAACAAACAACAATCTATTGCATTTCTGTACCCTCGAATGAACCCTCCAAAAAGGAAATTGAGGAAAGAATTCCATTTAAAATAGCATCAAAAAGAATAAAGTAATTGGGAATAATCTTACAGGAAGGTGAAACTCCTGTATACTGAAAATCATAAAAAACTGATAAAATTAAAATAATACACACAAATAAAGGAAATGATACCCATTTTGATATATTGGAAGACTAAATGTTAAAATGTTTATACTATCCAATGCTATTCCCATTAAAATCCCAGTGGCATTTTTTACAGAAGTAGAAAAACCCTTTTCTTAAACTGCAAACTTATAAGGAACCACAAAAGACCATGAATAGTCAAAACAATCTTAAAAAAGAAGAAAGCTGGAGCCATCACACATCTTTATTTTATATTTTAAGGTTTAGTAATTAAAACAGCATAGTACTGGCATGAAGACAGACATATAGACTAATGAAACAGGATAGAGAGCCCAAAAATAACCCACACATATCTACAGTCAACTCATCTTTCATAAAGGTGCCAGTAGCACACAATAGGGAAAGAATAGCCTTTTATTAAAAAATATTTTATTTATTTATTTGACAGACAGAGATTACAAGTAGACAGAGAGTCAGGCAGAGAGAAAGGAAGGGAACCAGGCTCCCTGTTGAGCAGACAGCCCGATGCAGGGCTTGATCCCAGGACCCTGAGACCATGACCTGAGACAAAGGCAGAGGCTTAACTCACTGAGCCACCCAGGCACCCCAAGAATAGTCTTTTTGACAAGTGATGTTGATAAAACTATATAACCACATGCAAAAGAATGATATTTGGCCTTCATCTAATATTATATACAAAACTTAATTCAAAATGTATTAAAGACAAAACAGAAGAACTGAAACCATAAAAATTTTAGAAGAACACATAAAGGAAAAGCTTAATGACATTGATAATGGCACTGATTTGTCAGATGTGACACCAGAAGTATAAACAAAAAAACTAACATTTAAAAAAAGAGAAGTGGGATTAAATTAAAAAGAAATCTGCACAACAAAGGAACTAGTAGTGATCAATATGAAGAGGCCACCCACAGAATTGGGAGAAAATATTTTCAAACTCCATGTCTGGAAAGGCTATTAATGGGGGCACATGTTGTGATGAGCACTGGGTGTTATATGAAACTAATGAATCATTGACCACTACATCAAAAACTAATGATGTACTATATGCTAGCTAACTGAACATAATTTAAAAAAAATAAGAAAATATTCTAAATATAATAAGGAACTCTTACAACTCAAGGGCAAAACCAAAAACAAAAAATCTTGATTAGGAAGAGGGGCAAGATGGTGGAGAAGTAGCAGACCCTGTTTAAACCAGCCCCCTAGGGGCGCCGGGGTAGCTCAGTGGGTTAAGCCACTGCCTTAGGCTAGGGTCATGATCTCAGGATCCTGGGATGGAGCCCCACATCGGGCTTTCTGCTCAGCGGGGAGCCTGCTTCCCCCCTCTCTCTGCCTGCTTCTCTGCCTACTTGTGATCTCTCTCTCTGTCAAATATAAATAAATAAATAAATCTTTAACCAGCCCCCTAAAGTGAGCTAATTATCTACAAGAACACTCTGAACACCCATGAAATCAGCCTGAGATGTAGGATTATACACTTCTGGATCTCTACAGGGGTAGAAGACACCAGTGGAGAGGTAAAGCAGAGTTTGAATGCTCAGACTGATATTGGAGGATAAACAGAAGGGAAAGAGAGCCACCAGAAGCGATCCATTGGAAAGTAATACCCCAATGTGAAAGTGCCCTGTGATTGCAGACCAGCATCAACTTGAAGTCTGGTTAAAAGCACTCAAAAAGAGCAAAAGATTTTAAGAGGCAATTGGTGGAATTGGGCGGTCACTGGCACGGGCCTAAGCTCACGGTCCCAAGATGGCCACTGCCAGCGACCATGCCAGAGACACTGTGGCAGAGCCTCCAGTTTCTGGTCCCTGAGCCCCCACGATTGTGTGGCTTGCAGCACCACTTGACTGGGCACATTCATATCCCCACATGAGGGAGTCTGGTATGGGTGCCAGCCTGCGCACTCTATAACAAAGTGGTCAGTTTTTGATGTAGTGGTCATAGAGAGCCCAGAACACATACAGTGTTCTGTGAGCACTGCATGACTATGGTCTGACCCACTCCTTGTCAGTGCCTTAGCAAGCTCCAGGTGGGCACTAGCCAGCAGTCTCTAGAACCAGATGAGGGTCTGGCTGCTCCCAGCTGGAACCTGAAGGAACTCAGTGCAATCTCTGATTGGATCTCTCAGTGGAGACCTGCACAACTGTGATATCTGGGGTCCAGACTTCAGTACCAGCAAAAGAAGCCACCAGAAGCGGGCTCCCTGGACCAATATTGCTCCCAGAATTAGTGGCCCTGGGGTGCAGAGACAAGCAGGCACATCAGACGACCCCTGAGATGGTAGCTGGGGATGTGCGCTGCCTGTGGGATGTTGCAGAGTTCAGCAGAGTTTGCAGAGGGGGAATCTGTGTGCTCTGGACTACCCAGAGGGGAGTAGACTGAGGCTTCTCTCTGAGATGGAGGTCTGGGTGCAGTTTCCTTTCCACTAAACCTCTCAAAAGCCACAAAAAGCCGCCAAAGAACAAAAACTTCCAAAGAACAAGAGCCTGGAAAACCGGTTCCACAGAGGCCAGCCCCTTAATAGGGGGCAGGAGGACTCAACCCAAGCAAGACAGACTGAAAAACAGTGTGGCAGGCCCCTCCTCCAGAAATCCAGCCAAAAGAACAAGATGACAACCACCAAATGGTTCCCATGAAACTGTAAACCCAATACCAAGGGAAAAACAATATATTAAGTTCCCAGTATTGCCCTAAAACCTGTATATTTCATAGATACAACTTTTACTTTTAATTTGTTCTCACTATTCCTGTTCTTTTTAATTTTTTCAACCTACTTAACCAATACAACTAGAGGTTTAATTCAACATATTCCATAATAACCTTTTGACTTGAACTTTTTCATACATAAACATGTGTTTTTCTTTTTCTTTTCTATTTTTAACATGCATATAGATATAAGCTTCAAGGTAATCCTCTTTTCCTAATCAATAAAACCCCTATATATAAACCAGTTTTAATCTCCCTTTATCTCTGGAAAGTTGAGTCCTTCAACATAGATATCAAGATATACCCAGAAAGAATCAAAATAACCTTCCTTGCTTACATCAAGGATTTATAACCACTTTCCCATCTTTTTCTTCTGTCAGCATTTCTCTGTATTTTTTTTTCAGCTATTGTATAAATCTTATCCTTGGGGTTCATTTTGGCTGTTTTTTTTTTTTTCCTTGTAATTCACTTTTATTGGTCTTTTGGTTTATTCATTTTTGTTTGTATACCATATAAATCTTAACTTGGGGGCACATTCTGGCTTGGTCTTTCTTTTCTCTCTTTCTCTCTCTCTTCCTCTCTCTCATTTTTCTTTTTTAATTTCTTTTTGGTGGTGACTTCTGATTGTTCTGAAGCATTCTAGGGCACAACTTGCATGTGTCATTGTTGATATATTAAGGTACAAATCCCGCAACTACCTCTCACCAAAATGACTAGGAGGAGGAAAACCCAGTAGAGAAAAAATTCAGAGACTGTGCCCTCTCCATCAGAACTATTGGATATGGACACAAACAGTATGTCAGAAAGGGAATTCAGGGTAAAATTTACCCAGGAAATGGCTAGGTTGGAGAAAACCATTAGTGAAAACTTAGAATCTCTAAAGGCAGAAGTGAGAGCCCATCTGGCAGAAGCTAAAAATACTATCAATGGGAACAAATCTAATATAAATACTCTAAAAGCTAGGGTACAATGCAGAAGATAGAATTAGTGATCTAGAGGACAAACTGATAAAGAAAAAGGATCAGGAGGAGGAATGGGAGAAACAACTGAGAAGCCATGAAAACAGAATTAGGAAAATAAATGATGCCATGAAACGTTCCAACATCACAATTATTGAGATCCCTGAAGGGATGGAGAAAGAAAGAAGACTTGAATATATAGTGGAACAAATTCTGGGATGAATATTTTCCCAGTATGAAGAATGGAACTAGTGTTCATGTCCTAGAGGCAGAAAGAGTGCCCCCCCAAGATCAATGAACCTAGAAAGACCTCAAGGCACTTGATTGTGAGACTAATGAATCATAATTTTAGACAAGAGCTCCTGAGGGCAGGTAGAGGGAAAAGATTCCTTATGTACAGAGAAAAGTCCATCAGAATAGCATCATACTTGTCCAAAGAAACCTGACAAGCCAGAAAAGGCTGGAAAGACATACTCAGGGCACTAAATGAAAACAGCATGCACCCAAGAATTCTTTATCCAGCAAGGTTGACATTCAAACTGGATGGAGAGATAAAGAGCTTCCAAGACTGGCAAGGATTAAAAGAGTATGTGATCACCAAGCTGGAAATAAAAGAGATATTAAGGAGGGTTCTATAGAAAAAGAAAGAACCCAAGAGTGACATAGAACAGAAGAATATGGAGACAATCTTTAGAAACAAGGACTTCACAGGCAACATGATGACAATAAAAACATATCTTTCAGCAATCACTCTCAATGTGAATGGCCTAAATGCGTCCATGAAAAGGCATAGGGTAGCAGATTGGATAAAATGACAGGACCAGTCCATATGCTGTTGACAAGAGACCCACTTGGGGTTCTAAGGATACATCCACACTGAAAGTGAAGGGATGGAGAAGCATTTTTCATGACAATGGGCCTCAAAAGAAAGCTGGAGTACTGATTCTTATATCAGAAAAACTAGATTTTAAACTAAAGGCTGTAGTGAGAGATAAAGAAGGACACTACATCATTCTTAAAGGGTCTATCCACCAAGAGGATATAACAATCATAAATATTTATGCCCCCAGTATGGGAGCAGCCAACTGCATAAGACAACTGTTAATCAAGATAAAGAGTCATTTTGATATTGATTAGTGGTAGGGAATCTTAACACACCACTCTCAGTAATATACAGATCATCCAAGCAGAAAATCAATAAAGAAACAAGAACACTGAATGACACATTGGACCAGATGGACCTCACCAATATACACAGAACCCTAAAACAACAGAATACTCATTCTTCTCAAGTGTACATGGAACTTTCTTGAGAATAGGCCATATACTGGGTTACAAAACAGGGCTAAACGGATACCAAAAGATCGAAATTATCCCCTGTATATTCTCAGACAACAAGGCTTTAAAACTGGAAATCAACCAGATGAAAAATTTTGGAAGGGATTCAAACACTTGAAAGTTAAAGACCACCCTGCTTAAGAACGTTTTGATCAACCAGGAAATCAAAGGAGAACTTAAAGAATTCATGGAAAGCAATAAGAATGAAGACACTTTGGTCCAAAACCGAAGGGATACAGCAAAGGCAGTGCTAAGGGGAAAATACATAGACATCCAAGCCTCACTCAAAAAAATGGAAATATCCAGAATACACCAGTTCTCTTTACATGTAAAGAACTGGAAAATCATCAATAAAATAAGCCAATCCCATGCACAAGAATTGAAACAATCAAGTTTATAAAAGAGATCAATGAGATAGAATGTAGAGATACAGGAGAACACATCAATGAATCTAGAAGCTGGTTTTTTGAGAGAATCAATAAGATCGATAAACTACTGGACAAACGAATCCAAAAGAACAGAGAGATGACCCAAATTAATAAAATTATGAATGAAAAGGGAGAGATCATGACTAATACTAAGGAAATAGAAACAATCAACAGAAATTATTATCAAGAGTTATATGCCAAAAAGTTAAGTGACCTAGATGAAATGGATGCATTCCCAGCTCTAAACTTTTAAAACTGAATCAGGAAGAAACTGACTACCTGAATAGACAAATATCTACTAATGAGATCGAAGCAGTGATCAAAAACCTCCCAACAAACAAGAGCCCAGGACCTGAAGATTTCCTGCATAATTCTACCAAACATTCAGAGAAGAAATAATACCTATTCTCCTGAAGCTCTTTCAGGAAATAGAAACAGAAGGAAAACATCCAAACTCTTTCTATGAAGCCAGCATTACCCTGATCCCCAAATGAGGCAATGACCCCACCAAAAAGAAGATTTTTCAAGCCAACATACCTGATGAGTATGGTTTCCAAGATTCTCAACAAGATCCTAGCTAATAGGACCTAACAGTACATTATAAAGATTATACACCATGACCAGGTTGGATTTATCTCTTGGATTCAAGGGTGGTTCAACATTCACAAATCAATCAATGTGATAGAACAAATCAATAAGAGAAGAGAGAAGAACCACATGGTCCTCTCAATTGATGCAGAAAAAGCATATGACAAGATACAGCATCTGTCCCTGATTAAAACACTTTAATGTATAGGGATAGAGGGAACATTCCTCAAGTTCATAAAATCTATCTATGAAAAACCCACACAAATATCATTACCAAAGGGGAAAAGCTGTCAGCCTTCCCTCTGAGATCAAGTATACAAGGATGGACAAGATGATGGGGAAGTAGGAGGAGGTGCCCTTTCAACCTATACCCTAAAGTGAGCTGATTACCTTCCAAAGAACTCTGATGACCCACAAAACCAGCCTAAGATCAGAATTGTACAAGTCTGGATCTCTACAGGAGCAGAAGACTCCAGTGAGCAGTGTTTCTGTGTTTTTGTGTTTGTCCTGATAGTATATAAATCTTACTCTTGGGGTTCTTTTTGACAAGGTTCTTCTTTTATTGACTATATATATATATATATATATATATATATATACACATACACACACATATATATGTATAAATATATATTAATATTATATATTATATATTATATATTATATTTATACATGTATATATGTAAATATATGTACATATATACATAAATATATGTACATATATTTATATATATTATATATGTATAATTTGATTATATATTTTTTTCTTGTCATTTACTTTTATCAGTCTCTTTGTTTGTCTGCTTTTGTTTGTATACTTCATAAATCTTACCCTGGGGCCCATTTGGGCTGAACCTTCTCTTTTACCTTCCCCTTCTTTCCTATCTCTCTCTCTCTCTTTTTTTTCTTTTTCTTTTCTTTTTTCTCTCATTTGGGTGGGAAATCCTGATTGCTCAGAAGTGTTCCAGGGTACACCTTGACTGCACCACGGTCAATACCTCCAGCTACATCCGTTCCACCATCTCTCACCAATATGACTAGGAGGAGGAATGCCCAACAGAAGAAAAATACAGAGGATGGGCCTTCTGCAACAGAGCTAATGGCTACCAACATAGACAATATGTTGGAAAGAGAATTGAGGCTAACAATTATCCAGGCAATAGCTAGGTTGAAGAAAGCCATGGATGACCAAACAGAATTGATTAGTGCCAAACTGAAAGTGCCCAGAGATGATGTTCACAATGTTAGGGCAGAGCTAAAACTATGAGGGATGAGGTTCACAATGCTCTCAATGAGTTCCAAACTAATCTAAATCCTCTCAAAGCTAGGGTAATTGAGACAGAAGATAGAAATAGTGATCTGGAGGACAAACAAACAGATAGAGAGAAAGGATCAGGAGGAAGCCTGGAACAAACAGCTTAGAAGCCATGGAAACAGAATCAGGGAAATAAATAATGCCATGAAACATTACAACGTAAGAATTATTGGAATCCCTAAAGGGGAGGAGAAAAAAATAAGTCTAGAAGATATAGTAGAACAAGTTCTTCATGAAAATTTTCCCAATCTCGCGAATGAAACCAGCGTTCATGTACTAGAGGCGGAACAGTCTCCACCCAAGATTATAGATTCCAGAAAAACATCAAGGCACCTGTTAGTCAAATTAAAGAATCATAATTGTAGATATAATCTCTTG
Source organism: Mustela erminea (assembly GCF_009829155.1). Classification (NCBI taxonomy): domain Eukaryota; kingdom Metazoa; phylum Chordata; class Mammalia; order Carnivora; family Mustelidae; genus Mustela; species Mustela erminea. The sequence goes on along the minus strand of NC_045635.1, from coordinate 73,814,331 downwards.
AAAGCTGCTAGGACAAAGAGGCTGCTTACTTACAGAGAAAAGCCCATCAGAATAACGTCAGACCTGTCCAAAGAGACCTGGCAAGCGAGAAAGGGCTGGCAAGATATATTCGGGGCACTAAATGAGAAGAACATGCAGCCAATAATACTTTACCCAGCAAGACTGACATTCAAAATGGATGGAAAGATAAGAGTTTCTAAGACCGGCAAGGCTTGAAAGACTATGCAACCACCAAGCCAACACTGCAGGAAATATTAAGGGGGGTTCTATAAAAGAGGAAAAATCCTAAGAATAGCATTGAACAGAAATATATGGAGACAATCTACAGAAAGAAAGACTTCAAAGGTAACACGATGTCAATAAAAACATATCTATCAATAATCACTCTCAATGTGAACAGCCTAAATGTGCCCATAAAATAGCACACGGTTGCAGATTGGATGAAAGGACAGGACCCATCCATATGTTGTCTACAAGAGACCCATTCTGAACCTAAAGATACACCCAGACTGAAAGTGAAGGGATAGAGAAGCATCTTTCATGCCTATGAGTCTCAAAAGAAGGCTGGGGTAGCGATTCTCATATCAGACAAGTTAGATTTTAAAATAAAGACTGTAGTCAGAGATACAGAAGGATATTACATCATTCTTAAAGGAACTATCCACCAAGATGATCTAAGAATTGTAAATATCTATGCCCCCAATATGGGAACAGCCAATTACATAAGAAAACTGTTAATCAAGATAAAGAGTCATATTGATATGAATACACTAATAGTAGGAGATCTTAACATGACTCTCTCAGTAATAGACAGATCATCGAAGCACAAAATCAATAAAGAAACAGAGCATTGAATGACACATTGGACGAGATGGACTCATAGATATATACAGAACATTCCACCCTAAAACAACAGAATACTCTTTCTTCTCAAGTGCACATGGAACCTTCTCCAGAATAGACCACATAATGGGTCACAAATCAGGACTCAACTGATACCAAAAGACGGAGATTATTCCCTGCACATTCTCAGATCACAATGTTTTGAAACTGGAGTTCAATCACAAGGAAAAGTTTGGAAGGAACTCAAACACCGGGAAACTAAAGACCACCCTACATAAGAATGCTTGGATCAACCAGGAGATCAAAGAAGAACTGAAACAATTCATGGAAACCAATGAGGATGAAGACACTTCGGTCCAAAACCTATGGGATACAGCAAAGGTGGTCCTAAGGGGGAAATACATAGCCACCCAAGGATCCCTCAAAATAATTGAGAAATCCAGAACACACCAGCTGTCACTACACCATAAAGAAGTGGAGAATCAACAGCAAATCAAACCAACTCGACACATAAGAAGGGAAATAATCAAGATTAGAGCTGAGATCAATGAAGTAGAAACAAGAGATACAGTAGAATGTATCAATGAAACTAGAAGCTGTTTTTTTGAAATAATCAATAAGATCGATAAACCATTGTCCACACTAATCCAAAAGAAAAGAGAGAAAGCTCAAATTAATAAAATTATGAATGAAAAGGGAGAGATCACAACTAACACCAAGGAAGTAGAAACAATCATCAGAAGTTATTATCAATAGTTATATGCCAATAAGCTAAGCAACCTAGATGAAATGGATGCATTCCTGGAAAACCATAAACTCCCAAAATTGAACCAGGAAGAAATTCACAACCTGAATAGACCAATATCTAGTAACAAGGTTGAAGCAGTGATCAAAAACCTCCCAAAAAACAAGAGCCCAGGACCTGATGGATTCCCTGGGGAATTCTTCCAAACTTTCAAAGAAGAAATAACATCTATTCTTCTGAAGCTGTTTCAAAAAATTGAAGCAGAAGGAAAATTTCCAGACTATTTCTATGAAGACAGCGTTACTTTGATCCCCAAACCAGGCAAAGACCCTACCAGAAAGGAGAATTTCAAACCAATATCACTGATGAATATGGATGTTAAGATTCTCAACAAGATCCTAGCAAACAGGATCCAACAGCACATTAAAAAGATAATCCACTATGAGCATGTGGGATTCATTCCTGGGATACAGGAATGGTTCAACATTCACAAATTAATCAATGTACTAGAACAAATTAATGAGAGAAGAGAAAAGAACCACATGGTCCTCTCATTTAATGCAGAAAAAGATTTGAAAAAATCGAGCATCCATTCTTGATTAAAATGCCTCAAAGTATAGGGATAGAGGGAACATTCCTGAACTTCATCGAATCTATCTATGAAAGACCCACAGCAAATATCATCCTCAATGGGAAAAAGCTTGCAGCCTTCCCGTTGAGATCAGGAACACGCCAAGGATGCCCAATCTCACCACTCTTGTTCAACATAGTATTAGAAGTCCTAGCAACAACAATCAGACAACAAAGAGAAATAAAAGGTATCCAAATTGGCAATGAAGTCTAACTGTTTCTCTTCACAGATGACATGATTCTTTATTTGGAAAACCCAAAAGACTCCATCCCCAAACTACTAGTACTCATACACTAATTCAGCAACGTGACAGGATACAAAGTCAATATAGAGAAATCAGTGGCTTTCTTATACACTAACAATGAAAATACAGAAAGTGAAATTAGAGAATTGATTCCATTTATTATAGCACCAAAAACCATAAGATACCTGGGAATAAACCTAACCAAAGAGGTAAAGGGTCTGTACTCGAGGAACTCCAAAACACTCATGAAAGAAATTGAAGAAGACACAAAAAGATGGAAGACCATTCCATGCTGTTGGATTGGAAGAATAAACATTGTTAAAATGTCTATACTACCTAGAGCAATCTGTACTTTTAATGCCATTCCAATAAAAATTCCAGAGGTATTTTTCAGAGAGCTGGAGCAAATAAACCAGAAATTTGTATGGAATCGGAAGAGACCTGAATCACTAAGGAAATGTTGAAAAACAAAAATAAAACTGGGGGCATCACGTTACCTGATTTCAAGCTTTACTACAAAGCTGTGATCACCAAGAGAGCATGGTACTGGCATAAAAACAGACACACAGAGCAGTGGAACAGAGTAGAGAGCCCATATATGGACCCACAACTCTATGGGCAAATAATCTTCAACAAAACAGGAAAAAATATACAGTGGAAAAAAGACAGTCTCTTCAATAAATGGTGTTGGAAAAACTGGGCAGCTATATGTAGAAGAATGAAACTCAACCATTCTCTTAAACTGTACACAAAGATAAACTCAAAATGGATAAAAACACATCAATGTAAGACAGGAATCCATCAAAATCCTAGAAGAGAACATAGGCAGTAACCTTTTCGATATCAGCCACAGCAACTTCTTTCAAGATATATCTCCAAAGGCAAAGGAAACAAAAGCGAAAATAAACTTTTGGGACTTCATCAAAATCAAAAGCTTCTGCAAAGCAAAGGAAACAGTCAAGAAAACAAAGAGGCAATGCACAGAATGGGAGAAGATATTTGCAAATGACAGTACAGACAAAAGGTTGATATCCAGGATCTATAAAGAACTCCTCAAACTCAACACACACAAAACAGACAATCATATCAAAAAATGGGCAGAAGATATGAACAAACACTTCTCCAGTGAAGACATACAAATGGCTATCAGACACATGAAAGAATGTTCATCATCACTAGCCCTCAGGGAGATTCAAATTAAAACCACATTGAGATATCACCTTACACCAGTTAGAATGGCCAAAATTAGCAAGACAGGAAACAACATGTGTTGGAGGGGATGTGGAGAAAGGGGAACCCTCTTCCACTGTTGGTGGGAATGCAAGTTGGTGCAGCCACTTTGGAGAACAGTGTGGAGATTCCTCAAGAAATTAAAAACAGAGATTCCCTATGACCCTGCCATTCCACTACTGTGTATTTATCCCAAAGATACAGATGTAGTAAAAAAAAGGGCCATCTGTACCCCAATGTTTATAGCAGCAATGACCATGGTCACTAAACTGTTTAAAGAACCAAGATGCCCTTCAACAGATGAATGGATAAGGAAGGTTTGGTCCATATACGCTATGGAATATTATGCCTCCATCAGAAAGGATGAATACCCAACTTTTGTAGCATCATGGATGGGACTGGAAGAGATTATGCTGAGTGAAATAAGTGAAGCAGAGAGAGTCAATTGTCATATGGTTTAACTTATTTGTGGAGCATAACTAATAGCATGGAGGACAAGGGAAATTAGAGAGGAGAAGGGAGTTGAGGGAAATTGGAAGGGGATGTGAACCATGAGAGACTCTGAAAAACAATCTGATGGTTTCGAAGGGGCGGGGAGTGGGAGGTTGGGGGAACCCGGTGGTGGGTATTAGAGAGGGCACAGATTGCATGGAGCACTGAATGTGGTGCAAAAACAATGAATACTGTTTTGCTGAAAATAAATTAAAAAAGAAAAAAAGAATACAAGCATGCCCACTCTCACCTCTGTTGTTCAACATAGTACTAGAAGAAAAAGCAACAGCAATCAGACAACAAAAATAATAAAAAATATTCAAGTTAGCAAAAAAATAACTCATACTCTCTCTTCACAGATAAAATGATATTTTACATGGAAAACACAAAAGACTCCACCCCCAAACTACTAGAACTCATACAGCAATTCAGTAATGTGGCAGAATACAAAATCAATGTACAGAAATCAGTTGCTTTCTTTTTTTATATTTAAATAATTTTATTTTAATTTTGTAATTACAATTATTCAAAGCACAAAGGGAAAAATACCTAAGTGCAAAATACCTCCATCCAAAAATGACATGCCACTAACATTTCACAGTGTATTTTTTTGTGCTTTAGTTTTTTGTTTTTGTTTTTTCTTATAAAATGAACACCACAATATTCAATTCATTTGTTCTGCAACCTAATTAAAAGTTAATATCTTTTTTCCTTTTTCTATCTATTTTTTGTGTTTCTTTCCAGCGTAACAGTATTCATTGTTTTTGCACCACACCCAGTGCTCCATGTAATACGTGCTCTCCCCAATACCCACCACCTGGTTCCCCCAACCACCAACCCCCCCCCCCGCCGCTTCAAAACCCTCAGGTTGTTTTTCAGTGTCCATAGTCTCTCATGGTTCACCTCCCCTTCCAATTTCCCCCAACTCCCTTCTCCTCTCCATCCCCCCATGTCCTCCAGGTTATTTGTTATGCTCCACAAATAAGTGAAACCATATGATAATTGGCTCTCTCTGCTTGACTTATTTCACTCAGCATAATCTCTTCCAGTACTGTCCATGTTGCTACAAAAGTTGGGTATTCATCCTTTCTGATGGAGGCATAATACTCCATAGTGTATATGGACCACATCTTCCTTATCCATTCGTCAATTGAAGGGCATCTTGGTTCTTTCCACAGTTTGGTGACCGTGGCCATTGCTGCTATAAACACTGGGGTACAGATGGCCCTTCTTTTCACGACATCTGTATCTTTGGGGTAAACACCCATTAGTGCAATTTCAGGGTCATAAGGAAGCTCTATTTTTAATTTCTTGAGGAATCTCCACACTGTTCTCCAAAGTGGCTGCACCAACTTGCATTCCCACCAACAGTGGAAGAGGGTTCCCCTTTCTCCACATCCTCTCCAACACACGTTGTTTCCTATCTGTCATGGCTGGCCCGACAAATCAACCAGGAACATGAGGGTAAGAGGATGAAGAAAAGAACTCAAGCAGCAGAGAGATGGGGGCAGGAGGAGCACTGAGGAGGATGTCCAACAGTGTTAAGTTTATTCAAAGCATTAAGGCCATATATATAGTGATATTAAATCTGTGTCTACTTAAACAACCATGAGTTCTCATGATACCAGATGGCTGATGCCAGTACAAATACAGCAAACCTGAAAGTAATTTATGGGCTGTACTAGGGCAGCAAGGACCAGCAATGAACTTTTGACCCCAACAGAATTGTTCTCATTTGTTTAGCAAGCGTGTGGGATGTCATGATGGCAAGCGCACAACACATAGCACAGACCCTTTCTAAGTGCTACTCAACTTTTCCCGTCCTAAACCTTTTGTTAAGTTATTCAGACTTTAAAGGAGGCACAAGTCAGGGCCTGGATTGGTCTCAAGCCTTATTGCGGCCTCCCACACCTGTCTTGTTAATTTTGGCCATTCTAACTGGTGTTAGGTGGTATCTCAATGTGGTTATAATTTGAATCTTTCTAATGGGTAGTGATGATGAACATCTTTTCATGCTTTTCATGTGTCTGATAGCCATTTGTATGTCTTCATTGGAGAAGTGTCTGTTCATATCCTCTGCCCATTTTTTGATATGATTATCAGTTTTGTTTGTGCTGAGTTTGAGAAGTTTTTTATAGATCGTGGATATAAACCTTTTGTCTGTACTGTGACTTGCAAATACCTTCTCTCATTCCGTGGGTTGCCTCTTTGTTTTCTTGACTGTTTACTTTGCTGTTCAGAAGCTTGTGATTTTGATGAAGTCCCAAAAGTTCATTTTTGCTTTTGTTTCCTTTGCCTTTGGAGACATATCTTGAAAGAAGATGCTGTGGCTGATATCAAAGAGGTTACTGCCTATGTTCTCCTCTAGGATTCTGATGGGTTCCTGACTTACGTTGAGGTCTTTTATCCATTTCCAGTTTATCTTTGTGTACAGTGTAAGAGAATGGTCAAGTTTCATTCTTCTACACATAGCTGTCCAATTTGCCAAGCACCATTTATTGAAGAGACTGCCTTTTTTTCCACTGTATTTTCTTCCTACTTTGTTGAAGATTATTTGACCATAGAGTTGAAGGTCCATATCTGGACTCTAATCTGTTCCACTGGTCTATGTGTCTGTTTTTATGCCAGTATCATGCTGTCTTGGTGATCACAGCTTTCTAGTAAAGCTTGAAATCAGGTAACATGATGCCGCCCATTTTGTTTTTGTTTTTCAACATTTCTTTAGTGATTCAGGGCCTCTTCTGATTCCATACAAATTTTAGGATTATTTGCTCCAGCTCGTTGAAAAATATGGGTGGAATTTTTATCAGAATGGCATTAAAAGTATAGATTGCTCTAGACAGTATAGATATTTTAACAATGTTTATTATTCCAATCCAAGAGCATGGAATGGTCTTCCAACTTTTTGTGTCTTCTTCAATTTCTTTCATGAACGTTCTGTAGTTCCTCGAGTACAGATTCTTTACCTCTTTGGTTAGGTTTATTCCCAGGTATGTTATGGTTCTTGGTGCTATGGTAAATGGAATCAATTCTCTAATTTCTGTATTTTCATTTTTAGTGTATAAGAAAGCCACTGATTTCTGTACATTGACTCTGTATCCTGCCACGTTACTGAATTGCTGTATGAGTTTTAGTAGTTTGGGGATGGAGTCTTTTGGGTTTTCCATATAAAGAATCATGTCATCTGTGAAGAGAGAGAGTTTGACTTTTTCATTGCCAATTTGGATACATTTTATTTCTCTTTGTTGTCTGATTGCTGTTGATAGGACTTCTAATACTATGTTGAACAAGAGTGGTGAGAGTGGGCATCCTTGTTGTGTTCCTGATCTCAGCAGGAAGGCTGCAAGCTTTTTCCCATTGAGGATGATATTTGCTGTGGGTCTTTCATAGATAGATTTGATGAAGTTCAGGAATGTTCCCTCTATCCCTATACTTTGAAGCATTTTAATCAGGAACGGATGTTGGATTTTGTCAAATGCTTTTTCTGCATCAATTGAGAGGACCATGTGGTTCTCTCGTCTCCTATTGATTTGTTGTATCACATTGATTGATTTGTGAATGCTGAACCATCCTTGTAGCCCAGGGATGAATCCCACCTGGTCATGGTGGATAATCTTTTTAGTTTGTTGTTGGATCCTGTTTGCAAAGATCTTGTTGAGTATCTTAAGATCCATATTCATCAATGATATTGGTCTGAAATTCTCCTTTTTGGTAGGTCTTTGCCTGGTTTGGGGATCAAGGTAATGCTGCCTTCATGAAAAGAGTCTGGAAGTATTCATTCTGCTTCAATTTTTTGAAACAGCTTCAGCATAATTGGTGTTATTTCTTCTTTGAAAGTTTGGAAGGATTCCCCAGGGAATCCGTCAGGTCCTGGGCTCTTGTTTTTTGGGAGGTTTTTGATCACTGCTTCAATCTCCTTACTAGATATCGGTCTATTCAGGTTGTCAATTTCTTCCTGGTTCAATATTGGGTGTTTATAGTTTTCCAGAAATGCATCCATTTCATCTAGGTTGCTTAGCTCATTGGCATATAACTGTTGACAATAACTTCTGATGATTGTTTCTATTTCCTTGGTGTTAGTTGTGATCTCTCTATTTTCTTTCATAATTTTATTAATTTGAGCTTTCTCTCTTTTCTTTTGGATTAGTGTGGACAATGGTTTATGGATCTTATTGATTCTTTCAAAAAACGATCTCCTCATTCATTGATACGTTCTACTGTATCTCTAGTTTCTACCTCATTGAACTCTGCTCTAATGCTGATTATTTCTGTTCTTATGTGTGAAGTTGGTTTGATTTGCTGTTGATTCTCCGGTTCTTTCAGGTGTAGAGACGGCTCTTTATTTCCCCCTTAGGACCACCTTTGCTGTATCCCATAGGTTTTGGACAGAAGTGTCTTCATTATCATTGGTTTCCATGAATTGTTTCAGTTCTTCTTTGATCTCCTGGTTGATCCAAGCTTTCTTAAGCAAGGTGGTCTTTAGTTTCCAGGTTTGAGTTCCTTCCAAACTTTTCCTTGTGATTGAACTCCAGTTTCAAAGCATTGTGATCTGAGAATATGCAGGGAATAATCTCCGTCTTTTGGTATCAGTTGAGTCCTGATTTGTGACCCATTATGTTGTCTATTCTGGAGAAGGTACCATGTACACTTGAGAAGAATGAGTATTCTGTTGTTTTAGGGTGGAATATTCTGTATATATCTGTGAGGTCCATCTGGTCCAATGTGTCATTCAATGCTCTTGTTTCTTTATAGATTTTCTGCTTTGATGATCTGTCTATTACTGATAGAGGCGTGTTAAGATCTCCTACTATTAATGTATTCATATCAATATGACTCTATCTTGATTAACAGTTTTCTTATGTAATTGGCTGCTCCCATATTGGGGCCATAGATATTTACAATTGTTAGATCATCTTGGTGGATAGTCTGAATGATGTAATATCCTTCTGTATCTATGAATACAGTATATAGTTTAAAATCTAATTTATCTGATATAAGAATTGCTACCCCGGCCTTCTCTTGAGGCCCACTGGCATGAAAGATGCTTCTCCATCCCTTTGACTTCTATCTGGGTGTATCTTTAGGTTCAAAATGGGTCTCTTGTATACAACATATGGATGGGTCCTGTTGTTTTATCTAATCTGCAAGCCTGTGTCATTTTCTGGGCGCATTTAGGCCATTCACATTGAGAGTGATTACTGATAGATACGTTTTTATTGACATCGGGTTACCTTTGAAGTCTTTCTTTCTGTAGATTGTCTCCATATATTTCTGTTCAATGATATTCTTAGGATTTTTCTTCTTTTATAGAACCCCCCTTGATATTTCCTGCAGTGTCAGCTTGGTGATCGCATGATCTTTTAAGCCTTGCCGGTCTTGGAAACTCTTTTTTTTATCTCTCCATCCATTTTGAATGTAAGTCTTGCCAGAGAAAGTATTCTTGGCTGCATGTTCTTCTCATTTAGTGCCCTGAATATATCTTTCCAGCTCCTTCTGGCTGGTCAGGTTTCTGTGGACAGGTCTGACATTATTCTGATGGGCTTTCCTCTGTAAGTAAGGAGCCTCTTTGTCCTAGGCGCTTTCAAAAGATTGTATCTACAATTATGATTTCTCAATTTTGCTAACAGGTGCCTTGATTTTTTTTTTTATAATCTACAATCTTGTGGGGAGTCTGTTCTGCCTCTAGTACATGAATATCGTTTCTATTCACGAGATTGGGAAAATTTTCATATAGAACTTTTTCCACTATATCATCTAAACTTCTTTCTTTCTCCTCTCCTTCAGGGATTCCAATAATTCTGACGTTGAATGTTTCATGGCATCATTTATTACCCTGATTCTGTTTTCGTGGCTACTAAGCTGTTTTTTCCCAGGCTTCCTCCTGATCCTTTCTTTTTATCTGTTTGTCCTCCAGATCACTAATTCTATATTCTGTCTCTGTTATACAGCTTTTATAGAATTTAGATCACATTGGAACTCATTGAGAGCATTGTGAACATCATCTCTGGATGCTTCAGTTTGGCCCTAGTCAATTCCATTTGGTCATCCATGGCTTTCTCCAACCTAGCTATTGCCTGGATAATTGTTAGCCTCAATTCCCTTTCCAACATATTGTCTATGTTGATAGCCATTAGCTCTGTTGCAGAAGGCCCATACTCTGTATGTTTTTCTGTTGGGCATTCCTCCTCCTAGTCATTTTGGTGAGAGAAGCCTGAATGACTGTAGCTGGATGTATTGATTCTCGTGCAGTCAAGGTGCACCCTGGAATGCTTATGAGCAATCAAGAGTCCCCACCCAAATAAAAGAAAAAATAAAAAGAGAAAAAAGGAAAAAAAAGGGAGGGGGAGAGAGAGAGAAAGAGAGACAGGAAAAAAAGAAAGATAAATGAGAAGGCTCAGCCCAAATGGGCCTCAAGGTAAGTTTTATGAAGTATGCAAAGAAAAACACACAAACAAAAAGACTGACAAAAGTATATGACAAGAGAAAAAAATATATATATATAAGCAAAAAAAAAAAAAAAAAGAAGAAGAAGAAGAACTTTGTCAAAAAAGAACCCCAAGTATAAGATTTATATACTATCAGGACAAACACAAATACTCAGAAACACTGGCAGAAGAAAAAGATGGGAGAGGGTTATAAATTCTCTGCATGGGGGAGGAAGTTTATTTTGATTATTCCTGGAGTATCTTGATATCTTTGTTAAAGGACTTAACTTTCCTAAGATAAAGGGGATTAAAAATTGGTTTACCTATAGGGGTAACATTGGTTGGGGACAGGAGATTTCCTTGAAGTTTAACTCTATATGAATATCAGAAAATAAAAATTAAAAAAAGAAACTAATCTAAACTAAACTAAAATTTAAAAAAATTAAAAAATAGACAAGCAAAAGAAAAACAAGGGTATATGTATCAAAAAGTATAGGCTAAAAGGTTATTATGGAATTTGATGTACTGGACATCTCACTGTGATGGTAAGTAGGTTACAAAATTATCTATATCTATATATATCTATATATATCTATATATAGATATAGATATAGATATAGATATAGATATAGATAAGAACTAGAATAGTGGGAACGAATCAAAAACAAAAGTTGTATTTATGAAGTAGTGGTGATTGTTCTCTTGTAGTCTTTTTTTTTCTTTTTCTTCTTCTTCTTCTTTTTTTTTCCCCCTGGTTGGTTTTCTGGGGGAGTGGTCTGCCGCTTGGGTTTTCAGTCAATGATGTTCCCTGAGTTAAGTCCTCCTGCCCCCCGCAAGGAGGTGGGCTCTGAGGAAACTGGTTTCTCAGGCTTTTGTTCTCTGGACGTTTTTATGTTTGTTCATTTCTTTTCTCTTGGCTTGACAGCTTTTGATGGTTTTTGGAGGTTTAGAGGTAAGCAAACTGCACCCTGACCTCCCTCTCAGAGAGAAGCCTCAGTCTGCTCCCCTGTGAGTGCTTCAGAGCACATAAATTTCCCCTTGGCCGCTGGCAGAGCAGGTTCCAAGTCGAGGTCCCTGGAGACACAGGAACTCCTGCTTGTAATCAAAACTATGACAGCGGTGGCTGTCTGGGCAGCTCCAGACCGCTAGAGAGGTTCTAAGCAGCAATCGCACACTGAGATTTTCCCACAGGCCCAGGCTGGGAGTGCCTGGTCTTTCTGGGTCTGAGAGCACAGGGCTGACGCCTTGGCGCACAGGGCTGACGCCTTGGCGCACCTCTCTCGGGGGAGGGTGTGGGGTGCGCACTTCTCAGGTTATGAAAGCACAACGTGGGTCCGAGATCACCCGGCTGGCACCTTTGCGCACCTCTCTCAGGGGAGGGTGGTGTGCACGCCTCAGGCTCTGATAATACAGTGTGGCATTCTGCTGGCTGGTGAGGGTCCCAGCCTTTCATGGGAGGCAGAGCCCCTGCCTTCTCAGGCACGCTGGAGGCTCAGGGACCAAGACCTAGCTTCTTTGCTGCACTCTCTCTGGCTCAACACCATGGGTGATTGTCCTTGGTCTGGGGACTTAAGCCCCTGTCCCTAACCATCTCAAGTCTCACAATTTTCCCCCACAATCCTTTGTTCTTTTTGAGTGCTTTCAACCAGACTCCAAGTTAATGCTGGTCCCCAGATACAGGGCACTCTTGGATTGGGGTATTACTTTCCAATGGGTGGCCTCTGGTGGCTCTCTTCCCCTTTTGTTTATCTTCAAATATCAGTCCAAAATTTCCACTCTGCTTTACCTGCCCACTGGTGTGTTCTGTTCCCGTAGAGATGCAGACGTGTATAATTCTGATCTCAGGCTGATTTCATAGGTGATCAGAGTTCTTTAGTAGGTAATCAGCTCAGTTTAGGGTACAGATTGAAATGGCACCTCCTCCTACTTCCCCACCATCTTGTCTCCTCCAATGAGTTGCTTTCTTATACAGTAACAATGGAAACAGATAAAGGGAAGTTAGAGAATCAATTCCATTTACTATAGCACCAAGAACCATAAGATACCTGGCAATAAACTTAACCAAGGTGGTAAAATATCTGTACTCAAGGAATTACAGAATGTTCATGAAAGAAATTGAGGAAGACACAAAAAATGGAAAAGCATCCCATGCTCATGGATTAGAAGAATAAACATTGTTAAAATGTCTATACTGCCTAGAGCCATCTATACTTTCAATGCCATCCTGATCAAATTCCACTGGCATTTTTCTTAGAGCTGGAACAAAGAATCCTAAAAATTTTTAAGGAACCAGAAGAGACCACAAATTGCTAAGGCAGTGTTGAAAAAGAAAAACAATCCTGGGAACATCACGTTGCCTGATTTCAAGCTTTAGTACAAAGCTGTGATCACCAAAAGAGCATGGTATTGGCAGAAAAAACAGAAACACAGACCAGTGGAACAGATTAGATATCCCAGATATGGACCCTCAACTCTATGGTTAAATAATCTTTGACAATGCAGGAAAAAAATATTCAGTGGACAAAAGATAGTCTCTTCAATAAATGGTGCTGAAAAAATTGGATAGCTATGTAGAGAAGAATGAAACGTGAACATTCTCTTACACAATACACAAAGATAAACTCAAAATGGATAAAACACCTCAACGTGAGGCAGGATTCTATCAAAATCCTAGAGGAGATCACAGGCACTCAGCTTTTCAACATCGGCCACAGAAACTTCTTTCAAGACATGTCTCCAAATGCAAAGGAAACAAAAGCAAAAATGAACTTTTGGGACTTCATCAAGATCAAATGCTTCTGCAGAGCAAAGGAAACAGTCAAAAAAAAAAAAAACAACACAAAGAGGAACCCACAGAATGGGAGCAGATATTTGTAAATGACACTACAGACAAAGAGCTGATATACAAATTCTGTAATGAACTCTTCAACTCAAGACTCAAAAAACAGATAATCATATCAAAAAATGGGCAGAAGACACAAACAGACACTTCTCTAAAGAAGACATACAAATGGCTAACAGACACATGAAAAAATGTTCATCATTAGCAATCAAGGAAATTAAAACAAAACCACATTGAGATATTACCTTACACCAGTGAGAATGGCCAAAATTAACAGGACAGAAAAAACGTGTTGGAGAGGACATAGAGAAAGGGAAACCCTCTTACACTGTTGGTGGAGTGCAAGTTGGTGCAGCCACTTTGAAAAACAGTGTGGAGATTCCTCAAGAAATTAAAAATTGAGCTACCATCTGACCCTGCAATTGCACTATTGGGTATATACCCCAAACATACAGATGTAGTGAAAAGAAAGGCCATCTGTACCCCAATGTTCATAGCCGCAATGGCCACAGTCACCAAACTGTGGAAAGAACCAAGATGCCCTTCAACAGATGAATTGATAAAGAAGATATGGTCCATATATACAATGGAGTATCATCCTCCATGAGAAAGGATGAATGCTCAACCTTTGTATCAACATGGACAGGACTGGAGGAGAGTATGCTGAGTGAACTAAGTCAAGCAGAGAAAGTCAATTATCATATGGTTTCAGTTACTTGTGGAACATAAGGAAAAACATGGAGGGAATTGGGAGATGGAGAGGCAAGTGAGTTGGGGGAAATGCAGGGGGAGACAAACCATGAGAGACTGTGGACTCTGAGAAACAAACTGAGGGTTTTGGAGCAGAGTGTGTGGGGGGCTGTTGGGTGAGCCTGGTGATGGGTATTAAGGAGGGCACATATTGCATGGAGCACTTGGTGTGGTACATAAAAAATGAATTTTGGAACATTGGAAATAAATCAAATTAAATTAAAAAACAAAACAAAACAAAAAATGTGATTTTATAGTTATCTGAAAATAAAAAGTTTAAAAAATCTCAATTAATAAGTTAGCAAGAAGCTTAAATAGAAATTTCTCTGAAGGCATATGAAAATATCCACAACATCACTAATCATCGGGGAAATGTAAATAAAAACAACAATGAGATATCATATCACAGGTGTTAAGGTGAATATTATTTAAAAAGAGAGAGAGAGAAATGGTGAGATTGTATAAAACTGAAAACTAAGAACCCCTGAACCTTTGTACATTGTTAGTAGAAATGCAGTATTGTGGTGAATCCATGGATAATTCTAGGGAGGTTCCTAAAAAAATTTTGATCTTTTATTGTGAGGCAGGTTTAAATTAATTTTTTTGGTTATTCATTGTTGGTGATTGAAATACAATTGATTTATGTATGTTGATACTGCACATTGCAACTTTGCTGAATTTGTTTATCTCCAGGAGCTTTCCTGTACAATATTTGGGATTTTTCTACATATAGGAAAGTGTCATCTTGGAATAGAGATAGTTTTACTCTTTTTTTTTATATTTTTAAATTTTTTTAATAAAAAAATATAATGTATTATTAGCCCCATGTGTACAGGTCTGTGAATAGCCAGGTTTACACACTTCACAGCACTTACCACAGCACATACCCTCCCCAATGTCCATAACCTCACCATCCCCTTCCTACCCCAACCCCCCTGGCAGCCCTCAGTTTGTTTTGTGAGATTAAGAGTCTCTTATGGTTTGTCTCCCTCTCAATCCCATCTCATTTCATTTATTCTTTTCCTATCCCCCAAATCCCCCACGTTGCTTCTCCACTTCCTCATATCAGGGAGATCATATGATTGTTGTCTTTCTCTGATTGACATTTCGCTAAGTATAATACCCTCTAGTTCCATCCACATCGTCACCAATGACAAGATTTCATTTATTTTGATAGCTGCATAGTATTCCATTGTATATATATACCACATCTTCTTTATCCATTCATCTGTTGATGGACATCTAGGTCCTTTCCATCATTTGGCTATTTTGAACATTGATGCTATAAACATTTGGGTGCATGTGCCCCTCTGGACAACTACGTTGGTATCATTAGGGTAAATACCCAGTAGTGCAATTGCTGGGTCATAGGGTAGCTCTATTTTCAACTTTTTGAGGAAACTCCATGCTGTTTTCCAGAGTGGTTGCACCAGCTTGCATTCCCACCAACAGTGTAGGAGGGTTCCCCTTTCTCCGCATCCTCACCAGCATCTGTCATTTCCTGACTTGTTAATTTTAGCCATTCTGACTGGTGTGAAGTGATATCTCATTGTGGTTTTGATTTGTATTTTCCTGATGCTGAGTGATGTGGAGAACTTTTTCACGTCTATTGACCATCTGGATGTCTTCTTTGCAGAAATGTCTGTTCACATCCTCTGCCCATTTCTTGACTGGATTATTTGTTCTTTGGTTGTTGAGTTTGATAAGCTCTTTATAGATTTTGGATACTAACCCTTTATCTGATATGTCACTTGCGAATATCTTCTCCTATTCTCTCAGTTGTCTTTTGGTTTTGTTGACTGTTTCCCTAGTTGTGCAAAAGCTTTTGATCTTGATGAAGTCCCAATAATTCATTTTTGCCCTTGCTTCCCTTGCCTTAGGTGATGTTCCTAGGAAGAAGTTGCTGCGGCTGAGGTCGAAATGGTTGCTGCCTGTGTTCTCCTCAAGGATATTTATGGATTCCTTTTTTTCATATTGAGGCCCTTCATCCATTTGGAGTCTATTTTCATGTGTGGTGTAAGGAAACAGTCCAGTTTCATTTTTCTGTATGTGGTTGTCCAATTTTCCCAAAACCATTTGTTGAAGAGACTGTCCTTATACTATTGGATATTCTTTCCTGCTTTGTCAAAGAGTAGTTGACCATAGAATTGAGGGTCTATTTCTGGGATCTCTGTTCTGTTCCACTTATCTATGTGTCTGTTTTTGTGCCAGTACCATACTGTCTTGGTGATGACAGCTTTGTAATAGAGCTTGAAGCCTGGAATTGTGATGCCACCAACTTTGGCTTTCTTTTTGAATATTTCTCTGGCTATTTGAGGTATTTTCTGGTTCCATATAAATTTTAGGATTATTTGTTCCATTTCGTTGAAAAAAAAAAAGATGGGATTTTGATAGGGATTGCATTGAATGTGTAGATTGCTTTAGGTAGCATAGACATTTTCACAATATTTATTCTTCCAATCCAGGAGCATGGAACATTTTTCCATTTATTTGTGTCTTCCTCAATTTCTTTCATGACTACTTTATAGTTTTCTGATTATAGATTCTTTGTCTCTTTGGTTGGGTTTATTCCTAGGTATCTTACGGTTTTGGGTGCTACTGTAAATGGGATTGACTCCTTAATTTCTCTTTCTTCTGTCTTGTTGTTAGTGTAAAGAAATGCAACTGATTTCTGTGCATGATTTTATATCCTGACACTTTACTGAATTCCTGTACAAGTTCTAGCAGATTTGGAATACAATCTTTTGGGTTATCCAAATATAGTATCATATCATTTGCAAAGAGTGATATTTTGACTTATTCTTTGCTGATTTGGATGCCTTTAATTTCTTTTTGTTGTCTTATTGCTGAGGCTAGGACTTCTTGTTCTATGTTGAATAGCAGTGGATATAGTGGACATCCCTGCCATGTTTCAGACCTTCAAGGAAAAGCTGTCAGGTTTTCTCCATTGAGAATGTCATATGCGGTGGCATTTTCCATAGATGGCTTTGATTATATTGAGGTATGTACCCTCTATCCCTACACTTTGCAGAGTTTTGATCAGGAAAGGATGCTGTACTTTGTCAAATGCTTTTTCAGCATCTATTGAGAGTATCATATGGTTCTTGTTCTTTCTCTTATTAATGTATTGTATCACACTGGTTGATTTGCAGATGTTGAATCAAACTTACAGCCCTGGAATAAATCCCACATGGTCATGGTGAGTAATTCTTTTAATGTACTCTTGGATCCTATTGGCTAGTATTTTGGTGTGAATTTTCACATCTGTGTTCATCAAGGGTATTGATTTTTAATTCTCTTTTTGATGCGATCCTTGTCTGGTTTGGGGATCAAGGTGATGCTGGCCTCATAAAATGAGTTTGGAAGTTTACCTTTCATTTATATTTCTTAGAACAGTTTCAGGAGAATAGGAATTAGTTCTTCTTTAAAATGTTTGGTAGAATTCCCCTGGGAAGCTGTCTGAACCTTGGCTTTTGCTTGTTTGGAGTTTTCTGATGACTGTTTTAATCTCCTTAGTGGCTATGGATCTGTTCAGGTTTTCTCTTTCTTCCTGGTTCAGTTGTGATAGTTTATATGTTTCTAGGAATGCATCCATTTCTTCCAGATTGTCAAATTTGCTGGCGTAGAGTTGCTCATAATATGTTCTTATAACTGTTTGTATTTCCTGGGTGTTGGTTGTGTTATTTCCTCCTTCATTCTTGATTTTATTAATTTGGGTCCTTTCTCTTTTCTTTTTGGTAAGCATGGCCATGGGTTTATCAATCTTATTAATTCTTTCAAAGAACCAGCTCCTAGTTTCATTGATTTTGTTTTCTTTTCTCTCTTTTTTTTGTTTTGTTTTGTTTCTATTTCATTGATTTCTGCTCTGATATTTATTATTTCTCTTCTCCTGCTGGGTTTAGGCTTTCTTTGTTGTTCTTTCTCCAGCTCCTTTAGGTGTAGAGTTCGGATGTGTATTTGAGACCTTTCTTGTTTCTTGAGAAAGGCTTGTATCACTATATATTTTCCTCTCAGGACTGCCTTTGCTGTGTCTCACAGATTTTGAACCATTGTGTTTTCATTATCATTTGTTTCCATGATTTTTTTTCAATTCTTCTTTAATTTCCTGGTTGGCCCATTCATTCTTTTTTTTTTTAAGATTTTATTTATTTATTTGACAGAGAGAGATCCCAAGTAGACAGAGAGGCAGGCAGAGAGAGAGAGGTGGAAGCAGGCTCCCCGCTGAGCTGGGAGCCTGATGCGGGGCTTGATCCCAGGACCCTGGGATCATGACCTGAGCCGAAGGCAGAAGCTTAACCCATTGAGCCACCCAGGCACCCTGACCCAATCATTCTTTAGAAGGATGCTCTTTAGTCTTCATGTATTTGGGTTCTTTCCAAATTTCCTCTTGTGTTTGAGTTCTAGCTTCAGAGCATTGTGGTCTGAAAATATGCAGGGAATGATCCCAATCTTTTAATACTGGTTGAGACCTGATTTATAACCCATGATGTGATCTATTCTGGAGAATGTTCCATGTGCCCTAGAGAAGAATGTGTATTCTGCTGCTTTGGGATGGAATGTTCTGAATATATCTGTGATGTCCATCTGGTCCAGTGTGTCATTTAAGGCCTTTACTTCCTTGTGGATCTTTTGCTTGGATGATCTGTCCATTTCAGTGAGAGGAGTGTTAAAGTCCCCTATTATTATTGTATTATTGTCAATGTGTTTCTTTGATTTTGTTATTAATTGGTTTATATAATTGGCTGCTCCCATGTTAGGGGCATAGATATTTACAATTGTTAGATCTTCTTGTTGGACAGACCCTTTTGAGTATGATATAGTGTCCCTTCCTCCTTTCTTATTATAGTCTTTGGCTTAAAATCTAATTGTTCTGATACAAGGGTTGCTACCCCAGCTTTCTTTTGTTGTCCATTAGCATGCTGAATGGTTTTGCACTCCTTCACTTTAAATCTGGAGGTGTCTTTGGGTCTAAAATGAGTTTTTCATAGATAGCATATTGTTGGGTTTTGCTTTTTTAATCCATTCTAATACCCTGTGTCTTTTGATTGGGGCATTTAGCCCATTCACATTCAGGGTAACTATTGAGAGAGATGAATTTAGTACCATTGTATTGCCTGTAATGTGACTATTACTGTATATTGTCTCTGCTCCTTTCTGATCTACTACTTTTAGGTTCTCTCTTAGCTTAGAGGACCCCTTTCAATATTTCCTGTAGAGCTGGTTTGGTGTCTACAAATTCCTTTAGGTTTTTCTGTTTGCTTGTTTGTTTGTTTGTTTGTTTTGTCCTGGAAGCTTTTTATCTCTCCTTCTATTTTCAATGATAGCCTAGCTGGATATAGTATTCTTGGCTGCATGTTTTTCTCCTTTAGTGCTCTGAATAGATCATGCCAGCTCTTTCTGGCCTGCCAGGACTCTGTGGATAATTCTGCTGTCAATCTAATATTTTTACCACTGTATGTTACAGACTTCTTTTCCCGGGCTGCTTTCAGGATATTCTTTTTGTCATGAAGACTTGTAAGTTTTACTATTATATGACAGGTGTGGACCTATTCTTATTGATTTGGAGGGGGCTTCTCTGTGCCTCCTGGATTTTGATGCTTGTACCCTTTGCCATATTAGGGAAATCCTCTACAATAATTCTCTCCAATATATCTTCTGCTCCCCTCTCTCTTTCTTCTTCTGGAATCCCAATTATTCTAATGTTGTTTCGTCTTATGGTATCCCTTATCTTTTGAATTGTCCCCTCATGGTCCAGTAGTTGTTTGTCTCTCTTTTGCTCAGCTTCTTTATTCTCTGTCATTTGGTCTTCTATATCACTATTTCTCTCTTCTGCCTCATTTATCCTAGCAGTAAGAGCCTCCATTTTTTATTGTACCTCATTAATAGCTTTTTTAATTTCAAGTTGGTTAGATTTTAGTTCTTTTATTTCTCCAGAAAGGGCTTGTATTTTTCCAGACAGGGTTTCTCTAATATCTTCCATGCCTTTTTAGAGCCCGACTAGCACCTTGAGAATTGTCATTCTGAACTCTAGGTCTGACATATTACCAATGTCCATATTGATTAGGTCCATAGCCTTTGGTACTGCCTCTTGTTCTTTTTTTTGTGGTGAATTTTTCTGCATTTTCATTTTGTCCAGATAAGAATATATGAAGGAGCGAATAAAATACTAAAAGGGTGGCAAAGACCCCGGGAAAATGTGCTTTAATCAAATCAGTAGAGACCCCAAATCATGGGGGGAAGAAAGAGGGTAAGAGGAAGTTCAGAAAAAAAATTTAAAGAGGAAACAAATGAAGAAAAAATATAAAAAAGAAAAAAAATATATATATATAATATTAGACTGGTGAATAGAAGAGGTAACCCACTTAATTTGGGGAGTATTTTGGTCTTTTAGAAGAAACTACCTCCCAAGATTTTAAAGAATGAAATACATATATAAGGGTAAATATATGAATGGATGGAATATGACTATAAAGACGAAAATTAAAAAAAAAATTCTAAAAAAGGAGTTGCTAATATAAGTTTGTTGGGAGAATAAAGAAAAAGACAGTGGAGAGAATTTGCTCAGGCTGGAGACTAGAACAAAGCCCTGGGCTAGATTTAGGGTCTATGTTGATCTATTAAGTTGTACCCTAAATTTTTTAGAAGAAAAAACCCATGTGTATGCAAATAATAAAGTTAGATACAATGAAGGATATAATATGACTATAATAATGAAGTTTCAAAAAATATTTTTTAATGAAAGATATTGTTAAGAGAAACTAGTTAAAAAACGTTAAAGAGGAAAGGGTAAAAGTTAAAAAATAATTAGCAGAAGAAAAAAAATAAAATTAAATAAAAATTAATTAACTTTGCAAGACTGAAGAATCATGGGGAGAAAGCCATGAATTCCATGCTTTGCTTTCTCCTATGGAATTCTGCTGTTCTCCTTGGTAAGTGAACTTGGTCTTGGCTGGATTTCTTGTTGATCTTCTGAGGGAGGGGCATGTTGTAGTGATTTTCAAGTGTCTTTGCCCGAGGAGGAACTGCACCACCCTTACCAAGGGCTAGGCTAAGTAATCTGTTCAGGTTTGCTTTCAGGAGCTTTTGTTCCCTGAATGTTTTCTGTAGAGTGCTGGAGGATGGGAATGAAGATGGCAGCCTCCCATTCTCCAGCCTGGAGGAGCTGAGAGCTCGGGACCCCACTCCTCAGTGCACCCTTGGAGAAAAGCACTCAATCACTCCCATCTCCCTGGCCTCCGGCTGCGCTCTGAGCTCACACAGCCTGTGAATAAGCTTCTCTGTCTCTGGCACAGAGCCCCACCTGGAGTCTCCAAACCCTGCAGATCCCTGAGCTCTTCTGGGGGGTCTCCCTGGATCTTATGGAGTCCCTGCTCACAAAGCAGTGATCTGTGCCACAGATCACAAGTTAAGGTAACCCAAGTTGAGAGCTCACTCCTCGGCTCCAATACCTGTGAGTTCTGTGACACTCAGACAGCCCCAATCCTTCTGTGACCCCGCAGGACCTGAGGTCACACTATCCCCACGTGGACATCACCCCGGCTTAGCTTTTGGAGAGATGTTCCTCAGTGGAGGAGACTTTTGAAAGTTCTGATTTTGTGCTCCATTGCTCTGGCACTTGTCAGGAGCCAGCCCCTCCCCCTGCAGTCTATCTTCCTGTCACTTTGGATGCACTTCTCCACCTGTCCTACCTTTCAGATAGTGGTCAATTTTCTGCTTCTAGAATTGCTGCTCTTCTTCTCTTCCTTTTATTTCCATAATATTGGCAGCAATGTGCCCACTTACATTTACAAATTTATTTATTTGAATGTTATTTCTGTTTTTTGCTGGTCTAGTTTAATGTTTGTCAGTTTTCTTGATATTCTCAAGGAAATAACCATGGTTTCCTTTATTCCATTATTTTTATATTCTCTATTTAATTTATCTTTAATATTTATCATGTTCTTTCTTCTGCTACCTTTAGGCTTAGTTTGTACATCTCCTTCTACTTAGTTTAGGTGTAAATCTGGTAATTGATGAGTTCTTTCTTCTTTTTCATTAGACATTTATAGATATAAACTTGTCTCTGAATATTACCTTCACTGCATCCTGTATGTTTTGATATGTTCTGTTTTTATTTTTATTTATTTTTGTTTTCAGATGTCTTTTGTGGTATCTTCTTTAATCTATTGACTTTGTTATGAATGCATTGTTTATTTTCCACATATCAGTGAATTTTCCAGTTTTCCTTTTGCTATTGTTGTCTAGCTTTATTCCATTGTGGTTAGAGAAGGCACTTTGTATCATTTCATTGTTGTAAAATATGTTGCAGCTAATTTTGTGGCCAATCACATGGCTTATTGTAGATAATGTTCTATGTGCATTTGAGAATGTGTATTCTGCTGTCATTGGGAGTAATATTCTATATAGGTTTGATAAATTTAGGTGTTTTGTAGTGCGTTTTAAATACTCTATTTCCTTACTGACCTTCTGTCTGTGTTTTGTATCTATTAGTGAATGTAAAATAGTGAAGTCTTCTACTATTACTATAGAATGATACCAAAGCCAGAAAGACACTACAAAGAAAAAAAGAAAACTACAGACTGATATCCCTTGTGAATAAAGGTGGAAATTCTTCTAAAAATTTTAGCAAGTCAAATCTAGCAACATGTTAAAAGGACTACACACAACAACAAGTGGAATATATCTCAAGAATTAAAGGTTGCTTTGACATATGAAAATCAATAAAAGTAACAGAATATGTTAATGGAATAAAGAAAAAAACTCTTCAGATCTTCTTAATAGATGCAGAAAAAGTACTTAACATGATTTTTAAAAGTACTTTCATGATTTAAAAAAATCAGCAAACAAAATTGAAGGGAATTTCCTAAATTGTTAAAAAGTATCAGTGAAAAACCCACAAATAGCATCACTCTTGATGGTGAAAATTGAAAACTTTCTCCCTAAAATCAGAAATAATACAATACCCACTCATGCCACTTATATTCAACATTGTACTGGTAGTTCTAACAGTGAAATTCGTCATGAAAAAGAAAAAAAAAGGCATCCAGACTGGAAATAAAGCCATAAACATAACTTTATTTGAAAAGATAATGATCATATATATGGAATATGTAATAAACCCACACAAAATAAAACTTCTAGGACTACTAAGTGCATTCATTAAAGTTGAAGATTCATGATAAGAATAAAACAATTGTTGTATTCCTATATATTAGCAATAATTGTAAATTAAATTTGAAAAGAATTACACTTACAATACCATCAAAAGAAATAAAATACTTAGGCATAAATTTAGGTAAGGTAGTTCACATCTTCTTTACTGAAACTACAAAATATTGTGGAATATAACACAATAAAAAATTAAAAAAATAATAAAAATAAATAAACAAATAAATAAATACAAAAAAAAGAAATTAAAGAATATCTAAATAATTAGATATCCCATGGTTTGGGATCAGAAGATTTAAGGTTATGAAGTAGAAATACTTACCAAATTAATCTACACAATCAAAGCAATTCTTACAAAATTCCAACAGCCTTTTATATATAAATGAAAAAAAAATCCTAAGAATCAAATGCATATGCAAGCATTCCTGAATGGGCAAAAAAATCTTGAAAAGAAGAACCAAGTTTGAAAATTCACACTTCCTGATCTCAAAAATTACTGAAAGCTACAGTAATCAAGAATATGGTCTTGACAAAAACAGACATATATATAGACAAATATAACAAAAGAGAGGGAACAGAAATAAACACATATATACAGTCAACTAATCTTTGACAAAGGTACAAAATAAAAAATAGGTAAAATATAATCTTTTTTTAAAATGGTGTTGATAAACTGGATATCCACATGTAAAAATAAAAAAAAATATGTTGGGGTATATGCTTTACAGCATACACAAGAATCAACTAAAAATTAATTACATACTTAAACATAAGACCCCAAACTGTAAAACTCTTTAAGGAAGCATTATTGTAGGTTATTATGACCTTGGATTAGGCAATAGGTTCTTAAATATGACCAAAAGCAAAGAAAAGAAGAGAAAAGGAGGAAAGAAAGAAAGAAAGAAAGAAAGAGAAATAATAGGCAGGTGTTCTGGTTCAAGGTGACAACATAGGAAGTGAATACACACAGCATAAGGAGTGAATACACATTAGAGGGAATTAACCATAGATTAGAGGTTGTAGAAGAATGGATCAGTGACTTGAAAAGCAGGGTAATGGAAAGCACACAAGCTAAACAGCAAAATTTTTTTAATGAGAATATAATAAGAGACTCATTTATATACTACTTACAACAGACTCACTTCAGATTTGAAGATGTATACAGACTGAAAGTGAAAGGATAGAAAAACACTTACCATGCAAATAGAAGCAAAAGAAAGAAAGAAAGAAAGAAAGAAAGAAAGAAAGAAAGAAAGAAAGAAAGAAACCAGCCAGACATCCAGGGTAGAAATAGTTATATCAGAAAAAAGTAGATGCTTTTAAAAAAATGACTGTAATAGGGTGCTTGGGTGAATCTGTTGGCTAAGCACCAAACTCTTGATCTCAGCCAAGGTCTTAATCTCAGGGTGATGATTTTAAGCCCCCTGTTTGGCCCCATAATGAGCATGAAGCCTACTGAGAAAACAATCTGAAAATAAAGACTGTAAAAGAAGGGCTTTACATAATGATAAAAGCATTAGTCTGACAAGAGGATATAACAATTATAAATATACATGCACCCAACACTGGACCATCTAAATATGTAAAGCAAATATTAAAAAACATAAAAAGAGAAATTGATGGTAATACTATAATAGTTGAGGACATTAACTTTCCAATTACATCAATAGATAGCTCAGACAGACAGAAAAACAATAAGGAAAATATGTCTTTGAATAAAACTGGATCAAATCCCAAGGTGAGCAGAGGAAAGGAAATAATCAAGATCATAGCAGAAATAAATGATGCAAAGGCTAAGAACAATAGAAAAAATAATGAAACCAAAGTATAGTTCTTTAAAAAGATCAACAACATTGGCAAGCCCTTAGCCAGACTCATCAAGAAAAGACTCAAATAAGTAAAATCAGAAATGAGAGAGAAGAAACAGCTAAAACCACAGAAATAGAAAGGAGGATAAGAGAACACTATGAAGGGCACCTGGGGCTCAGTCAGTTAAGAGGTTGACTCTTGGTTGTGGCTTGGGTCATGATCTTGGGGTCCTGGGACCGAAGCCTGCATTAGACTCCATGCTTGGTAGGGATTCTACTTGGAATTCTCTCTCCTGCTCCCTTTACTCCTCCCCCCACCCACACTCTATTCCTTTGTCTCTCTTTCTAAAATAAATAATCTTAAAAAAAGGATACTATGAAAAATTACATGCCAAAACACTGGTCAGCCTAGAAGAAATGGATAAATTCCTAGAAATGTACAATATCTGAAAACTAAACCAGGAAAAATTAGATAATCTGAATAGGCCAATTACAAATAGCAAAACTGAATTAGTAATATAAAATTAACAAAAAACAAAAGTCCAGGACCAGAAGGATTCACAAGTGAATTCTACCAAACATCTTAAGAAGAATTAATACCTATTCTTCTCAAACTATTCCAAAACATAGAAAACAAAGAAAACTGCCAAATTCATTCTGTCAGGCCAGCATGACCCTGGTACCAAGACCAAAGACACCATACACATGCATACACACACACTACAGGCAATATACCTGATGAATATAGATGCAAAAATACTGAACAAAATATTTGCAAACAGCATACAGTGATACATTAAAAATCATTCACTACAATCAGGAGGGTTTATTCCTGGGATGCAAGGATGGTTCAATATTTGCAAATCCATCAACATCATAAACTGCCACAACAAAATAAAGGATAAAAATCATATGATAATCCCAATACATGAAGAAAAAAAAACATTTAACATGATTTAACATTCATTCATGATAAAAACTTTCAAAACATGGAGAAAGGAGGGATATACCTTAAGATAATAAAGGTGATATACAAAAAACCCACAGCTAACATCATCCTCAAAGGGGAAAAACTAAGAACTTTCTTTCTAGTGTCAAGTACAACATAAGGATGCCCACTTTCACCACTTTTATTCAACAGAGCACTGAAAGTTCTAGCAACAGCAGCCAGACAATAAAAAGAAATGTGTCATCCATATTAGTAAAAGGAGAAGGCAAACTATTACTTTTCACAGATGACATGATACTGCAAATAAAAAATGCTAAAGATTCCACCAAAAAAGTACTAGACACAATAAACAAATTCAGTAGTGTGACAGGATACAAAATTAATACCCAGAAATCAGTAATGTTTTTATGCATTAATAATGAAGTAGCATAAAGAAAATTTAAAAAGAAAACAGCACTACTTACAATTATACCAGAAAGAATAAAGTACCTAGGAATAAACTTAATCAAAGTGGTGAAAGATCTGTACTCTGAAAGCTAAAAAACATAGATTAAAGAAATTGAATATGTCACATATAAATGGAAAGATATTCCATATCATTAATTAGAAAGAATTAATATTGTCAAAATGCCTGTATTATTCAAAGCAATCTACACATTCAGTACAATACCTATCAAAATACCAACAGCATTTTTCACAAAACAAGAATAAAAAACAGTGAAATGTGTATAGAACCATAGAAGACTCCCAATAGCCGAACAATCCTGAGAAAGAACAAAGCTGAAGGTTTCACAATTCCAGATTTATAAATATACTACAGAGCTGTAGTAATCAAAACAGTATGGTACTGGCACAAAAAGGCATATAGATCAGTGGAACAGGATACAAACCCCAGAAATAAACCCACATTTATATGGCAAATTAATCTAAGACAAAGAAGGCAAGAATATACAATGGAGGACAAAGTATTTAAAAAAAATGCTGCTGGGAAAACCAGACAACTACAGGTAAAACCATAAAATTCCTAGAAGAGAACATAGGCAGTAATTTCTCAGACACCACCCATATCAATTTTTTTTTCTAGATTTGTCTCCTAAGACAATGGAAACAAAAGCAAATTTAAACTACTGGGACTACATCAAAATAAAATTCATCTGCACAGTGAAGGAAGCCATGAACAAAACAAAAAGAAACCTATGGAATGAGAGAAGATATTTGCTAAAGATATATCTGATTAAGAGCTATTAACTAAAATATATAAAGTATTCAGGGGCGCCTGGGTGGCTCAGTGGGTTAAAGCTTCTGCCTTCGGCTCAGGTCATGATCCCAGGCTCCTGCGACCAAGCCCCACATCAGGCTCTCTGCTCAGCAGGGAGCCTGCTTCCTCCTCTCTCTCTCTGCCTGCCTCTCTGCTTAGTTGTGATATCTGTCTGTCAAATAAATAAATAAAATCTTAAAATAAAATAAAATAAAATATATAAAGTACTCAAATAACTAAACACCAAAAAAGTAATGCAATTAAAAATAGGCAAAAGACCAGAATAGTTTTTTTTTTTTCTAAAGAAGACATGGCCAGCAAACACATGAAAAAATGCTCAACACTACTAATCATCACAGAAATGCAAATCAAAACCACAGTAAGTTATCACATCATGCCTGTTAGAATGGATAAAATCAAGAAGAAAAGAAACAAGTATTGGCAAGGATATGGAGAAAAAGGAACCCTCACACTATTGATAGGGATGCAAATTAGTACAGCCACTGTGGAAAACAGATTGGAGATTGCTCAAAAAAATTAAAAAAAAGAGGCACCTGGGTGGCTCAGTCAGTTAAAGCAACTGCCTTCTGCTCAGGTCATGTTCCCAGGGTCCTGGAATCTAGCCGCACATAGAGCTCCCTGCTCAGTGAGGAGCCTGCTTCTCCAGCTCCCTCTGTTTCTCCCCCTTGTTGTGTGCTGGCTCCCTCTCTCTCTCTTTCTCTCTCTCTCTCTATCTATCTCTCTTTCTCTCTCTCAAATAAATAAATACAAATCTTTAAAAATATTTTAAAAAATTAAAAATAGAAATACCATAGGACTCAGTAATTCCACTTTACCTAGGGAAAGCAAAAACACGAATTCAGAAAGATATATGTATCCTTTGTTTATTGTAGCATTATTTATAATAATCAAGACATAGACGCCAAGACATGAAAGACTTAAGTGTCCTTCAACAGACAAATGAATAAGGAAAATATGGCATCTATGCACAGCAGAATATTACACAGGCACAACAAATGAGATTGTGCCATTTGAGAAAGATGGAAGAACCTACAGGGTATTATGCTAAATGAAGTAAGTTAGATTGAGAAAAAAAAACTACCACTTGATTTAACTCATATGAGGAATTTAAGAAATAAAACAAAGAAAAATAAGAAACAACTAAAACCAGACTCTTAAAAACAGAGAACAGACTGTTGGTTGCTAGAGGAGACTTAGGTGAGGGGATGGGAGAAATAGTTGGAGATTAAGAGTACACTCAATGTGGTGAACACTGAATAAAGTATACAATTGTTGAATCATTATATTGCAGACCTGAAAGTAATATAACACTGTGTGTTGATTATACTTGAATTATAAAATAAATCAAGTAAATTTTTTAAAATTCTGAAAATTCTTCAAGGTAAAACAAAATGGTGCTGATTAGTAATATAGAAATATAGATTACACTGATAAAGGTAACTGTACAGTCAGATTCAGAGGTCAAAGAGCTGACATTACAACTGACCATGGTTTATGTTTGTTTTTTTGTTTTTGTTTTTGTTTTTGTTTTTGTTTTTTAATATGCTATTGAATTCAGTCTGCTAGTATTTTGTTGAGGATTTTTGCATCTATGTTCATCTGGAATATTAGCTTATAATTCTATTTTATGTCATGTCTTTCTGAATTTAGAGTAATGCTCACCTTGTAACATTAGTTTGGACGTGTTTCTTCCCTTTCAATTTTTTGAAGAGTTTGAGAATTAGTGGTAATTTTTCTTCAATTGATATAATTCACCCATGAAACTACCTAGTCCTATGCTTTTATTTGTTGTTTTTTTAATTATTACTGATACAAATTCCTTACTCATAATTGAGCAATTTAGACTTCTTATTTCTTCAATACTTCAATATTGATAGGTTGCATATTTCTAGGAATTTATTTCTTAGAAATAAAAAATTCAATTTATTTCTTAGAAATAAATAATTGGGTTATCCAATTTATTGGTATATAATTGTTGATAGTAGTTTCTGGATCTTTGTATTGCTTGATATCAGTTGTAATGTCTTCTCTTTCATTTATAATTTTATTTATGTAAATATTTTTGCATGTTTAATCTATCTAAAGATTTGTCATTTTTTCTCTTAGTTTTATTGAGCTTTTGTTACTTTTCTATTTCAGTTGTTTTTAAATTTTCTGCTGTAGTTATTATTATCTCCTCCCTTCTGAAAATTTGTTCTTTTTCTAGTTTCTTGAGGTGTAAATTTAATTTGTTTACTTAAGATATTTCTGTTTTCTTAAGGTAGGTGTTTATTACCATAAACATTCCTCTTAGAACTGCTTTTGTTGAATCACATAGATTTTGGTATGCTGTTTCAATTGACAAATTTTTTCAAGGTAATTTTGATTTGTCTTTGGCTTTGGTTTTTCAGAGTTAATGTCACTTACTTTTCATGTGTTCATAAATTTTCCAATTTCTAGTTTCATACCATTGTGGTTGTGTAAAGTACTTGATAATATTTAATCTTCTTAAGCTTGTTAAGACTTGTTTTATTGCTTAACATATGATCTATCCCAGCAAATATTCTGTGTGCACTTGAGAAAAATATGCATTCTGCTGTTGCTAGATGGAATGTTCTGTATGTATCTGTTAGGTCCATTTGGTGTATAATATCCTTGAAGTTCATTGTTTCCTTATTGAATTTCTGTCCGTATGATCTATAGATAGATGAAAGTGTGGCACTGACATACTTCTATTATTGTATTGATCTCTGTTTTTTCCCTTCAGTTCTGTTAATACATAAGTGTTCCAATGTTGGATGTATGTACAGTATTACTCCTTATCTAGGGGAGATATGTTTCAGAACCCTCAGTGGATACCTGAAACCATGAATAGTACCAAACCCTATATATACTATGTATTTTGCTTACACATACAAACCTAAGATAAAGTTTAGTTTATAAACCAGGCACAGTAAGAGTTTATCAGCAATAACTAATAATGAAATAAGACAATTAAAACAATACACTGTAAAAAAATTGTGTGAATGAGTCTGTTTCTTTCGCTCAAATATATTATTTTACTGTACTCACACTTCTTGTGATGATATGAGATGATAAAATGCCTATATCATGAGATGAACTGAAGTGAATTTTGTAGGCACTATGATGTAACATTTGGCTACTATCGACATTCTGTTGATACATCAGAAGGAGGATCATTTGCTTCAGATCTGTTGTTGATCACAGGTGACTGAAAACTGTGTAAAGTGGAATAATGGTGAAGAGAAGACTTCTATCTATCATCTATCTATCTATCTCTATCTATAATTGTTATATTCTCTTGATGAACTGACTCCTTTGTTATTATATAATGGTCTTCCTTTCCTCATGCCATTTTAACTGAATGTCCATTTTGTCAATATAATTATTATCACCCCTAGTCATTTTTGTTTACACTTTGCATGTAAAATATTTTCTCATCTCTTCACTATCAGCCTAGATATACCTTTAAAGCTAAAGTAAATCTCTTGTGAGGGGAAGAGGAGGAGGAGGGGTCCCTAAGCTGCCTCATCCCTCAAAACTGCTAGATAAATATCAAATCATTCTAAACACCCAAGAAATCAATCTGAGGACTGAGAGAAAAAACAAACAAACAAACAAACACTACAACGATACAAGTAGAATTGTAGCAGGTAGGAGCTGAGCAGAGTTGATTTCAGGGACATAAGAACTGCAGGTGCTATGGGAGCTGTGGAGGGGAGGCAACCTTGCTTGCAGAGACTACTTCAAGATATTATAAGCAATGGAGTGCAAAATCTGAAGTTTTAGAAGTCTTTCACCACTGTGGTCATGTCTAGTTCTGCAGTACTTCTGTGTTAAAGGACAATGGAACATGGAAGTGGACAGCATGTTCTGAGGACCCCTTGGGTCACATGGGGAAAAATGTCTCCCCTGCTTGGAGTGCATTTTGTAGTGGTGTCAAGGCTTTTCCTGGGACAGAAGAAAAGGTGGTAACAGTGTGCTGAACTCTTCCCAGGCATAGAGGCAGGGATTCCCACTGAAGGCAGTGAGACTTGGTGACAGTTTTCTTCTCCATCTTGCCATAAACTCTGAACTGCTATGTGGTCATGTGATGACTTTCTTCGGATAGACAACAAATAGCAAAAGCATGGCATGAACCTCCCTCAGAGGTTCAGCAATGAGCCACACCATGCAAGTCCCTAAAATTTTGAGTTTAGAAAACCAGCCACACACTTGAGGTTAAACTGTTCAGACACAAGATAGGGTGAAAGCAGGGACATAAGAAGGGTTATTGTATTCTTTTCTGTGAAGGCTTCCTAAAAGAGTAGCAGACTCAAGCTCTGTCCCAGGGACAAGAAATCATCATGAAACTGTGTCACCCAGCACCCATCAGCACTGATCTATCCCAGTGAGCTAAACAGAGCCACCAATGGAGACTAAACCTGCTTACACCAAGTCCTATACCCTGCACACTACAGGCACATCTCCACTAGGGCAAATTCTCCTGAGAGTGAGAGTAGTAGGCCCCTCCCCCAGAAGACCAGCACAAAACCCTCTCTAGCACCAAGTCTACTGATAATAGAGTGTTGAAAAGCTTCAGCATTAGGGGGAAAATTATCTAACTTATAATTTCCTTTGGGATTTTTGTTCATTTGTTTGTCTTTTTATCTTGTGTTTTTGTTTTGGATACAGAAAGAACAATTTTTATTTTATTTTATTTTAAAATTATTTTAAATTTATTATAATTTCTTTTCTCTGTCAAGCTTCTCTTAACAAGCAAAATACACTTAGGATCTAGCTTCCTTTATTTATTTTTAATTTTTCATTCTAATTTACCTTAATTTAATTTTAGTTTTTATTTCTTTATTCTTTATCTCCACAATGACAAGAGAGAGGCAGTCACCTCAAAAGAAAGAACTGGAAGAAATTATGGCCAGGGTTTTAATCAATACCAATATAAGTAGGATGTCTGTACTAGAATTTAAAAACAACAATTACAAGGTAGTAACTTGGCTTCAAAAAAATTCAAAGATAATAGAGAATGTCCTACTGCAGAGATAAAAGCTCAAAGCTCATTAGACCAAAAATAAAAATGCTATAATTAAGATGCAAGCCCAAACGAATGCCATAAAAATGTGGATGGATGAAGCATAGGAATGAATCAGTGATACAGAATATATAGTAATGGAAAATAATGAGTGTGAAGAGAAGAGGCAAACAAAGGTAATGGATCAGGAAGGTAGACTTAGGGAACTCAGTGCCTTATTAAAATGTAATAGCATTCATATCACAGGAATCCAAGAAGATGAAAGAGAAAAAAGGGCAGAAGTTTTATGTGCAGAAAAAAGGGCAGAAGTTTTAAGTTTTATTTATTCAGTAAATTATAACTGAAAAATTCCCTAACCTGGAGAAGGACACAGACATCAAAATCCAAGAAGCAGAGAGAACTTGCATTAAATTCGACAAAATCTGGCCATCACCAAAGCATATCATAGTCAAATAGACAAAATAAATGGAGAAGAAAAGAATCCAGAAAGTAGAAGGAGAAAAAGTCCTTAAACTACAAGGGAAGACAGATCAGGTTCACAACAGATGTATCCTCAGGAAACTGGCAGGTCAGGAAAAAAGTCTCAGGGTATATTCAATATGCTGAATGGGAAAGATATGCAACCAAGGATACTTGATCCAGCAAGGCTATCATTCAGATTAAAAGGAGATAGTGTTTCACAGGGGAGTTTATGACCACTAAACAGGCCTTGTAGGAAATATTAAAGGGGACCCTTTGAGTTAAAAAAAAAAAACAAAAACAAAATAAACAAAGACAACAAAGGAACAGAGAACAACACCAGAAACATCAACTTCATAGGTAAAACAATGACATTAAATTCTATCTTTCTATAATCACTCCAAATGTAAATGGACTAAATGACAATAAAAAAACACAAGGTATCAGAATGGATTTTAAAAATTCCATCTAAATTTTGCTTACAAGAGACTCGTTTTAGACCTAAAGAAGCATACAGATTGAAAATGAGGGATTAGAGAGACACTGATGATGCAAATGTATATCAAAAAATTGAGCCAGAGTACTTATATCAGACAAACTAGATTTTAAACTGAAGACTGTAACAAGAAATGAAGAAGGGCATTACATCATACTTAAGGGGTCTATCCTTCAAGAAGATCTAACAACTGTATAGTTATGACCCCAACTTGGGATCACCCAAATATATAAATCAACTAATAACAAATATCTAGAAACTCATTGTTAATAATGCAATAGCAGGGGATGTTAACACACTACTTACAGTGATAGATAGAACATTTAAGCAGAAAATCAACAGGGAAACAATGGCTTTGAATGACACACTAGACAAGATGACCTTAACAAATATATTCAGAACATTTCAACCTAAAGAAACAGAATATGCATTCTTTTCTTTCTTTCTTTTTTTGTTATTATGTTATGTTAGTCACCATACAGTACATCATTAGTTTGTGATGTAGTATTCCATTATTTATTGTTTGCATGTATTACCCAGTACTCCATGCAATCCATGTTCTCCTAAATACCCACCTCCAGGCTCACACACACACCCTTCTAAAACTCTCATTTTGTTTCCCAGAGTTTCTAGTTTCTCATGGTTCATCTCCCACTCCGATCCCCCCCCTTCATTTTCCCTTTCCTTCTCCTAATGTACTTCATTTGATTCCCTATGCTCCACAAATAAGGAAACCTTATGGTAATTAAATTTCTCTGCTTGACTTATTTCACTCAACATAATCTCTTCCAGTCCTATCTATGTTGATGCAAAAGCTGGGTATTCAACCTTTCTGATGCCTGAGTAATATTCCATTGTATATACGGACCACATCTTCTTTGTCCATTTGTCTATTGAAGGGCATTTTGACTCTTTCCACAATTTGGTTATTGGGACTTCATCAAGATTAAAAAAAAAAAACTTCTATATAGCAAAGGAAACAGTAAACAAAACAAAGAGGCAACCCACAGAGTGGGAGAAGATATTTGCAAACAACACTACAGACATAGGGTTGATATCCAAGATCTATAAAGAACTTTTCAAACTCAACACCCAAAAAACAAATAATCAAGTCAAAAAATGGGCAGAAGACATGAACAGACACTTCTCCAAATAGGACATACAAATGGCTAACAGACACATGAAAAAATGTTCATCAGTAGCCATCAGGGAAATTCAAAATAAAACCATATTGAAATACACATTCTTTTCAAGTGCATATGGAACATTGCCCAGAATAGATCATATGCTGGGTCACAAATCAGCTTTCAACTAGTACAAAAAGACTGAGATCATGCCATCCATATTTTCAGGCCACATTTTGAAACTTGAAGTCAACCACAAGACAAAATTTGGAATGCTCACAGATACATGGAAGTTAATAACATCCTACTAAAAAGTGAATAGGTTAACCAGGAGATTAAAGAACAACAACAACAACAACAACAACAAAACTACATGGAAGCAAAGAAAAATGAAAACACAACAGCCTAAAACCTTTGGGATGTAGCAAAGGTGCTCCTCAGAGGGATATCAAGAAAAACAATCACACTTACAATTGCACCAAAACCAATAAGACACCTAGAAATAAACCTAATGAAAGAGATAAACTAGCTGCACTCTGAAAACAATTGAACACTAATGAAAGAAATTGAAGAGGACACAAAGAAATGGAAAAGCATTCTATGCTCACAGATTGGAAGAACAATCATTGTCGAAATGTCTATGGTACCCTAAGCAATCTACACATTTAATGCAATACTTATGAATATACCACCAGCATTTTTCACAGTTCTAGAACAAACGGTCCTAAAATTTGTATGGAACTACAAAAATTTACGAATAGTCAAAGCAACCCTGAAAAAGAAAACAAAAAATGCATCATTATTCCAGATTTCAAGCTATATTACAAAGCTATAGTCATCAAGACAGTATGGTACTGGCATAAAAACAGACGCACAGATCAATAGAAAAGAATAGAAAATCCAGAAATTAACCCACAATTGTATGGTCAATTAATCTTTGACAAACCAGAAAAGAATATCCAATGGAAAAAAGATAGTCTCTTTCAAAATGGTTTTTGGAAAACTGGACAGTTACATGCAGAAGAATGAAACTAGACCATTTTCTTACACCATATGCAAAAATAAACTCAAAATGAATGAAAGACCTAAATGTGAGACAGGAAACCATCAAAATCCTAGAGGACAACATAGGCAGCAACCTCTTTGACCTCAGCTGTCACAGCTTCTTACTAGACACGTCACTGGAAGCAAGGGAAATAAAATCAACAATGAACTATTGAAACTTCAAGATAAAAGCTTCTGTACAGTGAAGGAAACAATCAACAAAAAGGTAGCCTATGGAATGGGAGAATATATTTATTTGCAAATGACATATCTGATAAAGTGTTAGTATCCAAAATCTATATAAAGAGCTTAAAAAAAACTCAATACCCCAGAAACAAATAATCCAGTAAAGAAATGTTCAGAAACAAGAATAGACATTTTTCCAAAGACTACAACCAGTTGACTAAGAGACCCATGAAAAGATGCTCAACATCACTCATCATTAGGGAAATACAAATCAAAGCCAAGATGAGATACCACCTCATACTTGCCAGAATGGCAAAAATTAACAACATAAAAACTAACAGGTGTTGACAAGGATATGGAGAAAGGGGAACCCTCTTCCACTATTTGTGGGAATTCAAACTGGCACAGTCATTCTGGAAGACAGTAAACAGTTCCCCAACAAGTTCAAAACAGGATTACCCTGTAACCCAGCAATTGTACTAAGTAACTACACAAATATTACAAAAACA
The DNA here is from genome assembly GCF_009829155.1 of Mustela erminea. Lineage (NCBI taxonomy): Eukaryota > Metazoa > Chordata > Mammalia > Carnivora > Mustelidae > Mustela > Mustela erminea. The sequence continues at coordinate 73,778,078 of NC_045635.1, read as the reverse complement.
GATTTGAAGGGGTACATGCAGCCCCATGTTTTTAGCAGCATTATCAACCATAGACAAACTATGGGGAGACCCCAAATGTCCATTGACTGTTGAATAGATAAAGAAGATTTGGTATATATACATACAATGGAATATTACTCAGACATCAAAAAAATAAAATCTTGCCATTTGCAAGGATGTGAATGGAGCTAGATGTATTATGCTAAGAAAAAAAAAGTCAGAGGAAGACAAATGCTATATGATTTCACTCATATGTGGAACTTGAGAAACAAAACAGAAGAGCATATGAAAAGGGGTAGAAACAAAAGAGAGAAGGGAAAACAAACCATGAGAGACTGTTAACTATAGAGAAGAGAGGGTTGATGGAGGGAAGTGGTTGGGAGCATGTGGGGATGGACTAAATGGGAGATGGGTATTAAGGAGGGCACTTGTTCTGATGAGCTCTGGGTATTGTATGTAAGTGATGAATCACTGAATTCTACTCCTGAAACAATATTGCACTGTATGTTAACTAACTAGAATTTGAATAATTTTTAAATTAGAAAAAAATAATAAATAAATAAAATATTTTTAAAAAAGTAAAACTTCTTTCCACACCAGCTCAGAGTCTTGGCTGGGAAAAAAGATACCTGAAAAAGGATAGGCTACCCTGAAAGTACTTCTTGTGAAACATAGCTGTTTACCATCCCCAGGTAATAAAACAGAGGTTGGAAACCAAAAAAAAAAAAAAAAAAAAAAAAAGTAAATCTCTGGTAAGCAACACACTGATGGATCTTGTGGGGTTTTTTTTGTTTGTTTGTTTTTGTTTTTTTTTTTTTTTAATCCATTCAGGCACTCTGTCTTTTGAGTGGAGAATTTAGTATGATTTTGTAATTATTGATAAGTAAGAATTTATTATTGTTGTTATTTAAATTGTTTTCCTACTGTATTACAGTTCTTTTTTTTTCTTCCTCTTTTGTTGTGTTTCTTTTTGATTTGATGATATTTTTGTAATGCTATGCTTTGGTTACTTTTTCTATCCTTTGCATATTTACTTGAAATTTTTTCTTTTCTTTGTGGTTACCATGATGCTTACATAAAACATAATTATAGCAGTCTATTTTAAGGTGATAACAACTTATTTTTGTTTATTATTTTTTATATCTTAATTTAATTTTATTTTTTTCAGTGTTCCAAGAGTCATTTTTTATGCATTATTCCTAGTGCTCCATGCAATAGAGCCCTCCTTTTTTAAAAAAAAAAAAAGATTTAATTTATTTATTTGACAGAGAGAGACATCACAAATAGGCAGAGAAGCAGGCAGAGAGAAAGGAGGAAGCAAGCTCCCTGCTGAGCAGAGATCCCGATGCAGGGCTGGATCCCAGGGCCCTGAGATCATGACCTGAGCCGAAGGCAGAGGCTTAACCCACTGAGCCACCCAGGCGCCCAATAGAGCCCTCCTTAATACCCACTAAACAACTTATATTCAATCCCATTAAAAAACTCCACACTTTGACTTCTCCCTCCCTTGCTTTTTATGTGATTGACATAAAAATGTCTTTCTTTTTTTAAAGAAGATTTAATTTATTTATTTGACAGAGAGAGATCACAAGTAGGCAGAGAGAGAGGAAGCAGGCTCCCTGCCGAGCAGAGAGCCCAACATGGGGCTCGATCCCAGGACCCTGGGATCATGACCTGAGCTGAAGGCAGAGGCTTTAACCCACTGAGCCACCCAAATTTCTTTCTTTCAATGTGTATCAATTAATAATGTATTGTAGATGCAGCTATATTTTATACTTTTGGGATTTATAAATATTTATTTATTTATTTTGAGAGAGAGCACACAAGTAGGTAGAGGGGGCAGAAGACAAGGGAGAAGGGGAGAAGCATACTCCCTGCTGAGTGCAGAGCCTGATGCAGGGCTTGATCTCTTGACTAGATCATGACCTTAGCTGAAATCAGGAATTAAATCTTAACTGACTGAACCACACAGGCACAGTGATGTTTTTGTTTTTAAATTGTATGCTAGAGTTAAAAGTAATTTGCACTCCAACACACAATGATAGGTTATTCTGAATTTGACTATGTACTTAGACCTTTACCAGTGAGTTTTATACTTTCATATGTTTTCATGTTGTTACTTAGCATCAGTTTATTTCAATTTTAAAAACTCCATTTAGCTTTTTTTTATATAAGGCAAAAGTAGTAATGATAAAGTGCCTCAGCTTTGTTTGTCTGATAATGTCTTATTTCTTTGTCCTAGGTATACTGTTCTTAATTGGCAGGGTTTTTTTTTTTTGTTTTTTTTGTTTTGTTTTGTTTTGTTTGTCTTTAAAACCGAATATATCATTCCATTTCATACTGGCTTGCAAATTTTCTGCTTAGAAAATTGCTGATAGCCATATGAAAGGGTTCCATTCTCCATGTTGAGTTGTTTTCTCTTGCTGCTTTCCATTATCTCTTTATCTTTGAATTTTGACAATTTCCTTATAATGTATCTTGGAGTGATCTTTGGGCTGATTTTCCTTGTTGGTTTTTTTTTTTTGTATTTTTTTTTTGTTTGTTTGTTTTTTAACTTCCATGAATCTGAGTGTCCATATCTCTTCCGAGATTTAAAAGGTTTTCACTCATTATTATTTTTTAAATAACCTTTCTGTCTCTTTCTATCTTATACTTCTGGGAATTTCACATAGAATATATTAACTCATTTGGTTGTGTCCTAAAGGCTGTATGTTTCCTACACCTTTTTTCATTCATTGTTCTTTTTGTTCCTCTAATTTCAAATAACTTCCTTTGAATTCACTGTTTCTTTCTTCTGAATGATTGAGTCTGTTGTTGATTTCTACTGACCTTTTATGTCTCTGTCACTATCCTCTTCATTACCATGATGTCTGTTTGGTTCTTTTTCATTGTTTTCATGTCCTTATTAAACTTATCATTTTGTCCGTGCATCAGATTTTTATTTCATTTAGTTATCTATTTGTGTTATTTTTTTCTTTCTTTTTTTCTTTCTTTTTATCATGGAGATTCTTTAAGATAATTATTTTGATTTTCCTGTCTGGTAATTTGTAGATCTCCATTTCTTTGAAGTCAAACACTGGAATTTTATTGGTTTTCTTCGGTGATGATTTATTTGTCTGAATATTCTTGCTCCATGTAGTCTTGTATTGTTTGTGCATTTGAAAGAACAAAAACTGCTTCTTATATTTACAGACTGGTTTCAGCAGGTAAATACTTCATTCTGTCAGGTACCTGGACTGATGGGATTGCCCCCAGGGTCACTGTTAATCAGGATTTTACTCAGGTCACATGGCTGTTACTATGTCTGTAGTGGGGTCTGTGGTTTGTACAACCATTACTTGGAACTTAGGTGGTCTTGTATCTGATCTAGTCTCATTTATAGATGAAAAGGACTGCCTCCAGGACATTGCTTAGTAGGGTAAGTGCTATGCATAAGTCTGCTTCAGGGAAATTAGGTCCATGGCTGGTAGGCCTGTTTCCAGGTGGGTGTGACTCTAATCAGAACCCTGGGAACAACCCCACTAAGTCACTGTTTAATATCTCTGGGTGACAGGACTAGACCCAGACCACAGCTGAGAAAGACTGGAACCAAATTAGTGAAAAATCAGGGACAACAGCTGGGACTGAAGTCTTCAGTCTTCTCTTCAGTGTTATAGAGATACATGTCTTCTGTCAAGTTCCTGGTAAGGTAAAACTCTCCCTGGACTATGTCTAAAATGGGCTGGAGCCAGGTCACAGGTCTGCCTCATGATCTGCAATCAGACCATGGCCAGAAGGCCTGCCTACTGGGGCATGGATGGGTAGGTTCTTTTCTGAGTCCGTTGATCAGAACTGCTCCAAGAACACAGCTGAGTGCAGGTGGAGCCAAGACACAGGCCACTACAGTGTCCATAATCAGGACCAAATTCAGCTAGTTTGGCTTTTCCTAGGTCCCATGGCAGATTGTGCTGGTGGCAGGACCAAAGACAAATGGGGCTCTTACTAGGTACACAGGGTTTCTGAATCTTTATCCAGTGTCACCAAAAAATGTCCTGTGATCTGGACATGAGACTGCTTTCTAAAATAGCTTTGCTTGGTCTTGGCCTTGATCAGTGTTTCACAATCTCCTACATGGGTCCCAAAGCTCTCACAAAAGCACTTTTTTCCGTGAGTAGATGTCAAATTACTGTTGTGGGGGGAGAAGTAGGGGACTTTTTATTCTGCCATCTTGATCAAAATGGCATTATTTTACACAACCTAAATGTCTAAAAATTTGAGGTAAGGTGAATTATTTGTACCTCTGAACTGTGTGATAGAATGAAGTAATTAAAAACATGTTGTATTGTAAAAAATGATGTAATATATTGTTATATAGAAAAAGCAAGTTCCAAAATAGTATGTACAAGGAAACTTCTGGGTTTTGGTCTGATGTGTTAAGAGCTTATATGTTGTCATTATTGTCCTCACAAGAAGAAGGAGGTGGACTGAAAATTAACACCTCTTCTTATATTCATCAGAAAGTTGAGGTCAAAGGACAAAAACTGCCAGGAAAATTGGAGAAATTGATATTGAGAATTACAGCTTGCCAGTAGCAGAAATCCACCACTGAAGCTAGTACTGGTTGGAACACTTAAACTCTAATTAATGAATTGCTGGAGGCTCAGGGTGGACTAACGTGAGAAATAAAAACGTCACATGTGCAGTCCTAGTGGGGATCTCAAAACCCTATAAATTTTATCTCCAGGAGCCCTACCAAATCCACTTGATGAAGGTTGGAGAAAAATCCTCTCATGCTTCTGGCACAGGGAGGGAAAAGTATGCATTTTGAAAAATAGCCAGAGCATTCTGTTCTTAACCATGGCACATTCTCAAAAGAAACTATTCATTAAAGACTAACCCACTTTTTTTTTCCTACCAGGACCTAACTAACCTGGGGGAAGGGAGATACACAACTTCAGTACCCTCTGGTTGTTTTGACTGACCTAAGGAAAGAAAAAAGAATCTAAGAAGCACTTGTGAAAATTACAATCCGGGGACACATCCTTTTAAATGACTGAGGCTAGTCATAGGAGTATAGAATTTTTCCTCTCCCTCACACTATACCACCACATCAATCTGGCTACTGTCTGATAATACTGGATTACAACTTAAAGAACCACAAGATTCAGACCTTATTTAAAAAAGGACTCTTAGGAAAATCCAAAGATAACAAGGGAAATAAAAACAGCACACTAGAGAAAAATTTAGCCTCCTCTAACTGCAGCTACAGCAAATAGTAAACAGACTATCTCCCAATCAGAAAAACAAAACCTTTAACAAATGTATCAGTTCTGACTTTGAACAAAAGATTACAAGACATGCTAAAAGGCAAACAAAAAAAAAGAAAGAAAAGAAAATACAAGTAAGTATCAAAATTAGACTAAGATATGACAGAAATTTTGGAAGTATCAACTTGATTTAAAATAATTATGATAAATATGCTAAAATTCCATTAGAAAAAGTAGACAACATGGAAAAGCACATAGATTATGTGAGCAGAGATACACTTGATAAAAAAGAATTGAAAGGATATGCTAGAAATCAACAATACTATAAAAAGTAATAAATAATTTCAGTGTGCTCACCAGTAGATTAAATATGGCCTTGGAAAGAATCAGTGAGTTTGAAAATATGTCCATAGACACTTCTAAAACATAAATGTAAAGAAAAAAATGATTTGACAATCTAAGAGAGCTATTTATTCAAAATAATTATAACAACAATGTATTTAATGATTATAGTTTATGGATAACTGAAATAAATAATAACAATATGACCAGTGGTGGCAGGGAGGAATTTGGAATAGTATGTTATAAAGTACTTAACTATCCATGAAGAAGTACAGTGTTATTTGAAAATTGATTTAGATTAGTTGTAAATGTATACAGAAATCTCTAGAGCATCCACTTAGAATTTTTATTTATTTTTTTTGAAGATTTTATTTATTTATTTGACAGACAGAGATCACAGGTAGGCAGAGAAGCAGGCAGAGAGAGAGTTGGAAGCAGCTCCCTGCTGAACAGAGAGCCTGATGCGGGGCTTGATCCCAGGACCCTGGGATCATGACTTGAGCCGAAGGCAGAGGCTTTAACCCACTGAGCCACCCAGGCGCCCCCCTATTTTTTTTAAGATTTTATTTATTTATTTGACAGACAGAGATCACAGGTAGGCAGAGAAGCAGGCAGAGAGAGAGGAGGAAGCAGGCACTTAGAATTTTTAAAAATAAATTTATTTGAAATGCTAAGTATAGAGACAATAATTTAATCATAAAAATATTTAATTAAAACCAAAGAAAGGGGTGCCTGGGTGGCTCAGTGGGTTAAAGCCTCTGCCTTCGGCTCAGGTCATGATCCCAGAGTCCTGGGATAGAGCCCTGCATCAGGCTTTCTGCTCCGCAGGGAGCCTGCTTCCCCCTCTCTCTCTGCCTGCCTCTCTGCCTACTTGTGATCTCTGTCTGTCAAATAAATAAATAAAATCTTTAAAAAAAAAAAAAAAAGAAAGATGAAAAAGAGTAGGAGACAAAACAAGAGAAAAAATTTTAATAAATGAATTGGTTAGTGCTGATTCACAGACCTGTACCCCTGGGGATAAAAATACATGTTTATAAAAAATAAAAAAATTAAAAAAAATGAATTGAACATAATTATGTAGATTAAACCAAATATATTAATAATAACATTATATGTTCTATATACACTAATTAAAGGACATAAATTGCCAGAGTGGATTAAAAAGAACCAAACATGTGCTGTATTTAAAATAATATGTACAATATGACTTCAATTTTTAGAAGCTTTAGATCCATATCCATATCTTTATTTTAATAACAAAGAAAAACAGGATGAAAAGGATGTAACTCAAAAATCATTATAAAAGTTATTATGGGGGCCCCTGGGTGGTTCAGTGGGTTAAAGCCTCTGCCTTCAGCTCAGGTCATGATCCCAGGGTCCTGGGATCGAGTCCCACATCGGGCTCTCTGCTCGGCAGGGAGCCTACTTCCCTTCCTCTCTCTCCCTACTTGTGATCTCTGTCAAATGAATAAATACAATCTTAAAAAGTTAAAAAAATAAAAGTGATTATGTATTGGTGATAAAGTTGTAAGTAGAATTTATTTGATTTGTCTCTACATATTTTGAAAATCATCTACAATGAAATGATATAATTTTTGTAATGAGAAAAGAACAATAAATTTTATGAAAATAGCAATGCAGGGTGCCTGGGTGGCTCAGTTGGTTAAGCATTTGCCTTTGGCTTAGGTCATGATCTCAGGGTCCTAAGATCGAGTCCTGCATTGGGCTCCCTCCTTAGCGGGGAGCCTGCTTCTCCCTCTGTCTCTACCCTGCCACCCCACTACTTCTGTGCTCTCTCTTTCTCACTATCTCTCTCTCAAATAAAATTAATAAAATCTTTAAAAAAATAAAATAGAAATGCAATTGGAAAAGTTTGTGCATTTTACAAGTCAGTGTCTAACTTTTATAGAGAAAGGTATCTATGAATTAGGACCCAACCTGAGTAATAAAATATGATTGACCCTAGTTCTGGGTTTTCTTAGTGCAATGTGTATTAATACATATTTTTTATTAAAAAATAAGCAGCCATAATAACATTCTATATTCATTGTAGCACAGTAAAAAATTTTAGAAACAGAAAAAATCAACTTTATATACATCGACACTTCCAAACTCACAATGTAATACTTATAGACTTACAGGTGTGTGTGTGTTTCTGTGTGATTATGGTACTCATAGTTTTGTGGTTTGACTTTTTTTTTTCACTTATTTATGTATAGTGAACTTATTCTCATGCCCATTATATATACAAAATATCCATGACTGCACAGAAGTCCCCTCAATGGAGGCAACATGATTTATTTAACTAATACCTATTGCTGGACATTTAAAGTTTATTTCATTTTTCTCTAGATACAAAAAAGTGCCTGTGTGAATAATCTTGTATAACCATTTTTATATGGCTGTGGCAAGGATTTTATAGAATAAATTTATAAAAATTAAATACTAGTCCAAAGGTATGAGAATTTATGAAACTTTTGAAGCATATTGATAAATTTTCCTTCAAAATGCTTAATAGTAAACACTATGTATTGTATTTTTCCACACATATTCATTAACACCAAACATAATTACTAATTTTCCTTTCTGTTAGTATTATATGTAAAAGAGTGTTTCTCATTTCAATTTGCATTTTATTACAAGTGAGTTTGACTATGCTTCAAATTTGAATTTTTTAATTAATAATTAACCTGTCCAATTTTCATTTGACTTTTTCTTATTAATTGGGAATAACTCTTTATACAATAAAAAGTTCCTAACCCTTTGTCAGTCTGTATTGTGAATACATTGCCTGTTTTCATTTTTTATTTTTGTCTATTGTTTTTCTTTAACTTCTGTTTTATAGTATGTTTAATATGTAGATAAGGTTGTTTAGTAAGATTTAAATTCCTCAATCTTTTCCTTTATAGTTTCTGTCTTAGGGGTTATGCTTATAGAAGCTTTTCTTTTCACAACACAATATAGATATTAATCAATACTTGTATTGTTTCTTTCAAAAATTAGACTTCCAGATTTAGCAGTCATTACATACAAATTCCATGTAGGCACATTTAAACACATCTTGTAGTAAAAGCAAATGATTTCCAATATTAAAAAGAGTATTTACCAGTATATATTTTATTATTCTATAACTAGAAGCATAAGTTTTTGCATAGATACCGGTATGTATGTGAATTTGTATATATTTGGGCAAAGCAGCACTTTTTTTCTCTCCTTTAGAAGCATCTGTATTGTCTGTACAGATATATGTGCACACACATGTTAATGATGTAAGTCTTTATCAGGTAATTGATGCTGTAGCCATAATTTTTCACTATATTGTTAGGGTTATATCTTAAAACATCTTACAGCAGAAATTTTTCAAAACATCACTGTATGTACAAATTCAGTATTACTTTAATTCACTTGCATACATTCGAGGAGGAATGTTGATATAAAATCATAACACTTTTATATATATTGCTATATTCCATGCAGCCAAACTAGACCATGTAATTGGAATTGTGTTCTTAGTAGTTGACATACATCTTTTACACCAATTTTCAACCAAAATTCCTTTTAGTAACTATTTTAATAATGTATATCCAATAAACCTATCCTTATCAATGATGCTGATGACTTTTAGCTTCTTAGAGAAAACTATCATTAAGTAGGTGCTTTTGGCTTTTAATCTGTACATAACTGGAGCTGTTTTAATTATCAAAATGGAATCACTTAGTACTGGCTAAAGGTAATATACTTTGTCTTCAGTTTTTCATTAGACTTGTTCTGTGAAGATACTACTTTTATAGAAAAATAAATCTAAATGTATTCAGTAACAACCCATTGTTGCAATTTTTTCATTAGGCACTGTGAGACCGACAATGTTACAAATAAATATTTTAAATAGTAAATTACATAAGAAGAAATTCTATGGAGGTGGTTATTGTTGCTGTAGTGCCTTAGGTCCTCTAAAAATGATATCTCTGGACCACAGTCATCCATATACACTATATATATATATATATATATATATATATATATATAAAATTTGAGGATATTCACCCTGAAAGAAAATCTCACTGAGAAACATTACTATTACAGGGTTCTTTGTCATCCTTGAGGTGGAACTATTATTCACCATGTTTTCTTGGCAGCCTGATTCATATGGGAGTTACACAAAGGCACTGTGTGTGTTCTGAGTAATTCATTTGAATGGCATATTTAAGAACTAGTGGTTGCTCACTGATAATTCTAATTTTCTCCTTATAAAAGCATGAAAAAACTCAGCAAAACAGAGTATTGCAAGCCACTTGATAAGGTAAGGCAGAGATATTTGTACTTCAGATTGTGGCCTGTCAATATTTATCAGTAGTAAGAACCTAACAAGAGTTTTCTTCTGTAAAACTTATTAATACCCAGTAATTTGCCAGTAATTTGATGTTTAAAATTCTTGGAAAGGTAAGTTAGAAAACAATGATATACTTATCAAACTAATATCAGTGCAGTTTAGAGAAATTAAAGTGATTATTTGAGGGGAAGTAATAAGATCACAGTTATGGGATATTATTTTTTAGTTGATTATCACAACAAAACAGTGGTGGTTTAGAGATTTTAATTTTTTTTAGTTTTATTTTATTTTTTCAGTGTTCCAAGATTCATTGTTTATCCACCACACCCAGTGCTCCAGGCAACACATGCCCTCCTTAATACCCACCACTAGGCTCACCCATCCCCCAATGCCCCTCCTCCCTTCCAAAACCTTCAGTTTGTTTCTCAGAGTCCACAGTCTCTCATGGTTGAAGATGTAGGTAGTTGGTTCACAAAGTTCTTCAAGAAATGTCTCCCATTAAACTTTACTTTTAATCCTTAGATTATGCTAGCATAAATTCACTGGTAGTTTAGTCATAAGAGGAAATAATACTGCTCCTTTTACCATTCAACATTGTGATAATTGTTAGACTTATGCCCAGAGGCTTCATGCTAACATTTTTCAGAATGTTAATGAAATATATGGGCCTGAACTGACCTTTTAGGCATGTTGAAAAAAATGATGCCCAACATTTTCTCTTAACATTTGAGCATAACAGGGACACTGTCAACTTGAAATTCAGAAGGCTGGTTTATACATTCTATTCTTTTTCTTTTCTTTACTTTTTCTTTTTTTTCTTTTCTTTTCTTTCTTTTTCTTATATTTTTTATTTTTATTTTTATTTTCAGCATAACAGTATTCCCTGTTTTTGCACCACACCCAGTGTCCCATGCAATCCATGCCTTCTCTAATACCCACCTGGTTCCCCCAACCTCCCACCCCCCACCGCTTCAAACCCCTCAGATTATTTTCAGAGTCCATAGTCTCTCATGGTTCACCTCCCCTTCCAATTTCCCTCAACTCCCTTCTCCTCTCTAACTCCCCTTGTCCTCCATGTTATTTGTTATGCTCCACAAATAAGTGAAACCATATGATAATTGACTCTCTCTGCTTGATTTATTTCACTCAGCATAAATCTTCCAGTCCCATCCATGTTGCTACAAAAGTTCGGTATTCATCCTTTCTGATGGAGGCATAATACTTCACAGTGTATATGGACCACATCTTCCTTATCCATTTATCCGTTGAAGGACATCTTGGTTCTTTCCACAGTTTGGCGACTGTGGCCATTGCTGCTATAAACATTGGGGGTACAGATGGCCCTTCTTTTCACTACATCTGTATCTTTGGGGTAAATACCCAGTAGTGCAATTGCAGGGTCATAGGGAAGTTCTATTTTTAATTTCTTGAGGAATCTCCACACTGTTCTCCAAAGAGGCTGCACCAACTTGCATTCCCACCAACAGTGTAAGAGGGTTTCCCTTTCTCCACATCCCCTCCAACCCATGTTGTTTCCTATCTTCTAATTTTGGCCATTCTAACTGGTATAAGGTGATACCCCAATGTGAGAATTTATTCCATTTACTATAGCACCAAGAACCATAAGATACCTGGGAATAAACCTAACCAAAGAGGTAAAGGATCTGTACTCAAGGAACTACAGAACACTCATGAAAGTAATTGAAGAAGACACAAAAAGATGGAAGACCATTCCATGCTCTTGGATTGGAAGAATAAACATTGTTAAAATGTCTATACTGTCTAGAGCAATCTATACTTTCAATGCCATTCTGATCAAAATTCCACTGGTATTTTTCAAAGAGCTGGAGAAAATAATCCAGAAATTTGTATGGAACCAGAAGAGACCCCAAATCGCTAAGGAAATGTTGGAAAACAAAAATAAAACTGGGGGCATCATGTTACCTGATTTCAAGCTTTACTACAAAGCTGTGATCACCAAGACAGCATGGTACTGGCATAAAAACAGAAACATAGACCAGTGGAACAGAGTAGAGAGCCCAGATATGGACCCTCAACTCTATGGTCAAATAATCTTCGACAAAACAGGAAAAAATATCCAGTGGAATAAAAACAGTCTCTTCAATAAATGGTGCTGGGAAAACTGGACAGCTATATGTAAAAGAATGAAACTCGACCATTCTCTTACACCGTACACAAAGATAAACTCAAAATGGATAAAAAACCTCAATGTGAGACAGGAATCCATCAGAATCCTAGAGGAGAACATAGGCAGTAATCTCTTCCATATCAGCCACAGCAACTTCTTTCAAGATATGTCTCCAAAGGCAAAGGAAACAAAAGTGAAAATGAACTTTTGGGACTTCATCAAAATCAAAAGCTTCTGCACAACAAAGGAAACAGTCAACAAAATAAAGAGGCAACTCATGGAATGGGAGAAGATATTTGCAAATGACAGTACAGATAAAAGGTTGATATCCAGAATCTATAAAGTACTCCTCAAACTCAACACACACAAAACAGATAATCATATCAAAAAATGGGCAGAGGATATGAACAGACACTTCTCCAATGAAGACATACAAATGGCTATCAGACACATGAAAAAATGTTCATCATCACTTACCCTCAGGGAGATTCAAATTAAAACCGCACTCAGATATCTTTCTTTTTTTTTTTTTTTCAAATGCTGTTGAACTTAAAGCACTAGCATCAAGAAGAAGAAAAGACAATGTCATCCTTAGAACATCTTGCTCTATGGTATTAAAAAAAAAAAATCTTGGCCCAAGTCAGAAATTCTTTTAAAATGACAGCATCTTCAACGTCTGAAACAGGAATGATTACAAACATTTGATAGAGACTCTTCTCAAAATTGGGGTATGAAGGAAAATTTTTTACTCTAAATTCCTCCACCTACATCTCTTGCTTCCTAATTTTGGCTACAACTGGGAACTCTGATTTTACCTAAATCTTTTTTTTTTTTAAGATTTTATTTATTTGACAGGCAGAGATCACAAGTAGGCAGAGAGGCAGGCAGAGAGAGAGGAGGAAGCAGGCTCCCTGCTGAGCAGAGAGCCTGATGTGTGACTCGATCCCAGGACCCTGGGATCATGACCTGAGCCGAAGGCAGTGGCTTTAACCCACTGAGCCACCCAGGCGTCCCTGATTTTACCTAAATCTGAGAGGTAAATGACTATTTGCATGAGTTCTGGAAAAAATTGTTTTGAGCAGAAGGAGACTCATTTGGAGTTTATTTTGTATTTGTGGAAGTCAATATCAGCTTAAACTGGAATGTATGTCAAGGTGTTTAAGACATTCAATCATTCTTTCACACGTAATACAGTAAACATTAAAAGAATGGGCATTGCGTGTTAGGTGCAGTGCTAAGTGCTCAATAAAAGCATGAATTCAGGGTGCCTGGGTAGCTCAGTTTGTTAAGTGTCTGCCTTCCACTCAGGTCATGATCCCAGAGTCCTGGGATGGAGCTCCACATTGGGCTTCCTGCTCAGCAGGGAGCCTGCTTCTCCCTCTCCCTCTGTTTTTTCTCCCAGCTTGTGCTCACTTTCTCTTATGCTCTCTGTCTCTCTCTCTCAAATAAATAAATAAAATCTTAAAAACACAAACTGGGGGTTTTGAAGGGGCTGGGGTTGGGAAGTTGGGGGAACCAGGTGGTGGGTATTAGATAGGGCACAGATTGCATGGAGCACTGGGTGTGGTGCAAAAACAATGAATACTGTTACGCTGAAAAGAAATAAAAATTTTTTAAAAATCTTAAAAATACACATAGTAAAACAATAAAAATTTATGCTAATAATTTAAATTTTTTCATAGAATAGCAAATTAGAAAAAAAAAACATGTCAGGATATGAGAGAGACCATGGGATGCAGGAAAATCCTTCATATGTACTTTATTGGCACCTCCTTCCTGCTTTTTGAACAAGAAGTTATGCATTTTTATCTTTCACTTGGCCCCCCAAATTATGTAGCTAGCTGTTGGTGTTGATTGTTTTAGACAGAGAGAACATAAGATATAAGAAAATGGAGACATTAAATACTGTGTCTTGCTTAAGCTGCTGGGTGCATGTTTTGTATCTGAGGGAATGTAGTATGAATTGAGGAGGAAGAATAAACTTTTGTGTGCCATTCTCAATTAAGGAGGAGGCACTGAAGGATTAAGGCTAATAATAGCATGGCTCAAATAAAATCTTGGAAGGATCTCTCTAGGTTTATTATGGAATGGAGTCTAATACTTGAAAGACAAGTCAGAATCTGAAACCCTCCAAATAGGAGACAATAGGGGTCTGAACTAATATGGTGGCAATTTGGAAAGGAAATGACTTTGAAAGTTATTTCTGAAAGAGAACTGACTGTATTTGATGTCTGATTAGACGTTGGTAATAAAGAAAATGAAAGATTCAGGAGATCTCTGAAGTATCAGGTTTGAGACACCCATGATATTTATTTCTTTAAAAAAATTATTTTACTGAAAGGAGCATGTTTGAAAGAAAAGATGTAAGTTTTTATTTTGAATATATTTCATGTCCTTTATATGTTATGATAAAATGGATATATCCAGAAGACAATATTTGCTACTTCAACAATAATTTTGAATTATCTGGTTATCTAATTTTTGGCCATTCATATTCTTCAGAAGTAGCCTCTAATTCTAGAAATAAGGCAGTCTGAGAACGTAAATGTTTATTCACAAACTCCCTGGACTAAAATCACAGAAGGTATTCTTCTAAGTGCTGATGTAAAAACATTCTTACTAACATTTAACCAGCTTCGGTATCTTTCCTTGAGACCCATGTCACTCATGAAACATCTATTAGAGAGAGAGTTCTGAAATGCATCAAGGATATATAATGAAGAAAATACAGGAAAGTATATTCCCTTAGAAACATGTTGAGTAATTATTAAGTGAAATGATGTATGCAAAGACAATATCTAGATGGTTTAATCACTAGATGATTTTAATTACTGAAGATAAAACTAGTCATTCCTAATAACCAAGAGAATAAAAAACATTTCTTCCCTTCTCATAGTTGTAAATGTATTAAGAATTAAAGATGGGTGGCTTAACCTTGGTGAGATGTTTGAGCCCCTGAGGCACTGGACATTTTTAGGTGCTTCAAATACCCTCAAGCCCTATAGACTATGGAGAGAACACATTGTATGTGGGGCCATTTCTAATTTTTGAGAAATAGTGGATCACAGAAAAAGGAAAATAAATAATAAAGTAGAACCATTGGTGCTTTAGAAGTCCCAGCTATCAGGTGTTTTGGTGGCTTAGTTGGTTAAACACCTGACTTCAGCTTAGGTTACGATCCCAGGGTCTTGATACTGAGTTCCACATTGGGATCCCTGTTCAGTGGGGAGTCTGCTTCTCTCTCTACCCTTCCCCCTACTTGTGTTCTCTCTCTATTTATCTCTCTCTCTCTCTCTCTCTCTCTCAAGTAAATAAATAATCTTTAAAAATTTATAAAAAATAAAATTCCCTGTTACCTATCAAACCTAACAATCTTGTCCATGGGAAAAAAATTACCTCATTATGAGTTCCATAATAACCCTAAAGGATATACCAACCAGGGCATCCTTACTACCAGGATATGAAATTATTTCAGTATATGGAATTATTTCATTTCCATTTCAGTGTATTGAGTATGCTTGATCTTATCCAAAAGGCCCAGAAGCAATCCATTTCAGTGTATTGAATGATGAGCATATAATAACCAGGGTATCCTTAGTAGCAAGATATGGAATTATTTCATCCCCATTTTAGTGTATTGAGTGATGAGAGCAAGGAGTTTCGTGGGGCTGTGAATGTTGTAGAAGTTTTGACTTTGACATTAGCCTGGACAAGGAAGTGTATGTGGCAGAACATGGGTGAGGGTTCAGTGGGAGCATGCCCTCTCAGGTAGCAGAAAAGCCTACATCTAAAAGTAGCAAAAGGAGTGAAACTGGGTGGTAGGAAAGAAGTTGAGGCAAAGTTGAAGCCATAGTTCATATATAAAGGATGATCCTTTGTTATGTCATTTAGCATTCAAGGATTACCTAAAGGTGAAAGAATTAAGTTAACTGAGTCTTCAGTTGGAATGTTTTATTTCAAATGAAACTTTTTATGGCAAATGATTTTATTGATCTTTGTATAAGCCTCTCTCTCTCTCTCTCTCTCCATATATATATATATATACCTTGCTAAGAATATTTTCTTCATATTGATCAACCCACAGAATAACGCGCATTTTCTTAAGATTTCAAATATCTATAAAAATTGGTGGCAAGTGTGCATCCCTAATTATAAGAAAACTGCTTTTAAATTAGAGGAAAATGCAAAAGTGTTATTTTATGACATGTAACTATCTCTTTTCCTGTACCATCTCCATTAAATCCATCCCACACTCCTCTCAGATTAATTTCTCAAATTGGTTCCTGTTATGTGCTTATTGCTACATATTATATACTTTTTAGCATAAAATTAACTGTGAATATGATGGGCTTAATTTGTTTCAAAAAAAGCTATCCAAAGATGAAGAAATATCCTCCCATCATAACATAATGAATTACCATGATGTAGTCTGAAAAGTTCTTTAGTTGTGTTTAACCACATTTGCATTATTGTAGTGCATCCTGTTCACCACAGCTCTCTCATTCAAATAAGTAAGGGAAGAGGCTCCTGGGTGGCTCATTTTGTTGAGCATATGATTTAGGCTTAAGTCATGATCTTGGGGTCCCCTTGGGGGAACTCCTTGTCCCTCTCCCTCTTCCTCCCCTCCCTCTCCTACTCTAAACCCCCTCCTTTGTCCCTCCCCTGCCCCTCATGGTTCTCCTGTGCACACTGTCTCTCAAATAAATAAAATCTTTAAAAAAATAAAATTTTAAAAATAGGTAAGGGAAATTTCTGGTGGGGCATAAGTCAATTCCAGATATTTTAATAAACATCCCTGGAAATCCTAGACAACCTTACTATTAGTAAATCAATACATTTGCTTTCCTGAAATTTCTGTCTCCCATATTTCTAATGTATCAGAACTTAAAATATGGTCTCAGGTCTGTATTCTCAGCTCTATTATCATTTAGTTTAAAACTAAAAATTTTAGAGAAAGATTGCAATGTCACTGAGATAAGACAAAAAAAGGGAACTCTCACAAGGACAGTATGAGGTCAAGAGAGGGGACTTGGTTTAAAACTTTAAAGAGCTGAGCTTCAGAATTATCATCAACATCTAGGCATTTTATATATGAAATTACTTCCACCCTCTCCAATGATAGTTAATTACCTTTTACCTAACTTTCTTTTATATCTCATAATTTAGCTATTCATATTATTCAAGATACAATTGAATCATGTGAAATTTTAAAACTTTTCCAATTGGATTTCAATAACTTATTGAGAAAGAAAAGCAGATGTGTTTTGTGTGTATATACAGTGTGTGCATATATGAATGAACATGAGTGCAAACAGAAATGAAACCATGTTGATTCATTTTACATTACCTGTAACACCTGATAGATTGCTACCATTTTTTTTAATGTTTTAATTTTTTATTTTTTTATAAACATATTTTTATCCCCAGGGGTACAGGTCTGTGAATCACCAGGTTTACACACTTCACAGCACTCACCAAAGCACATACCCTCCTCAGTGTCCATAATCCCACCCCCTTCTCCCAAACCTCCTCCCCCCAGCAACCCTCAGTTTGTTTTGTGAGATCAAGAGTCACTTATGGTTTGTCTCCCTCCCAATCCCATCTTTTTTCATTTATTCTTCTCCTACCCACTTAAGCCCCCATGTTGCATCACCACTTCCTCATATCAGGGAGATCATATGATAGTTGTCTTTCTCTGCTTGACTTATTTCGCTAAGCATGATACGTTCTAGTTCCATCCATGTTGTCGCAAATGGCAAGATTTCATTTCTTTTGATGGCTGCATAGTATTCCATTGTGTATATATACCACATCTTCTTCATCCATTCATCTGTTGATGGACATCTAGGTTCTTTCCATAGTTTGGCTATTGTGGACATTGCTGCTATAAACACTCGGGTGCACGTGCCCCTTTGGATCACTACGTTTGTATCTTTGGGGTAAATACCCAATAGTGCAATTGCTGGGTCATAGGGCAGTTCTATTTTCAACATTTTGAGGAACCTCCATGCTGTTTTCCAGAGTGGCTGCACCAGCTTGCATTCCCACCAACAGTGTAGGAGGGTTCCCCTTTCTCCGCATCTTCGCCAGCATCTGTCATTTCCTGACTTGTTGATTTTAGCCATTCTGACTGGTGTGAGGTGATATCTCATTGTGGTTTTGATTTGTATTTCCCTGATGCCGAGTGATATGGAACACTTATTCATGTGTCTGTTGGCCATCTGGATGTCTTCTTTGCAGAAATGTCTGTTCATGTCCTCTGCCCATTTCTTGATTGGATTATTTGTTCTTTGGGTGTTGAGTTTGCTAAGTTCTTTATAGATTCTGGACACTAGTCCTTTATTTGATATGTCGTTTGCAAATATCTTCTCCCATTCTGTCAGTTGTCTTTTGATTTTGTTAACTGTTTCCTTTGCTGTGCAAAAGCTTTTGATCTTGATGTAATCCCAATAGTTCATTTTTGCCCTTGCTTCCCTTGCCTTTGGCGTTGTTCCTAGGAAGATATTGCTGCGGCTGAGGTCAAAGAGGTTGCTGCCTGTGTTCTCCTCAAGGATTTTGATGGATTCCTTTCGCACATTGAGGTCCTTCATCCATTTTGAGTCTATTTTCATGTGTGGTGTAAGGAAATGGTCCAATTTCATTTTTCTGCATGTGGCTGTCCAATTTTCCCAGCACCATTTATTGAAGAGGCTGTCTTTTTTTCCATTGGACATTCTTTCCTGCTTTGTCGAAGATTAGTTGACTGTAGAGTTGAGGGTCTATTTCTGGGCTCTCTATTCTGTTCCATTGATCTCTGTGTCTGTTTTTGTGCCAGTACCATGCTGTCTTGATGATGACAGCTTTGTAATAGAGCTTGAAGTCCGGAATTGTGATGCCACCAACGTTGGCTTTCTTTTTCAATATCCCTTTGGCTATTCGAGGTCTTTTCTGGTTCCATATAAATTTTAGAACTATTTGTTCCATTTCTTTGTAAAAGATGGATGGTACTTTCATAGGAATTGCATTAAATGTTTAGATTGCTTTAGGTAGCATAGACATTTTCACAATATTGATTCTTCCAATCCAGGAGCATGGAACATTTTTTCCATTTCTTTGTGTCTTCCTCAATTTCTTTCATGAGTACTTTATAGTTTTCTGAGTATAGATTCTGTGCCTCTTTGGTTAGGTTTATTCCTAGGTATCTTATGGTTTTGGGTGCAATTGTAAATGGGATTGACTCCTTAATTTCTCTTTCTTCTGTCTTGCTGTTGGTGTAGAGAAATGCAACTGATTTCTGTGCATTGATTTTATATCCTGACATTTTACTGAATTCCTGTATAAGTTCTAGCAGTTTTGGAGTGGAGTCTTTTGGGTTTTCCACATATAGTATCATATCATCTGCGAAGAGTGATAATTTGACTTCTTCTTTGCCGATTTGGATGCCTTTAATTTCCTTTTGTTGTCTGATTGCTGAGGCTAGGACCTCTAGTACTATGTTGAATAGCAGTGGTGATAATGGACATCCCTGCCGTGTTCCTGACCTTAGCGGAAAAGCTTTCAGTTTTTCTCCATTGAGAATGATATTTGCGGTGGGTTTTTCATAGATGGCATTGATGATATTGAGGTATGTGCCCTCTATCCCTACACTTTGAAGAGTTTTGATCCAGAAGGGATGCTGTACTTTGTCAAATGCTTTTTCAGCATCAATTGAGAGTATCCTATGGTTCTTGTTCTTTCTTTTATTGATGTGTTGTATCACATTGACTGATTTGCGGATGTTGAACCAACCTTGCAGCCCTGGAATAAATCCCACTTGGTCGTGGTGAATAATCCTTTTAATGTACTGTTGAATCCTATTGGCTAGTATTTTGTGGAGTATTTTCGCATCTGTGTTCATCAAGGATATTGGTCTATAGCTCTCTTTTTTGATGGGATCCTTGTCTGGTTTGGGGATCAAGGTGATGCTGGCCTCATAAAATGAGTTTGGAAGTTTTCCTTCCATTTCTATTTTTTGGAACAGTTTCAGGAGAATAGGAATTAGTTCTTCTTTAAATGTTTGGTAGAATTCCCCCAGGAAGCCGTCTGGCCCTGGGCTTTTGTTTGGAGATTTTTAATGACTGTTTCAATCTCCTTACTGGTTATGGGTCTGTTCAGGCTTTCTATTTCTTCCTGGTTCAGTTGTGGTAGTTTATATGTTTCTAGGAATGCATCCATTTCTTCCAGATTGTCAAATTTATTGGCGTAGAGTTGCTTATAGTATGTTCTTATAATAGTTTGTATTTCTTTGGTGTTAGTTGTGATCTCTCCTCTTTTGTTCATGATTTTATTTATTTGGGTCCTTTCTCTTTTCTTTTTGAATAGTCGGGCTAGGGGTTTATCAATTTTATTAATTCTTTCAAAGAACCAGCTCCTAGTTTCGTTGATTTGTTCTATTGTTTTTTTGGTTTCTATTTCATTGATTTCTGCTCTGATCTTTATGATTTCTCTTCTCCTGCTGGGCTTAGGGATTCTTTCTTGTTCTTTCTCCAGCTCCTTTAGGTGTAGGGTTAGGTTGTGTACCTGAGACCTTTCTTGTTTCTTGAGAAAGGCTTGTACCGCTATACATTTTCCTCTCAGGACTGCCTTTGTTGTGTCCCACAGATTTTGAACCGTTGTATTTTCATTATCATTTGTTTCCATGATTTTTTTCAATTCTTCTTTAATTTCCCGGTTGACCCATTCATTCTTTAGAAGGATGCTGTTTAGTCTCCATGTATTTGGGTTCTTTCCAAACTTCCTTTTGTGGTTGAGTTCTAGCTTTAGAGCATTGTGGTCTGAAAGTATGCAGGGAATGATCCCAATCTTTTGATACCAGTTGAGTCCTGATTTAGGACCGAGGATGTGATCTATTCTGGAGAATGTTCCATGTGCACTAGAGAAGAATGTGTATTCTGTTGCTTTGGGATGAAATGTTCTGAATATATCTGTGATGTCCATCTGGTCCAGTGTGTCGTTGAAGGCCTTTATTTCCTTGCTGATCTTTTGCTTGGATGATCTGTCCATTTCAGTGAGGGGAGTGTTAAAGTCCCCTCCTAATATAGTATTATTGTTGATGTGTTTCTTTGATTTTGTTATTAATTGGTTTATATAGTTGGCTGCTCCCACGTTGGGGGCATAGATATTTAAAATTGTTAGATCTTCTTGTTGGACAGACCCTTTGAGTATGATATAGTGTCCTTCCTCATCTCTTATTATAGTCTTTGGCTTAAAATCTAATTGATCTGATATAAGGATTGCCACTCCTGCTTTCTTCTGATGTCCATTAGCATGGTAAATTCTTTTCCACCCCCTCACTTTAAATCTGGAGGTGTCTTCGGGCTTAAAATGAGTTTCTTGGAGGCAACATAGAGATGGGTTTTGTTTTTTTATCCATTCTGATAGCCTGTGTCTTTTGACGGGGGCATTTAGCCCATTAACATTCAGGGTAACTATTGAGAGATATGAATTTAGTGCCATTGTATTGCCTATAAGGTGACTGTTACTGTATATGGTCTCTGTTCATTTCTGATCTACCACTTGTAGGCTCTCTCTTTGCTTAGAGGACCCCTTTCAATATTTGCTGTAGAGCTGGTTTGGTGTTTGCAAATTCTTTCAGTTTTTGTTTGTCCTGGAAGCTTTTAATCTCTCTTTTTATTTTCAATGATAGCCTAGCTGGATATAGTATTCTTGGCTGCATTTTTTTCTCGTTTAGTGCTCTGTAAATATCATGCCAGCTCTTTCTGGCCTGCCAGGTCTCTCTGGATAAGTCAGCTGCCAATCTAGTATTTTTACCATTGTATGTTACGGACTTCTTTTCCTGGGCTGCCTTCAGGATTTTCTCTTTGTCACTGAGACTTGTAAATTTTACTATTAGGTGATGGGGTGTGGGTCTATTCTTATTGATTTTGAGGGGCATTCTCTGAACCTCCTGAATTTTGATGCTCGTTCCCTTTGCCATATTGGGGAAATTCTCCCCAATAATTCTCTCCAGTATACCTTCTGCTCCCCTCTCTCTTTCTTCTTCTTCTGGAATCCCAATTATTTTGATGTTGTTTCGTTTTATGGTGTCACTTATCTCTCGAATTCTCCCCTCGTGGTCCAGTAGCTGTTTGTCCCTCTTTTGCTCAGCTTCTTTATTCTCTGTCATTTGGTCTTCTATATCACTAATTCTTTCTTCTGCCTCATTTATCCTAGCAGTGAGAGCCTCCATTTTTTACTGCACCTCATTAATAGCTTTTTTGATTTCAACTTGGTTAGATTTTAGTTCTTTTATTTCTCCAGAAAGGGCTTTTATATCTCTCGAGAGGGTTTCTCTAATATCTTCCATGCCTTTTTCGAGCCCGGCTAGAACCTTGAGAATTGTCATTCTGAACTCTAGATCTGATATATTACCAATGTCTGTATTGATTAGTCCCTAGCCTTCGGTACTGCCTCTTGTTCTTTTTTTTTGTGTTGAATTTTTCCTTCTTGTCATTTTGTCCAGATAAGAGTATATGAAGGAGCAAGTAAAATACTAAAAGGGTGGAAGGAAATATGCTTTAACTAAATTAGAAGAGATCCCAAATCGTGAGGTGGGAGAAATGGGATAAAAAGAGGTTCAAAAAGGAAGAAAAAAAAAGAAAAAAAAAGAAAAGAATAAAAAAAATAAGAAAAATATAAAAAAGAAAAAATATATATATTAGATACACTGGTTAAAAAACGTTAAAAAAGAAAAAGGTAAAAGTTAAAAAAAAATTTACCAGAACACAAGAAAAAAAACAAAAAATGAAAAAGAAAAAAATTAAATTAACTGCAAGACTAAAAAAAATCACAGGGAAAATGCCATGAGTTCCATGCTTTGCTTTCTCCTCCTCTGGAATTCTGCTGCTCTCCTTGGTATTGAAACTGCACTCCTTGGTAGGTGAACTTGGTCTCGGCTGGATTTCTTGTTGATCTTCTGGGGGAGGGGCCTGTTGTAGTGATTCTCAAGTGTCTTTGCCCCAGGAGGAATTGCCCAGCCCTTACCAGGGGCCGGGGTGAGTAATCTGCTCGGGTTTGCTTTCAGGAGCTTTTGTTCCCTGAGCGCTTTCCGTAGAGTTCCTGAGGACGGGAATACAAATGGCGGCCTCCTGGTCTCCGGCCCGGAGGAGCCGAGAGCCTGGGGCCCCACTCCTCAGTGCGCCCTCAGAGAACAGCGCCCAGTTACTCCCGTCTGCCTGACCTCCAGCCGCACTCCGAGCTCACCGAGCCTGCGACCGGTTCAAGGTTACACGGAGCTGTGAGCTTACTGCCGGCTCTGTCTCTGTAGCCGGCTTTCCCATTCCAATACCCGCAAGCTCTGCGACACTCAGACACCCCCGATCCTTCTGTGACCCTGCGGGACCTGAGGCCACGCTGACCCCGCTTGGGCTTCGCTCTGGTTTATCCTCTGGAGTGATGTCCTTCAGCGGAACAGACTTTTAAAAGTCCTGATTTTGTGCTCTGTTGCTCCGCCACTTGCCGGGAGCCGGCCCCTCCCCCCGGGTTCTATCTTCCCGTCGCTTTGGATTCACTTCTCCGCCGGTCCTACCTTTCAGAAAGTGGTTGTTTTTCTGTTTCCAGAATTGCTGTTCTTCTTCTCTTCGATCTGCGGATGGATTTTCAGGTGTTTGCAATCTTTAGATAAGCTATCTAGCTGATCTCCGGCTAGCTGAAGTAGTCTCAGCCTGCTACTTCTCCGCCATCTTGACTCCTCCCAGATTGCTACCATTTTTAATGAGGAATCACTTATCTGTGTGTATGATTGGGGCAAGTTTTTTTGTATAGAGTTCAAATTCAAGTGAACAAAATTTGGTTTACTATCAGTTTTACTTTCCTAATAATAAAAGCTGTCCAACAAAAGAAGTGGCTTCTTGGCATTATAATTGTTCAAATCCTAACTATGTGCCTAACTTTGAGATATCAGGTTATTGATGGTCTTCAAAGATCTCCCCACCCACCCATTAATCTAAGATTCTAAGTTATTTTTGGATCATCATCCACAAAGACAATTTCCCAGAGTAAGAAGGCACAATGTTTGTGTTTGTTGGTAGAAGGAAGCTTTCGTGACCAAATCTCTTAGCAATCATTTATACATGTATCATTTGATAAGAGTGACAATTTGATCTCCAAAAATGTTAGGTAGTTTGAAAAATATGGGGAGACCCTTAGACTAGAACTATAATTAGAGATGAAGGTCCTACAATTAAGTCTGGAGGTAGGAACAGTTGTGTTCCCCCACCACTACTACATAAGCAGTGAACTTGAGGTCAGAGTCCCTGAAGTTTGTATGCAGCTATTCCAGCTCCTCTCACCAGTCTAAGGATGAATGTAAATTACAGAATCTCCAAAGAGAGGGGAATGATGTAACACTGATCCTCCCAACCCTAGAAGATAGGTTATACATAAGAAACAATTGATATACAATGAAACCACTGCCCTGCATGAAGGAATTCCTGTCTTTTGCCAAATATTTTATCAAGGCTAAGGTTCTTATTTTGTTGGAGGAGGGAAGTAGTGGTGAGGAGGAAGTTGTCGAAGGGTGGTCAAATGGCAAGCAATCCCATCCCCAGCAAGTAATCCTACTCTTCACCTCTGAAGGTGCAGAGTAGGCTTCAATCCCAGTATTTTCCTCTCCCATTTTACCCAGATGGGCCAATGAGGTGAGTTTCAAACAATCAAAAGATTCCTAGTTTCTTCTACTTCCTAAGAAATCACAGATATCCACCAGTCTCAGAATCCAATTGTCCCAACAGTGCTAAGCCAGTGTGCATAACTACTACCAGATGAAGTTAAACCATAGACAGTATTTGGCATCTGGAGTCCTGAGAGTTGGGCATCAAAAGGCACAGGCTTCCTCTGGTCATTACACTATGCTTTGAATAATTCAACACTGCATATCATGTAATTGGTTATTTGGTACACTTCTTATTGTGTTATGGTGTGAGGTCATACTACGAGAGCAGGCCTGCTTAGTTAACAAAAAACCCATAGGGATCGTTCTCCTCTAGGGCAAAGAAAGAGCTTAAAGTCTTCTCAGGACTCTTAAAACTTCTATAAATAAGGATGGTGAGGAGGTGATGGTGAGAGGAAATTTTTGGAAGTGAGTAACATGGTTCCAAATTAGAAGACCTACAGTCTATGGTGAGCCAGCTGTGGAACACAACACACCTTGTATAAGACAGGGTGAGGCATAGAAGTGACAATGTGTAGGAATAAGCTAGAAGTTCTTTGGTGAACCAGATTTTAGATGGACTCAAGGATTTTAGTTGGAATAGACCAAAGAGAGAGTGAAGATATTTTAGATAAACTAGGGCAGAGCCATAGTTTTGGTTTTAGTTTCTCACTGGGCTTTTTAAAAAATCTGGCCTTGGGTTTTCATTAGGTTACAATGAATATCTGGATGTACAGAAATTTTTGGGCCAGAAAAGATGTCCTTTCAACTTTCTTGATCTCTACTAAAGGTGTTTCTCAAGAAGAAACTTTTTAGAAATAACAGATGTTCAGAAACAATTTTCTAGTTTTTGATTCACCACAATCTGTTTCCCAGTGCAACCCTTCCATTTAAAAGCAAGTTTGCTAAGCACACACAGCCAGGAAAAGGCAATCTGGTGTGATTTAATAGAATAATTGAGGGCAAGAATATTGGACTGTCTAAACAAGTGAACTGAAATAAGATATATGTTCATATTTGTTTGGAAATAACTAAACCAGAGGAAGCTTTGCAAATACTGACCTAGTTCCTGAATTTTGATTTGCACTGTGACTTTACTTCAATGACCACAGTTGGAAATTTGAAAATAAAAACTCAGTGACAAGTGACAAAGTCAAAATGCTTTTATTTATGCTGAAGTTTAGCAAGTACATATTTAACAAAGAGGGTGTACTTTAACTTAATAAATGGCAGAACAGAGAAACAATACATATGTTTCCAGGCTCTAACACACTACTGCATTTTTTTCCTTAAAAGACAAAAAACCAAGCTGAGGTGAGCATAGAAGAGCATCACATATGGTCAGGTTACTTTACCCATTAGGATTGAGCTCATATTCTTAAATCAAATGCAAGGATAAAGTTTACATCATTGCATTTAAACTGTACACATGTTCCTATTTTAATGTAATATGGACTGCATAGATGATTCATTAAACAAAGCTTTGTTGATAAACACAATTGAAATAATTCCATATTGAATAGTTTCAGAGATAAACTGGAATCACAAGCATCTTCATTCATGTAAAGCCAGCGAGGACCTTTCAGGCTGAATAAGACTGTTGTGCCATTGCTAAACAGTAATAGTTACCTCCTTCAAAAAAAAGAAAACAAGTTAGTTCTTTGAGGAGTAATTCTGATATGTGCTTAAAAATATTGAACTTCATTTTTTTTAAAGATTTATTTTATTTATTTGACAGAGAGAGAGATCACAAGTAGGCAGGCAGGCAGAGAGAGAGGCAGAAGCAGGCTCCCTGCTGAGCAGAGAGCCCAACATGGGGCTCGATCCCAGGACCCTGAGATCATGACCTGAGCTGAAGGCAGAGGCTTAACCCACCGAGCCACCCAGGCACCCGAACTTCTGTTTTCAAGAACCTAAATGATCTGATATAACGGGCTTGATTTAGTATTGGTAAAATTTAAGAATTTCTTAACACTTCTATAGTTATTGTGTCAGTTTTCAAAGATCTTTCCAGCTTTTTGCTACAGCATATATTCTTCCCACAGCACTGAAGACCTTGAAGACTGATAAGACTGATTTCATAAAATGTGATGTCTACAGTTATCCATATTACTTTTGCTTTTTGTACATATGATATGTTCAAGATCCCTATGACTTACCACAAAAAGAAGAAAAGAATGTCTGGTTATCATCTAAGGTAATGATAGCTTTGTGCATTTAGAATCCCCCCCAATTAACCCTGAGACTGTGTATACTGTGTGAAGGCATACTAGTTCTGAGTATCAGTTTAACCATGTGTTTGGTCAAACTTAAATGTTGGCAATCTTTTTAAATGTTGGCAATGAAAGGAATCCATACCATCCACATTTGATTGTGTGGATAAGATTTATATTTGGAAAAAATTTCAAAAAGAAATCCTACCTCTTTTTGTCTAACCTTGCTCTTTTCCATAGCCATGGCTTATGACCTGAGTCTCTATCCAGCTACCTCATAAAAATTTGCCTTTGGTCACAAAAGAAGAACCAGGAAAAAAAGTGTGGACCAACACCTATGCTTAAGAAACAAAGTCTGGGGGGGCGGGGGAAAAAAAAAAGAAACAAAGTCTGTGTTTGTGAGTCAAATGTATCAACTTCACACATAAAGGAGAGTACATTATCATTGCTGGACTGATATGCCTAGTTTAAAATATTAATTCAGTCTGGTCAAAATTTAGCATTGTCAAGAGGAAAATATACCTTTTTTAAGCCTTGTGTATAAAATCTTTAATATATTTATTCTTTCTCAGTAGAGGTATTATGCTGAGTCAATGGAATGTTCTTGATAACACTTTAGAATGAAAAATAAATATATGGTAAAGTAATAGAAGAACAAAAGTCTGTGTTTTCAAATGAGCTAGAGGGTCAAATTTCATTAGAGGGCAACCAGTTATTTTGCCAAAAAGCCTATGGATTCACTTGAAGTTTACCTAGGACTAGAAGAAAAAATGTTTGAATTTGGGGGGACTGTTTAGTAGTCTGTCACCCCAGCAAATTGCTCTGATACCTTTGTGACGTCTAAGAATAGTCATTCTGATAAAATTCACCAGATAGTTGCTCACTTTTCCAGTCTATCTCATCTTCTGAATACACATCCAAAATGTCAATGGAAAACTCTTCAGCATCAAATGGAAAACAAGATTGAATTTTATACAATGTAGCTAACGATTAAATCATGCAATATAAATTGTGAACATTACAAACTTGAAAGCAATAGCAAAACAAAATAATATCTTATAAAAAAGGTCCACAAGCACAATAAGAAATGAAAAATACAATCACCATTTGCCCTTTAGAAAAGTTGTTTCTGAAAAATCACCCTTCTTTATTATGTTTAATAACTGCCTTCAAAATAAAAAGTCAAACATATCTGCCCACACCCTTAATTAAATGTATCGGGTTGCAAGACCTATCAGAAGGTGTTTCCATAGCAGCTCAAAAATCCAAAGAAAAACTAGGCTAACAAGAAGAAGACAGTATTAATATGAATCAATTTTTTCTACCCAGAATACAGTAAATTAAGATTTTACAGTAGCAAACATTTTTTCTCCTAATTTAGAGGATAGTAGCAAAATAGACTCTTGTGCAGCATGCTCTATAATGTTGACATAGATTCTGTAAATGTTTTACATATACCAGTACTGAGTGATCATAAGGAAGGAGCCAATATTAACCTGCTAATTGACACTGATTCTTGGAGCAATCTCAATGTTTGCCACATTTCAATTTCAAAATGCATTTCAGCTGTAATATGAGTGATTTATCATTTAGTAGTAGCTGTCAAAGTAAACTCCTAGATAAAACAAAAACATCTGGAACCATAAATGGAGGAGAGCAGTAGCTGAATTTCAATCCAAACTAAGCATGCTCACTTCATTAGGAACAGACAACAGCTAATTAGTAATTAAATGTTTCATGTTTTTAAGAGTGGTTGTACTTGCATTCCAAAAGAGATGATCTAATATGCATTCTAGATATAAATAAGATTAAATATCAGGAAAAGAAACCAACAAAACCTCTCTAGAAGAATTTTAGGGAGTTTGGGAATTTATAAGGAGCAATAAACACTGACATTTGGGAAGAGCTGACATAGTTTATGGCTTTAAGATTAGCCAGATAAATAAAAGGGTGACTCAATATACACATATGTTGTCCATTTAAAAAATAAAACGGAGGCCCATATAGTCTTCTCTTAACACAGCACTGCCTGATATAGGAATACACCATGGCACAGAAGTATGGTGTGGTCCCCTTCATACAAAAGATGAGCCTCTGCTGATCAGTTGAGTTATCTTTTAAGAATCACACCTAGTTGTTCCAAACTCAAGAAAGTGTGAGAATTGCCTTCTGTGGTATACATCTGAAGCTTATGAAAGGAAAAAGCTTAAAAGAGGTGTCACAAAAAAGGCAGATATGTGGGAAAAGACCAGAATAAAACAAATGTGGAATTCTTACAGTTTAATCAAAATCAATTAAACATATCTGTTTGTAAAATGACACTAGTTTTCTTTAAAGTGACTTAGTTAATTTGAATATGCTAATATTAATTGGAATAATCTCTGCTATAGTTTAATACATGCTGTTTGACTATCAAATGAGGAGACATTTCTGGATGCTATATTTTTAGTCACACCTCTCTGTTATTCAGTTCAGATATCTGATATTAGTATAATTTTTTTAAATTGAATTTGCCTCAATCCATGATTTATTTCTTCTTTATCCATGATTTATTTCTAATTTGGCATTACTCACTGAATTAGGTTAAAACAGCACACCTACTCTACACTAGTAGACCTTCTACAGTCTATCAAGAGCACAGGAAGCCAATTCCTGTACCTTAGAAGAAATTCCTTCAGAGCATGGAATGACTGGAATGTCACAATGATATGAATTAATGTAACATTTTAAAATGTATAGAGTTGGGGGAAATTGGAAGGGGAGGTGAACCATGAGAGACTATGGACTCTGAAAAACAATCTGAGGGTTTTGAAGGGACGGGGGGTGGGAGGTTGGGGTACCAGGTGGTGGGTATTATAGAGGGCACGGATTGCATGGAGCACGGGGTGTGGTGCAAAAATAATGAATACTGTTATGCTGGAAATAAAAAATATAAAATAAAATAAAATTAAATTAAATTAAAAAAAATGTATAGAGTATGTAACCATTCAAACAGAAATTTAATGTACTGTCACAGGGAACTGATTATTGGAGAATGGATTAAAAATTTTGTTGGCCTTTTGCATAAGGTGAGCGATGGTTTTGCAATTAATTCTAGGGCAGATATAAAAATAACATTAGATTTTGCTTGGTGTAGGAAGGGCACATTAGGATGAGCCATTAAAAAATATTTATCACTAGAGTGCCACTTAACACCTTGGAATACTGCTCTATTAAATTCTCAAGAGGTATGAAAATAATGATGACAGGTATTTGCCACCAGCCTTTGGCAAGGCCTCCAATAAATAAACAGCTGAAGGCATTTGAGACCATTTCCTGGATAATTCAAGCCAAATGACCCATTTGGTTCTAATTACTGGAACATTTTAGACATCTGGTCATGTTTAGATCAGAAGGTGAACAATGGAAAATAACCATGATGTGACTGATCCGTCATATCTGACTTTCTTTCTTATGTCTATAGATTCTTCAGTCTATTTAGTTGTTGATAGTTTAATAAAGAGGAAGAAGAATTGGAGATGGGAGGAGAGCAAAAAACAATAAAAGGGGTTTATTTATAGTAGCTTGGGTATGTGTTTTTATCATTCACTTCTCTATAAATAAGGAATATGCTAGTAGAAAGGGATTAAATACTTGCTTTACCATCAACAGATCAAAGGGAGAACTATGTATGGTAAAATCTGCAAACTGGATCTGTCATTATTCCCTTAGAGAACACTACAGGCATGTTTTTGTTTGTTTGTTTTTATTCTTGTTTTTGTTTTTTAAGAAAAGTGAGCTCTAAATGAGTGGTAACAAATACTGGTCATTTGCACAAATGAGTTACTTCCTCACATGTTCCCTGTTAAATCCCAGGTCAGCCAAATATAGAGCTATTTCATAGTAATCACAACTTAAAGTAGGTGTGCCTACATTTAAGTTTCTGTCACACCATTTAGAAATAACATTTTCTCTCTCAAAAGTTCTTGTACCTACTTACCCCATTAGGATGCTGTGTGATTAATGTGATAACATTTATGAAACACTATGAACTCCATGGAAGAAAGGGGTTATAGAAGTGTGAAGTATCATGTTCAATCATTATGATTATCCCCTAAAAACTGGTGAAACCTATCCTCTAGCACATTTTCCCTGTACGTGCAAGGTCCTATTTATCAATAACAAACAAATAGTAATTGAAGTTTCCATATTTTAAGAATTTGAGTATTAATTCTAAAGAATTACAGCATTAAATAAAGCAAGTAAACTGCTACAGCACTCTATTCGTGCCTATGATCAGTTGGAGTTCCGGCATCAGTGTTCAGGCTGCACAGAAAAAACAATAAGACCTGGTCAAAATTTCATTATGACAAAGAAAACCCAAAATCTACTCAATGTACTTCACTGGAAACCACAAAATAGCTTTATAGTATTTTGCTGTGCTACATATGTTCAATATTTGAATGAATCTCTGTGCAATAATTATATTATTTTATTCAGTTTATCCCTGAAAAATATATTCATTGATGTGAGTTTCATTCTATTAAAAATGAAATTATACAAAGGTGAGCAGAACTGTAGGTTTACAGTAGTTTAAAGTTAAATCTTATTCTCTCAGGGTGATATTGACCATATAAAAATAGTGTAAATGATATTTCCTAACTCTAAAATATGCTTATGAGACCCTTGTGCATGTTCTACTGTTTTACAACCTGCAGCAAAATGCATGACTAGCTTAAAAGCAAGGTGTTAAGAAAGGTTTCCCCCCCTTCATCATCTAAAATATGAGTAAAGATCCACACTATTTACCCTGAGTCAAAATCTTTGTTAATGATTGCAATTCCCCCCTCAGGATGATATTTCTTTCTCTGACAAAATGGATATTTTTTTTTCTATTTTGTATCTTTTACTTACTCAGGTAATACAGTGGTCACCTACATACTGAACAATCATCCCAAGAAATAGAACATCTCTAACAATGGCCTGGGTAACAACTTCATGAAGTATATGTTTATGATTCTTTTCTCCTTTTTGTGGCCTTATCACTTACATATGCATGTCTATACAATATTTTTTTTAGTTTTCTTGAAGCTTTATTTAACAGGCATTCTACTGGTTCTTTTTTTTTTATAAACATATATTTTTATCCCCAGGGGTACAGGCAAAATGGATATTTAAAAGTAACTTCTCACCGTGTATTTGTTTATCTGTTTATTTATTTATTTATTTATAGTAGTTGACACACTGTTATATTAGCTTCAGGTGTGCAACATAGTGACTCAACATCTATATATGTTATTTTATGCTTACCACAAATGTAGCTACCATCTATCACTATACAAGGCTATTGCAATGTCATTGACTATATTCTCCATGCTGTGCCTTTTATTCCTGCGACTCTTTCATTCCATAACTGGAAGCCTGTGTTTTTTTTTAATTGCAAAGAAATAATTCTATTGTGTTTTTGAAGGTTTAATTTATGTTTAGAAAAAGTTATTTTTCCTCCTCGGAGCTCATGTTTTCTTTCAAGTGTTTCCTCACCACTTACTCACTTATATACACAGTGGGATTAGGGAGTGCACTCGATATGATGAGCACTGGGTGTTGTTGATGATTCGCTGAATTCTACTCCTGAAACCAACATTGCACTGTATGTTAATGAACTAGAATTTAAATAAAAATTTGAAGAAAAAAAGGAGTGCACTTGTTTCGATAAGCACCAGGCACTGTATGTAACTGTTGAATCATTAAATTGTACACCTGAAACTAATATCACACCAATGCTAATACCTGGAATTTAAATAAAAACTTTTAAAAAGGCAAAGAGATTTCCTTAAGAACTGATCAGCTTCATCATAGTCATACTTTGGGCTATCAAACCTTTCTTTTAGGGTAGCTAGCTCATTCATGAACTAATGGCAATATTTTATAAATAATTTCTCCTGCTAAGTAGTAAATTTGATATTTTATTTAAGTACTTTAACTAGTGATGTGTTTCTAATCTTCAAATGGGCACTATATTATTTGGCATTAAATAAGATCATATCTGAAAGACCATGTTTTTCTAACTTGAATAAGAGAGAGGTAAAACAATGGGCTGGTTAATGCTCTAAGTCAGTCATAGGTTCAATCCAAATTAAATATTCAGTCAAGTGTATGAGCTCTACTTCATTGTGGAAACACGTTCAGAATATAATATCCTCAAATCAATTAAGTGATAACAGTCTGGGGTCCAGTTAGGTATTAGTACAGTAGTATAAATATGGAGCTACTAATTTGAAAATAGGAAAAGTAGAATAATGCAAGAAAGGGGCAGATAATAAAGTAGCAAAGCATTTGATTACTCTTCATCTAGGGAAAACATTGTTTTAGAGTCATTTTTTAACAGGGTCTGATGTTGATTTTATAATGTGGCACTTTAAAAAATAGAAGTTTCTTGAAAATAATAACTACTTGACTTTTTTAGCCCCCCAAATTTCTGATTTATATTTTAATCAAAACAAAAATCAGTACAGGTTGTCTTTCCTTTGCAAATGGTATCACAATGGAACATCAACCTCTCTCGCTCACTTTTAACTCACTTTTTTTGTGTGAACGAATTTTTAATATAGCCTTTCCCCCTTTATTTACTCTCTGGTCTTCGAAAGACCCACCCTAAAAAAGTGGCAAGGATACCCTTCTATTCCCATATGATGGTAAATTATAAAAAATATATTTGCCATGACTGTCTACTGAAAATAATATGTTTAAAAGAAGTTTTATACATCAATTATATGCCAAATATTTCTTTCTTACTAAAATCTACACATGTGAACATAAATGCTAACTTCATATGTATTGTATTGGGCATAGTCATAATGAAATCTTATATCTGTCATACTTATCAGAAAGTATGGATCTAATGTATTGAAGGGGATGATTAGGCAAATATTATAATTACTATTTTACTAAAACTCAGGAAGGGATAGATTGAATTACTTCTCAATCTTAGTAAATGAATTAGCCAATTAGTGACTGAAAAATTCTGACTACTAGACCAATGCTCTTCCTACATTGTGTCTCCCACAGACCAGATATAAAATGTCAATAAAAGTACATGTGTCCAGTACACAGACCTGCAATTTTTGAGCCACACTAAGAGCTCTAGATGTACTTGAGTTCTACTTTCCTGCAGAGAAAAGAAAGGAAAAGAAAGAAGTATAAATAAAAACTAGTATTTGTGGAACACTGACTATGTTAGGAGCCATACTAAACCACTCTAAGCACTTGTATCACATATGGAATGTCATATTCTTGCAATACTTCTTATAGATAACGCCAAGGTGAAAAGTGGTAAGTTGTTTATGCCATTTATTTAAAAGTCTAAAGTTGTATCACCTACTTTCCATAAGTATATAATCTAAAAATTATTTTGTGAATATTTATTTATTTGCACTTTAAGAAGCATACTATAAATATTTTAATGTAATATTTAAAAGTACATTTAGTATATTTAAAGTTACTTTTTATAACTTTTAACTATTCCTTTTGTATATTAAACTAATAGAAAAACACTATAACCCTGATGTGTGATCAAAATATGGAAGAAAATGAAAATGAAAGTAATGGGAAAACATTAAGTGTTTACTTGAACAACATTAAAAATGACCACATCCAACATTTCCCATAGAAGATTAAAATGCAGTTACCAGAAGATTATAAAATTTGAGTTGCAGGTTATGCCTCACCCATTTTAAATGGATACTCACCAATGCTGAGATCAACGTGATATTCATCTGTATTTTTTTGAAGAAAGTACAATCACTTAAACTTTTATGGGACAGTAGGGAAATAGTGAAGAAATGTTTATAAAAATACTGCTTTCTTTAAAGTTAAAAGAGAAATAATTGAAAATTTCTAAATAACCATTTGCATTATTGAGGTAAAGTAGATTGCAGCTTGAGTAAACAGATTATTACTAATGTTAACTTCTAAACATTAAACAAGTAAATTATAAACTGTGGGGATCAACATATTAGGGGACTTCAAGGAGGTCTGGATAAAATCTGAAGAATGTTTTTCTTTAAATTTACTTTAATTTCCAAAATTGATTCCTGTATGGTATTATAAATGAGGAAGAAGTTCCCTATAGCAAACAAGTAAGACTTTATGCTAAAGGCCCACGGTAAAGAATCTTGACCTAAGTTACAATACTGAGGATCTGTTAAGGTCTAGTTCTGATAGATGATGTGAGTTTTGCCACAAATAGAAAAGTTTCTTTCTATTTTTATTTCAGTTTCTCTACACAGTTTTAAATAAAAAAGAGAGCTATATGTTATTTGTGTAGTTTTTATAAGTACTACCCCAATCTCTGCAAAGTTTCAAGGCAGAAGTAATTATTTAATTAGAGTTGGTTTTAGGCTCTTTTGGTTAATTAACTACAATCTGGAGAAGGTTTCTTTCACCTAGGTCCTGCTGGATCCTATTTTTCATAGGATAATATTATGATCTAGTTAAATATCCTAGCTAGATGACTAGTGATTTTAACAGTATAGATTGAAAGTGAAAATATCAACACAAATTGACAATGAGGATAATGTGTGAGGGAATTAAGATTCCTATGTTTTAGAGCCCACTATCGACAGCAAGCCAATTAACTTCTCTTAGGCGATTTCCCTACTTACAAAGTGGAGGTTAATCATATCGTTCTTAATTATCATACAGAAGCAATCCTGGTAGAGGATGTGTGTTAAGAATGGCACAAAAACAAAATCCTCTTTCTGACGGAATTGTTACTAATGAGAGAACTAACAATAAACCTCGGCTTGCCACATTTTGCACAATGGAATAGGAAAACTTAGCCAAATATAAAACAAAAACAAAAACAAACAAACAAAACAAAACAAAACAAAAAACCCAAAGCCTTCAAAGGGAAGGGAGACTAGAGGGAACTAGAAGGAGAGACATGTTAAACAGATTTATTATTTGAGTTCCTGGATGCATGCCTGAATCTATCCCTGGAAATTTCAGTTAAGTCACCCAATAAGTTACTTTTTTAAATTAAGCCCTCCCTTACCCTATCTCCTCAAAAGAAAAGAATGGCACAAAGTTCATCAGGCTATACAAACACTAGACCTTGCCTTTCTTTTTTTCACTCTTCCAGCTTTAGGATTATCCAATAAGCATGTTGGCATAGAACTACAACATATTTATGTGGCTGCAACATCATTCTACCGTTTTTCTTTTATTCTACTTATTTAAAAGAAGTGGTATGGCAACAATAACATATTATTACAGTTTTTTATGAAAATGCTCTGTGTTGTACACTAAAACACAAATGTGAAACTGAGAGACTTTTAATCAGAGAAAGCCTTTACTTTTGCATTTTCCTCAAGCTTATCTGGGTTTGAGGAGGGAAAGAGTGAATTTTAAGCTTAAAAATGTGTTGTACACATACAGAGGATGGAGCCTAATGTAACTGGCTAAACAGTGATAAAGTTGAGTTAAACAACTCTTCCTGGATAAGAGTCAGAAAGATTTTTTATTGATGAATTAATCTATAGACTTACAAAATGCTAAGTAGCAGAGAAACCTATTCTGGCTTGCAAATCTCACTATCTTGCTATCACTAAGCTACAATTTCATCTATTGTGTAAGTGAGATATATAACTGGAGTTGTATGTCTTAGATCTGTAGATGGGACTTTGTGTTATCTTCATTAATGTGGCAGCCTTTCAGTCATTGCAAATATTCCGTTAACAATGTAGTGGTAGTTGGTTCAAGC
Source organism: Mustela erminea (assembly GCF_009829155.1). NCBI lineage: Eukaryota > Metazoa > Chordata > Mammalia > Carnivora > Mustelidae > Mustela > Mustela erminea. The sequence goes on along the minus strand of NC_045635.1, from coordinate 73,741,389 downwards.
CACCTCTTGACAACCAAACTCAAAATTACCAAGTAATGTAACCTCTTTACATTCTCCTTAGAAAGAACTAAAAGCATAATATGCACTATAACCTGGTAGTTATTTCACAGAAAAAGGTATGATATAGTCTGTGAGGTACTATCAATCAAGATAAAAACCCTGTGAAGGATGAAGAAAATGAGAGAGAAATACTTCCTGGGGGAGAAAATAAAAAGATTCGGGCCATCTAATGAATCTTACAGGAAAAAAAAAAAAAAAACACTGTTGCCTTAAAGAAAGATGTTAAAATCTTCTCTGTGGGGTGTGTGCTACAGTCTTTTTTTCACTCTATGATGACAGTTGCAGCAATGTTTCTCTGAGTAGTAAAAGGCTCCTACTCTCAAAAGAAGCATTTAAGTGGGAAGAAGACCTACTTCCCACAATCTCTCTAATATCTGTCACACTATTGGAAAAGAACACTTTAGAAAAGAACACTTCTACTTTTCAGTGGGAATATTAATATGTCTATGAATACCTTACAACATAGTATAAGACATAAAAGGGGAGGGCAATTGATGATTCATCAAGATAGAGCAGGAAGTAGTCTGTGGAGCCCCAAGAGAAAGATGTAGAGCACAATATGGTGGGACTTAGAAAACCCTATAGAGAAATTCTACCTGCTCTCCTTTTTGTTTTTCTTTTCAAATCATATACATGGGAAGTAATCATATATGATTTAATTTTTCCAGTCTCCTTACTTGCTCCTACCATCCCTTTCATTGTTATTCTAGCAGATTCTGCAATACAATTTTAGCTCAAGGGTACTTGTTTCCAATAAATACTAGCATGCCATCTGAAGCTCATTAGAGGAATGTTATTCTAGGTAATCAAGTGAGCAACAAAGACAGAATATAAGGAAGTTTCAAAGGTTGAGGAAGGATAGATGTTGCTCAAATTCATTTTAGAGAGTAGATGAGAATACACATATTCATATATACTTCATACTGTAAATGTATATTAAAATTTCTATATGTTAATTAAGCACATATTACATTGTAAGATGTAATAAGTGTGTTTTTAGCATAGAAGTGTTAAAATTGTGTCTGTTGCTTTTAGAATCAAATGACACTTTAGTCACCTTGCTTTTAATTCTTCAGTGGCATCTTTACAACGTGCTGCATGGATGAGATCATGCTTTTCATACTTTAGAAAGGTTAGTCTATATTCTATGAATAAGATTTTACATTTTTCTGAACTGAATTTTTCTTTTCCCCCTCAGCAGGAAAAAATTTTTAGTAGGTTTACCTTTTGCATCAAATTTTGGTTTACTTTTAACATGTAGGTTAGATTTAATATCTATTTCCTGTGTGTTAGTAGCAAAAGGAAGGAAAATAATTTGAGATTCCACCATATTTATGGAAAAATATATTCCAGTGTTAAATCATTCTGTGTCATGGTCAAACATGTAGGCAAAAAAAGCAAATGTAAAAATCATTTACACAGATTGACATTCCTCTTACAAAAACAGTTCCTAATTTGTTTGTTTTTTAAATTTTGTTTTGTTTTCCCCAAACAAATACAATGGCAGGAAAGGGAGCAATGTGTCAGCCCTTACAATTTATGATGCTATCTCCCTTGAACTTTTCTTATTATTTTATTTTATTACTAGAAAGTCAGTTTTTGAAGGCTGTTGTGTTTTCTAAAACTTAAGAGCTTCATGTCCTGGGCTTGTTTTATCTGTTATTATTAAGATGATGATGTCAATTCTCAAAATTTTAAGAACATGCACTGTCAACTGTACCAGTAGCTCCTAACAATGAAATATAGTCATATAAGAGTTAACTAAGGTATAAACATGCAAAAGGAGAAGTCTCCCTGTGATCATAAAATGATGTTATTTTCTGTTCAGCAGTTCATATTACTACTGTTTATGATAATTAATTAAAGGAGCTGTTGCTATAATGTGCAAATAGGGAATCTGAGAAACTGAGAGGGCTTTTAGGTCTTCAAGTAAAGTTAAGTCAATCTGGGTGTGGGCAATCAAATGTAATGAAATCACTTGTCAGTGCTAAGCTTGCAAAAACTGTGGAGTCTGACTAGGGAGTAAAAGGATTATAATTAGATTTCCAATAGGATAATAACTAAATGGCAGAACACAGTAAAGAGAAAATACTACTTTGTTAGATAATGGTACTGCTGTTCAGTTTTGGTGTTTATCAGTGCACTTGTAGTTGTGCTAATTTAATTTGCTTTTATCAGCATAAAGGCACTACACAAATGGTACTTGAATGTCATTTGAAAAAAATCATTGATCTGAAGGTGCACTTAATGACACCCAGTATGTTTATTTAATGTGGAACAGAGATTGGTTGATAAGATGGTTAATGTGCTGTCTTGCAGGCCCTCAACTGAATTATGTGAATCTAGGTGAGACAATATTAGTGTATATGTTTCACCGAATCCTTCACCTCCACCAACAGTGGACAGGGCCATCAGAGTGAGTTTGTATTCATTGTTTGATCACCTTAAAATATGCAGAAGGAGTTGCTATAAAAGACCATTAAAATTAGGGTTACAAAAGGTGGTTCATGCATACCTTGTCTGTCAAACAACATTCAAAGCATAAAAGACATAAAATAACTAAGCTAAAGAGATTCAGAATACATGTATGAATCTTAGTACAAAGAATCTTTTTTTTAGTACAAAGAATCTTTGTACTAAAATCCATGTAATCATTAGCATAAAACTGTATATAACTTTATTAGTTTTAAAGATGACCAAACAACATTCTTCCAAGTCCTCTTTAAACTCTCCTAAGGAGATATCCCATTGAACTAATTTAACTTCAAAAGTGAGAGCACTGGCTGATTGATAGATTTCTATCCAGCAGAGCTATTGACAATAGGAAGAGAAAAGACTTCACATGCTGGAATTATTTGCTGTGATAAAGATGAGTTTTGGAAATGGCACTGAATTGGCATGAATGAATTGACCCTCATAAACAATGCTAACAAATACTCTTCCAAGGTAAAAAATGGGTAATTGAGGAAAATGGAAAGATGAAATCAGTATCAAAATAAGTCACAAAAGATAAAAACTATAACACACAAGAGCAAATCTATTAGGAAGAATGAAAAAAAATAATGGCCAAAGATGCATTTTATGTTTTCCAGGCATTACACATATTCTGAAGTTCATAAATGCATACAAAAGTAATTTTTCAATGTTGAACATCTTAATTAATAAGTAATATTACTGGGATTTTTCAGGTAATTATTTGAATTGGTTCATTTTGTGAACTACACTCAAAATAGTTCTGATAATATTTTCAGGCACTTATCCCACTGGCTAATGAAACTTATTTTTTGCTCAAAAAATTAACTTACTTTAGGTATTAAATTGTGATTCTACTGTCATATTAAGACAGAGCATTCACTCTAGTTTTCCATAAATCGATGATGGGACATTTATCATTTATATTGCTTAAGTGCTATGCTAAGAGAGATGAGAATGTGTACTTTTCCATTTTCATTACATTTATCAAGATTATTTAAAATAACCTAAAAGGCTGACATTCAACAAGTAATTGTTAACACACCACACTTTACTATATATTCACACTACTAATGACAAATATTAGTCAATTTGATCTGTAATTTGAAAAAAACATGAAAGTTAAGTCCCTTGATTTAAAATATATTCTACCTTAATCCTTTTAATGATGTACTAATTCCCTCATATTTAGCCAGCAAAAAATAGCAGAAATTACTAAAAGTATGCTCAATGAAAATAAATATTAAATGTGCCCTACCCCAACCACAAGTTAATATACAAAAGCCATTCTTTGCAGACTTTGTTAAAATAAGAAAATTTAAACCAAATCGAAGGCTTTTGATTTATATCATCTATCTAATTCCCATGAATTAGATACCTGTTTTTAGTTGCATGGAAATGAAATAACTTTAGGACAGTAAAAATGTTTGTATATATTTCAGAGTAGGGAAAGATGTTATTACTGCAAATTAAAGACATCATATACATTAAACAAACAGCAATGGATTGAAAGTATAGGATTACAGGATAATAAATGTACAACCCACTGATGGTGTGTTTGCTTTAACCTCTCCAGTTCCAAAGCTGACCTTAAAGCCCATCAAAGGAGGAGCACAATCAAACTCAATGTTCCATAAAAGACTGGGTCTATATTTGTGTGTCACAAATTAAGAAGTCATCAAATGCTTTAAGCTTATTCAACCCTACCTTGTCCCAATATGTGACAGCAAACTCAACTACTGGTAGCCCACAACTAGTGGAGATTTTGCTCATAAATTTAACTGTGGTGACTTGATCAGACAGACAATGAGTCTTGTCCATATTGGCTTTAGGCGCATAGATGCAACTTTTAAACTGAGGGAAGAAAGCCAGCAAGCATAAGAGGGATAAAAAATATCAAAAGCTTCACTGAATGAACAAAGCAAACTTAACAAAATTAATGCATTAATTAGATCTACTCAACCGCAGCAGAAACAGGCATTATCAGAAGATCCATGAGCTCTGACAAACCTTGTTTCGTAAAAAATGATGCGCAAGTCTACATGAGTGAGGGTTTCTAAATTTTCTGAATCTACCACATAAGGGTGGACACACAAAAGAACCCAAATGGATCTTTTAGTCACATCTAGTTCCATTACCTTCATGTAGACCTAGTAATTACACAATGAAAAGGCATTGATTAGTTAATCCTCTAGCAAGTAACATCCATGATTGTCTTGCTTTCTGAAGTTAAGAAATAATTTTTTCATAGAGATTCTTTTCTTTTTTTATTAGAGTGAGACATTTTTACATATTAAACATAAAAATAAAGGTAATCTGCATACAAAGAGCTAGAAAACTGCCTTAAAATCAGACAAGAAAAATTCCAGTGGTTAAATTCAATTTCTCCTTTCAGATTGTTTTGCACTCCAGTGAAATTTTAAATTGACTTGTATCATCTATTCTCCTACTACCAAGTATTTTTAAATATTTTAAAGGATCTAAGCACTTATGGGAATCTTGAAAATCATGAATTACAAGTCGTGTTCTTATTTCCATATTTAGATGGCTTCTAAAGTTATCTAAACAGCATTGGAATTTAGAGTTTGATAAAAATGTTGTCTAGAACTCATCAAACATATTGATAGGTTATAATTATTCTACCTGTGGTTTTTACAAATTTTTAAAAGTATATTATTGTACACTTCGGAAAGGTAAATTATATTCACCATTATGCATTTTTAGAATATGCCTAACATAAATATACATTCTTTTTAAAAAGTTAAGTGTACAAGAAATTTCCCACATTGTATATGTGAAATTATTAGTCCCTCAAAAAATACTGAAGACTTCTCCCTCTGCCATAAAGTGAGAATAATTAAACTTATTTTTTTATTTATATAGAGAATATCAACATAGGAACTCATGCCCACCCCATATCAGGCAGTTATAGAGAGGAGCTGTTTACTGTACCTTGCATAGTAGTACTATTATGAGGAGTCCCATTGTTTTCTACTTCAGTGTCTGGAATTCCAGTATCTGAAAGAAGTGACATTCAAGATTAAGGTACAATTCTATTTTTTTCTGATTCCATTTAAAGTTAAACTAGTAATTTGGTCCTATGGATAGCACAAGATCTTGGATAGCATTCTTGTTATTATTTTCATATGTCTGTTTTTATTTTTTTAATTTTTTTATTAAAAAAATTTTAAAGATTTTATTTATTTATCTGACAGACAGAGATCACAAGTAGGCAGAGAGGCAGGCAGAGAGAGAGAGGAAGAAGCAGGCTCCCCACGGAGCAGAGAGCCCGATGTAGGGCTCGATCCCAGGACCCTGGGATCATGACCTGAGCTGAAGGCAGAGGCTTTAACCCACTAAGCCACCCAGGTGCCCCCATATGTCTGTTTTTAATGGTAGAAGGGAGAATTATAAACTATAGCTGAATTCTAAAATTTGGCATATATTTTCAAGTATATAGTAAACACTTCTTTATTTCATTCTCTAGAGATAATTCTCAGGAAAATAATCCTCTCAGACTATCAGGCAATATGACCTGACTGTAGAATAAGAAAAAGATGGATACAATTGCATAAATGGAAGGTCTCTATTCTTATGCTATATTTTTCATTGTAAAATGAATGAGAGATGATGATGAGATTATCTCTATGCTAAGCACACTGAAGACCAAAACACACGTTATGGTTTGTGGTCTTTATGCAGTACTGGTTATAAGGGCAAAGGGATACATGAATTTTTTTTTAATTATTTTTTATTTATTTTCAGCATAACAGTATTCATTATTTTTGCACCACACCCAGTGCTCCATGCAATCTGTGCCCTCTATAATACCCACCACCTGGTACCCTGACCTCCCACCCCCCACTTCAAAACCCTCAGATTGCTTTTCAGAGTCCATAGTCTCTCATGGTTCACCTCCCCTTCCAATTTCCCCCAACTCCCTTCTCCTCTCTATCTCCCCATGTCCTCCATGCTATTTGTTATGCTCCACAAATAAGTGAAACCAAGAAAGTTGAGAAAAAAAGAAATAAGTTGGGTTTTTCTTTTCAATTTTAAATATGAGATGTGATTATCTAAAAGCTATCTATATCCATGAAGCATAGATTTATATGAGCATTTATATATATATATATATATATATATATATATATATATATATATATATTTATTCACTTGGTCATCCTTGGGTAATGGGATAACAGATGTTAGTGCATCACCCAATGCCATCAAAGATTAATATAAGAAAATGATTTGAATATAAGGTACCCATCATGCTGTAGAAAGAGCTGTTTTTCCCTTATGATAGAAAACCTAGACCAAGATAAGCTCAATTACAGGTGGATTTTAAATATGTAAAAAAAAATAATGTCTGTGAATCACCAGGTTTACACACTTCACAGCACTCACCAAAGCACATACCCTCCCCAATGTCCATAATCCCACCCCCTTCTCCCAAACCCCCTCCCCCCAGCAACCCTCAGGACATGGGGACTTAGAGTGGAGAAGGGAGTTGGGGGAAATTGGAAGGGGAGGTGAACCATGAGAGACTATGGACTCTGAAAAACAATCTGAGGGTTTTGAAGGGACGGGGGGTGGGAGGTTGGGGTACCAGGTGGTGGGTATTATAGAGGGCACGGATTGCATGGAGCACGGGGTGTGGTGCAAAAATAATGAATACTGTTATGCTGGAAATAAAAAAAATAAAAAATAAATAAATAAATAAATAAAAGAAAAAAAAATGAAAAAAAAAATGAAAAAAAAAATAATGTCAAACCACTTCAGAATGACAAGCTCAGGGCCTCAAATAATAATAATAATGAGTACACAGAACATAAGCCCCATTGCTACTCAAGAAATGTTATTTTTAGAACATTTGATAAGCAAGGATTCTGGCTTTCACTAAGATGTCCCATTGTGTAAAATTTTAATATATAATTATTTTTTTCTGCGTCTCAACAAGTCATGGTTAGGATGAGTTAATAATATATCACTGTATTTCTGTTGATTGTGAGCATAATAATCCAAGACAGTCACAGTAAAAAAGGAATTTAACTTCTGGAAAGAAAGAATATGACCCATGTTTGTAAAAAATTATTTAGTCATTCTTGGTATAGGACACTGAAGCACACTTTTAGTTTTATGTGTGTGTTATACATGTGTATGGGGTATGCATACATGTGCATGTAAAATTCTTGGGCTTATACTTGCTATACACACATATTAGTTAATATACATATGTATATTTAACATATCAGTTAAAAATACAAGCTGTCAATGTGCTTTGAAAGAAGAATCTGAATATTCTATGAGAAGAAATGATGTTGTAGGGTTTCATAATTGAAAATGTAATAAGAAAAATTTGGAATTAAGAGATTTCATGACAGAAGCATCTCTTCTCACAGAATCTCCAGGAATGTACTTAAAACATACTTTTTTTTTTTTCATCCAGGCCCTCCTTAAACCCTCAACACTGATGCAATCTACATTAAAGAAGCCAACATCCTATAATTCATTAAAAGAGAGTACAACAATCATCAGCATATTTTAATATGAATGGATATAAAATACGCATGTTTTAGGTGCGAGTAGGTTATCAGTATTACTGCTTCTACTGTAAAAGTCAGTGGGGTTTCCTATTATTCCTAGGCTATTTGTATCTCTCAGAATAGGGATTATTTTGACACATTTAGTTAATAACTAAAACACTTGGCCTCAAATTAATTTTCTTTATTCTTGAACAAAACCTGCCCCTCCTGCTCTTCGTCTTTCCTTCCTTCCTCCTTCCTTCCCTTCCTTCCTTTCTCCCTTTCTTCTCTCCCTTACTTCCACCCTCTCATCCTCATTCTAGATCTTCCTCCCTTCCTTTCTCCCTTCCCTTCCCTTCCCTTCTTCCCCTCCCTCACTTCCTTCCTTTCTTCCCTCTCTTTTTTAAAGATTTTTTTTTATTTATTTGACAGACAGAGATCACAAGTAGGCAGAGAGGCAGGCAGAGAGAGAGGAGGAAGGAGGCTCCCTGCTGAGCAGAGAACCCACATGGGGCTGGATCCCAGGACGCTGGGATCATGACCTGAGCCAAAGTCAGAGGCTTTAACCCACCGAGCCACGCAGGCGCCCCAAGCCACCCAGGCGCCCCCCTCTCTTTTTTAAATTGGGTTTTTTTCTTTGTATACTTTGAGCGTGAAAGTCCAAATCAGACATTACCTTTCAACATCCTCAGGCCACTGTCACGAGTAGTGGCTTGCTTAAGTGCTTGTTCCACTTGTTCCCGGCGCTTTGATTCAAATTCCAAGGCTTCCTGCAGTTTTCTCTTGGCTTTTTTCTCCTTCTTTAGACGCTTTTGCATGGTAGCTAAAACATGAAAAGGTAAATAGTTCCCAAAACTTTGGTCAATAAAATAGGTTTGCCAGTTTTTGTGGATTATAAATCATATACAGATACAGAGAAAGACACAAACAATATCATTAGCTTTTTTTGGTTCCAATTCTCATTAGATTCAACAGTGTTCAGTCATACAATTTACTTCTTTTTGCTTTCACTTTTGCGGGGCATATGTTTTTTTAGATAAAATTATTGGGCACTTGCAATATATTGATTCATAGCAGGGTTTTAAGCATACCAATCTTCACAGTCTTTCTGAATCAGTTTTTAGAAATTGAGATATTTTCATTGTGACAATAGAAAAACATTCAAAAACCATACAAAATTAAATTTTTATGACATTTAAAAGATGTTAGAAGTGTTCACATATAATTAAAATATTTTATTGAACTAATTATGATGGTAATTTAAGTTTCACTTGTATTTATTTCAGAGTTCAAGATCTTTCACATAAATGACCTTCAGCTACTTCAAAATAAAAATGTGCCCAGGTAAATTTATGTTTATGTGAAACAAAAATTCAGAGGTCTGAGGTAATAAAATTGGAAAACTTGAAACAAAGAAACTCAGAATATATGGTTTCTGTTTTTTTTTTTATTTTGTTTTAGATATTTATTTATTTTAAGAGGGGTAAGGGACAGAGGGAGAAAAATTTCAAGCAGACTCCCCACTGAGTGTGGAGCCCCAGTGCAGGATCTATCTCACAATCCACAAGATCATGACCTGAACCCAAACCAGGAATCTGGTGCTTAACTGACTGAGCCATCCAGGCACCCCTGGGTTCTGTTATTTTTGGCAAAAAGTTTTAAATTAGGTTCAACATAAAAATATCTTAGTATTTTAATTATACTTATTTATCACCATTCATATAAAGCATTTAACAATTAATTAAATCAGAAATCTAGATTATTCAAATTATTGTATAACTTAGTGTTCTTAATAACCCAAAATTTTGCTTCTAGTAAAATTATTGGCTCAAAAATATCCTATATGTTGATTCCCTTTAAATTTATGACTACATATATTACAAACAATATCACAGTGAAGAAAGAAGCAAAAAATGCGCACCTTTAGCTCAAAAGGCTGACCTATAACCTGCATTGTTCTGATAAGGATGACATATGTGCTAATTGCTACATTCTTAAAGTGTCTCATGACTGCCTATAAATCTTGCTGACAGCTAATATGAATTGAATGATAAGCGCCAGAGAAATATTGTGAAGCAATTTTATGAGTAGATATTTGAAAAAGACATTTATGATGTAATACTCCCTGCACATCCCCTCTCCTTTGAGCATTAAGCATATAACCAACCAGCTTCATGGAGTAAAAAGTACAACTCTTTCTGCCCGTGGGTCCTGTCCCTGTGCTACTTAAATAAACTTATTTAGTTGTATTGTAAAACACCTTAAGAATTCTCTCTTGAACATTGTGCTCAACAATTCCACAGCATCAGCATATTACATTTAAAATTACATAAATAAAAATAATAACTACTATTTATTTAGGAGTTACTATGTACCTAGCACTTTTTCTGGGACTATATCTCATTACTTTTTTGACTAGAAAAATAATAAGAATTCTAAATATATATACATATATAACTATGTTTTTATGGAATATTTACATATATATAATTATATTCTTTCTGTATACTTGGACAGTTGTTACTTTTGAGCATAAGATCAATTTCCCCCCTCTTTCCTTTCAATCATATGACTTCAGATAAAGAGTTCACACTTCATCAAAAAAAAGTTGGTTATACTGGATATGAGATATTTAGGGAACTAGAAAGGAATTTAAGTGATTATCCAGTTCAACTATTATAATAGATGAGGATACTGAGGTTCATAGAGATGAAGTACATAATTTTTCTTAATCAGTGAGGATGACAGATTAACAGTTTCTTTTTTTTTAAGATTTTATTTATTTATTTATTTGACAAACAGAGATTATAAGTAGGCAGAGAAGCAGGCAGAGAGAGAAAGTAGGAAGCAGGCTCCCTGTTGGGCAGAGAGCCCAACGTGGGGCTCGATTCCAGGACCCTGAGATCATGACCAGAGCCGAAGGCAGAGGCTTTAGGCCACTGAGCCACCCAGGCGCCCCCAGATTAACAGTTTCTTATAATTATGTTAGTCATTAGATGTAAGATGTTCAAAGTAGTGCTTAGCACATAGCAGACAGTTGATAAGCATTAGCCAGTAGTAGTACTAGTAGAAGTACTAGTAGTATACTACTAGTAGTGACAGTAATGATAGTAGTAATGATAATATGATATGGTAGTAGCAGTGGTATTATTATTACATCATAATAATAATATGCTACATTTATTAAATACAAATATTTCAGAATAAGTTTGATAGTAGATATAATATTACATCTACCATATCAAGGCCTTTTTTATTTTTTATTTTTCTTAAATATTTTATTTATTTACTTGAGAGTGCAAGTGAGAGAGCATGAATGGAAAGGGGGTAGAGCATAAACAGGTGTGGGGAGAACATGAGGAGTGTTGTGGAGAGCATGGTGGGGAGGAGAGCTTAAGCGATGAGCCCATGAGCAGGATATGTGAGGGGGGATTATGAGCAGTGGGGCAGGGTAGAGGGAGAGGGAGAAAGAGGGAGAAGCAGCCTCCCCACTGAATAGGGAGCCCAGTTCTGGGCTCCATCTCAGGATCCCAGGATCACAACCTGAGCCAATGGCAGATGCTCAACCAAGGGCCACCCAGGTGCCCCTATCATTTCTAGGTCTTTTAAAAATACAATAGATGTGATAGTAGTTAAAAGATAGACATGAAGAGTCTATGAGAAGTTAATAAACAGAAATTAATATGAGTACAACCCTAAAAGTTAGAAGCCAATTTTAGTCTATGTAGTTGATATGCATAAGTCAATCTAAGACTGTTATTATATTTAACACATGATTATTAGATTCTTTAGTATAAAAAATTATCCTACTAAAATATGTGTCTTTATGACTGCTAGTCATAATAATATTTTGCATACCAAATACAAGAAATAAATGAATTTTTCTAAGTTTCAAAAAGTAAAGTTCTTGCTTAATAGTATTTAATGAGTTTGTCAAGATAATGAGCCAATGTATGCTGCTTCTTGCTTTCATGCCTATGCTCACTGATACCTCTATCTAGAATGTCTAAACCCCTCAGATACTCTCACGCTATTTCTTAGCCTACTGATCTTCAAGACTCAGTTTCAAGTATCAGCATCAAGAAGCATTCCTCAACTATTCACTTCCCTACCAAGCTGCACTAACTACCTCTCTCTATATAAGCATATATACTGTACATCATTGCTCTTGCCACTTTGTCTTGAAATTAACTGGTTGGTTGTGCTAGCCTTCTAAAATACAAATCTCTCAAGGACAGGTACTGAGTTTTATTTATCTTAAATCCCCAGAATCCAGTACTATTCTTGACAAAGATTAAGCATTTCATCTACAGGAAATTATTAGATTATCTATATCCAGGAGTATTTTATGAAATTGTGGGAAAACTAAGAATATTCATATTTTCCAAATTGGCAACTGGCCTGAAGTCCAGATCTAGTTCATTATCTTTTATAATAAATAGAAATGGTATAAATATCTTGCCATGTGGATTACACATAGTATTTGATTCTTTGCTTGTCATTTTTTTCAGTAGTTCCAAACTAAATCTGAGGATATTTCTACTACTCTTGAAAATATCTACAACAAAGTGTTTATTCTGTAATTGAACTTGTCAAACTTACTTCTGCTTTGAAGCTCAACTGCAAGTTGTTTTTCAAGGTTTTCTCTAATTTCTCTCTCTCTATAGAGCTCCGTTTGCAGTTCTTTTTTTTCTTGTTGAATCTGCTTCTCCTGGAAGTGAGCATTATCCAAAGCCACTTTCAGTAGACCCTGTCAAAGTGCAGCAAATGACATGCAGTTCATCTTATTTGTTTTAGTTTCTCAAATATGAAATAATTTATGTAGATGCTAATGTCTTGTATTACATTTATTTTGTTTATAGAAATATTGTTGACCTGAATGTTGGTCAACAGAGTCTCCACGGAGGACAGACTATCAGCAAAAATGAATGGTCCAGGGAATCCAGGAGACAATGCCTGCCCAGGAGTCAGTTGGATTTTGTCCAAGGGTGACTTCATCATTGGGATTTGAAATGGTAATTCTTCTGGAAAAAACAAAATTAATATCAGAATGTTCACAAATTAACAGGTCAAAATTTTCACTGTGTTTCCTTTACCTCTAAAAGTATCTATAAATTTTTTGTTTCTAAAACTAGATAATGGAAAACTCTTAATTGGAAGTCATACCTATTCCCCAGTTGTATTTTTTTTTTAAATAATTGTCAGGAAATAATCAGTGAAAATGAAACAACATATACTGGTAAAGATGTATGAGACTTGGAGAAACACATTTATGATATGTTTATGAATACCTATAAATTAAATAATTAGATCACCTCCTTATAAAGCATATACTGTTTTTATTCTTTTCAAATTTGTCTGTCATCTATCTATCATCTATCATCTCCATTGTTTAATAGCTTTATTGAAGTATAATTCATACACAGTAAAATTCACCTATTTAAATGTATATTTCAATGATTTTGATTAAATATACAGAGTTGTGCAACCATCATCACAAATCTATCTTAGAACATCTTGATCACCCCCAAAATACCCATCATGCCCATTTACAGTTAATCTCCTTCCACACCCCCAGTGCTTGGCAATGACTAATCTACTTTCTGCCTCTATAGGACTGCCTTTTCTGGATATTTTACACAAATAGATACAATATGTGGTCTTTTATGTCTGGCTTCTTTTACTTAGCATAATGTTTTTGAAAATCATCCATGAGGTAGCTTGTATCAGTGGTTTCTTCCTTTTTATTGATGTAAACTATTCCATTACATGGGTATATTGATTTTTGTTTAATGATTCACTAACTGACAAGCATTTGGATTATTTCCAGTGTTATGTTTTATTTTGAAGAAAACTACTGATGAAAAAATATTAGCTGTGATGTAAAAACACAAGTTATATCTTTTCTCCCCATTTATTTTTATATTATCTTTTCTCACATTCTCAGTACTTTAGCAAGATTCTCTCTTAGCTTCAGGTAAAGAGACACCAATAAAGTTATCGTTTAATAAGATGTTTTGAACCGATATACCTGATTACAAAAAGAATCTTCTCTTACACTGAGAAGCTAACTACTTGACTATGTATTTGAATTCTGATTGAATATCTTCTAGGTGAGATGTACAAATCATCAGACAGCAAATTTACCCCTGCAATTAGAAATTGGGGCTTTTTTGACAGGGATAAAAATAAACTGCTACAAAGAAGTGATCTTCAAAAGTACCCAAACAAATCATGGCATTCTTTTTTTTTTTAATTCATCTATTTATTTGAGAAAGAGAGCAAGAATGGAGGGAAGGGGCACAGGAAGAGGGAGAGAGAGAATCTTAAGCATATGCTCCACCTAGCACAGAGCCCGACATACACAGTTCTTGACCTTGCAACCTCGAGATCATGACCCGCCCTGAAGTTAATAGTTGGATGCTTAACCAACTGAGCTACCCAGGTATCCCCAAATCCTGGTATTTTTTATTATTTAAATTCACTTAGCCAACACATAACACATCATTAGTTTCAGATGTAGTGATCAACAAATCATCGGTTGTGTATTACACCCAGTGTTGACCACATCATGTGCCCTCCTTAGTGCCCATCACCCAGTTACCCCATTCCTCCCCCATCTCCCCTTCAGCAACCATCAATTTCTTTCCTGTATTTAAGAGTATCTCATGGTTTTTATCCCTCTCTTATTTCTTCCCATTCAATTTTCCCTCCCTTCCCTTATGGTGCTCTGCACTGTTTCTTATATTACACATATGAGTGAAACCATTTGATAACTGCCTTTCTTCTATTGACTTATTTCACTTAGCATAATACCCTCCATGTCCATGCTGATGTAAATGGTAAGTATTCATCTTTTCTGATGGTGGAATAATATTCTATTGTAGATATGGACCACATCTTCTTTATCCATTCATCTGTTAAAGGACATCTTGGCTCCTTCCACAGTTTAGCTATTGTGGATATTGCTGCTATGCATGTTGGGATGCAGGTGCCCCTTCGTTTTACTACATCTTTCAGAGCCTGGTATTCTTAAATGCCTTCAACAGCAATATAGGATGGCATGAATCATAGCACCTCAAGCAAAATTATTCTACTTACTATATCTATTCATTTCGGTAACTGGGCAAAAGTAAAGTGCAAAAATATGCATCTCCCTGGTCAGAAAAAAATTCAGTGACCCCATATATTATGAAAGTAATTTGAGGGGGAAAAAAAACACAACTAGCCTTGAATCTGGACCTAACCAATTTTCACAAAAATTTAGCTATTGGTTCTGGTTCCAGGAGGGATAAGAATATGGATTTATCATATAGATAGAGCTAGTTTTTCAATTGCAAGAAGCCTATACATGTAATTATGAACCACACAGATTTCATAGTCATCATGGTTTGCTCCATAGTAAATGGTATGCACCATTTACTGTATGGGAAGCTGTGACATAGAATTGTGGGAAACTTCTATGAGATTTTTAATGGGACAGCATTATCTCTGAATAAAATGCTTTTTTTTTTTTTTGCTTTTTAAAAAAAAATTACTTATTTTTTAAATTTCTTTTCAGTGTTCCAGAATTCATTGTTTATGCACCACACCAAGTGCTCCATGCAATACATGCCTTCCATAATACCCACCATCAGGCTCACCCAACCTCCCACCTCCCTCCCCTCCATAGCCCTCAGATTGTTTCTCAGGGTCCACAGTCTCTCATGGTTCATCTCCCCTTCCAATTTCCCCCAACTCCCTTCTCCTCTCCATCTCCACATGTCCTCCATGTTATTCCTTATGCTCCACAAATAAGCAAAACCATATGATAATTGACTCCTCTGCTTGACTTATTTCACTCAGCATACTCTCCTCCAGTCCTGCCCATGTTGATAAAAAGGTTGGGTATTCATCTTTCTGATGGAGGATGATACACGGAGTATCATCATATGGACCATATCTTCTTTATCTATTCATCTGTTGAAAAGCATATTGATTCTTTCCACAGTTTGGCGACCGTGGCCATTGCTGCTATGAACATTGGGGTACAGATGGCCCTTCTTTTCACAACATCTGTGTCTTTGGGGTAAATACCCAGTAGTGCAATTGCAGGGTCATAGGGAAGCTCTATTTTCTGAGTGAAATGTTTTTAATAGAAATCACCATTTCCAATTTTTTAACAACTTCCATTTTTCTAAAATCTACATGGATAAAAAATGTTAAACAACTATTTTATAGAATTAACAGTTTCATATTATCTGGATCCAAAATGTTATAAAAAACATTTGTTTATTGGTCTTAAATAATTAAATAAAATATATAAATTTACCTGTTAATTTTCTCTAAGCACAAGAAGCGATAATGAACATATTCTCCAGAATTTTTTTTTATAAAACTTAAAAAATAATATTTTGACTATAAATGCATGATGGATGTGTTTTGCACAACTCCCTTAAGTCTAACTCCCTTAAGTCTAAACTCTTCCTCTCTCCCTCCCTCGCATCCTTCTTTCTTTCCTTCTTTCCTTTCCTGCCTCCTTCTCTCCTTCCCTCCTTCCCTCCTTCTTTGCCAGTGATAGTTTAGGAAGAGGTGGAATATTCCAAAGAGACTGAACACATTAGAAATTCTGTGATCTATTTCAACTACAAAGTCTGAATATTTGAAATATGTAATTTAAAAACTAAATTCTAAAATGTTTTAAGCATCATCTCTAATGCTTTTAAAGTATATTTCTTAACACCTAACCAAGGAATATTATGTCTTATTTCTATAGCTTGAAGTCTGTATTCAGCAAGTATTTTGTTTTCCGCACATGACAAGTGGATAGAATAACTTCATAATGATTTATTGATAATAATTGGGAAGGTTTTACATCTTTGTATTGATATTTATAAATCTTAAAGTATGAATTAATTAGACTGGAAGATCTATTCTTACAAAAATGAACTGCTACAAAATTAGAACATTGACATCTTGCTGATTCAGAGATAATATAATGTTTCTCCTGAATAAACATTTTGTATCAGGGGCAGAGTTCTTAAAATTAATGGATTCTTCATTATGTATCTCTCTCTACACAAGTAACTGCAGTGGTAAGAATCTGAGGGATATTCTGCAAACAATATATCCAAAAAGGAAAGCAATATATTCAGTATTCATAAAACAAAATTAAAACTACATCAAAATTGGGGCACCTGGGTGGCTCAGTGGGTTAAAGCCTCTGCCTTCGGCTCAGGTCATGATCTCAGAGTCCTGGGATCGAGCCCCACATTGGGCTCTCTGCTCAGCAGGGAGCCTGCTTCCTCCTCTCTCTCTGCCTGCCTCCCTGCCTACTTGTAGTCTCTGTCTGTCAAATAAATAAATAAAATCTTTAAAAAATTAAAAAAAACTACATCAAAATTCCCAGAAATCTTCTATTTGGAGATGAAATAAATGCTATTGAGTTGGCTTTAAGGAAGATTGCTATTGACTATGAAGACAGATTGCATGGTCTATGGTTTGTAATGTTGCTGTACAGTAGATTGAAGTTTCAAAATAACATTACTCTTCTTTAAAGAGATGGACACAGTGAATTAAGTGTTGCTTGCTGCAGTGAGGATCAAATGCAAAAAGAATCATATTTCATCGGACCTAGTCAGCACCAGGAAAATAAATAGAAATATAAGAGGTATGCAGGCAATGATTCATTTTGATAATCTGGCCCAAGAGAGACACATAGAGACAGCACACAGATCTAAGCTTCTACTGAAAGACAAATAGGACACAGAGGGTGGGAATTGGGATGACAGTATAGCAGAGGTCACATCGATTTTCAGCAGCAGTTTTCACACAGATGAGATGACCCTGGACTCTATTTGGCCCATTGTTCATATCCTACCTGTCTCACAAGCAATAAATTTTCTAGACCTAGAAAAGGGCAGTAAAGAAGAAGGATTCTACTTATGACTTCTTATGATTAAGTTTCCATGCTAACCAAACATGCTTTTTCAGACCAAGGTCACATTTCATGTTAAGGTCCATAATAGCCAAAATCTAGTTGAAGTGTATTATGTTTTGGTGTAAATGAGTGAAAAGTGTCAAACCATTTTTCATTTTTTTTCTGATTTTAAATTACATGCTACCAAAAATGTGTAATAAATGCATTAGAAATCTATTTCAATTTTGTAATAGTTCTTCACATCTGAATGACATTGACATTCTGCTTAGAGTTTAAAAACATTCATTGTTATGTAGGAACTTATTTGGGAGGCATGAGAAATCCTACTCCACAATGAAATTAAATATGGACAAGTACTAGAACCACCAACTGTCAGTTAAACAAGAGCATCTCTTTGTAAGTCAGGGAGAAAGAGCTTTGACTGAGCACTTTGATTTAAAAGGCTAGTGTTCAAAATGTGTATATTAAAATCTTTATCAACACACATGATGCAATGGTATAAACTAAAAAATAAAGATAAGACAACTGCTATGTAGCTGAGGACATGAGTAACCTCTTCATTTACTGAAGCACAGTAGAAACTGATTTTACTGAGCCTGTTTGTTAAACTTACTATACTTTGTAATAGCACTTGGGAATCCATTTGCAGAACAAATTCTTATTTTTAATTTCTTCCTTAATGCCCAGATGAATAGATGTAAAAGTTGACAAGAAATTTATTTGTATGAAAAGATAAACATATGGTAAATGCTCAGGATGAAAAAGTCCTCCTAAAAATTAATATCAGGACTGCTAGAGATTTTCTGTATTAATGTAATGCTTATTTTTCCACTTTTTCATTGAGTTTAGTCTTTCCTCTTTCCTCTGCACTTTGAGGATTATAATACATGATTAGAAAGTGAACACCACTGACTCACTCAGCATTGAGAAAATGCAGCCACCTGTTATCAGGTCATCAGTTTTTATTCTTTAATGAATAAATTGTATTTCACTATTTAATTTGAGTGCTTTCCCCTAAATGCAGCTGCTCAAGAGTTTCTTTTCTTGGTGCCATCAGTATTACATTTGGCACAAGCATGACACCTGCTTCCATCTTCCAGATGAGGAACAACAACAATAACAAAAATGACCAACTGCTGTGTAATGATGTGACTTGCATGAATATAAGGAAGTATTCATGGTCTTAGTTGAACTATGATTCAAATATTACCCTTACCAAATGTTGAAAGGAAAAACTTGATCCCCAAATTGTTACATTTCTTTAGGGAGATGAAAAAATAAATAATGCTGACAAATGAAAACTGAAAACTGGTAGCAAAAGGATGAAGAGTCATCAACCTGAGAAGGTGAGATACAATACTTCTAAGACTAGTATGGCACTGTTTTATTCTGGATCCTTAGATTACCAATATGGCATAACAGGTTCCTTTATAAATTATGAATTAGAAAAAAGTCATCTTTCAGAAAAAATATTATGCTGATAACAAATATTATATCCAGTGAAGGGTTAGAAGTATGATACCCAGTCCTTGTTATTAAGGAGCTGACACATCTTGAAGAAAAGGAAACAAGTTATAGAAGTGAACAATTAAGTGTGAAATCATGTGACAAATGTTAAGTGCCTCTCAAAAGAGAGATCACTGCAGTTTGGAGTAAGCATTTAAACTAATCCATTTACTCTAGCTGAAAAGTGTTCTTACTGTCATTAAATTAAATCCCATGGATTTTCTGCAAGATATCAGGTATAGCAACAAGGTTCCTTTCTCATACTAGCATTGAAAAACCTGGGTTAAACAATGATAAACATTTTTAATTAAAACAAGGTTAAGCAGATAAATTATAAGGTATTTGAGTGAAATTTGAATTTCAGATAAACACTAAATGACTTCTCAATGTAAGTATGTCCAAAATACTCCATAGGACATAGTTATACTAAAAACATAACTTGTTGTTGGGGCTCCTGGGTGGCCCAGGCAGTTTCAGCTCAGGCCACGATCTCAGGGTTGTGAGGTGGAGCCCCATGTCAGGTTGTTCATTCAGTTGGGAATCTGCTTCAGATTCTCTTTCTCCCTCTCCATCTGCCTCTAACCCCCCCATGCATGTTCATGCTTTCTCTCTCAAATAAATAAATAAATATTTAAAATGATAATAATAATTTGTTGTTTATCTGATCCAAGTTATCACTGGGCATGCTGTTTTCTTTTTTATTTGTTAAATCTATTAAAGCAAGACAACTCAGAGCCTTTAAAAAGCTAGTGCTAAATGTAAGCATAGGTTACATATTAATTAAGGCAGCAGAGAGCATAGTGACAAAGAACAAAAGATCCCAAAGCTTGACTGTGTAAGTTTGAAACTCTGCTCTGTGATTTGCTAGCTCCTGAGAGAGTTACTTAATTTTTCTATGCCTCAATTTCCTCATCTTACAGATAATAATAATAATAAATTATATATATATTACATATATATAATACATATTTTACAGATGATAATAATACCTATCTCATAAGGTTGTTTTAAAGATTAATGAGCTACTACTTGTAAAGTTTGTACAACAGTGCCTGACCCAAAGAAAATGTAAAATAATAACAAATTAAATGGCAATTGAAAACTCCCAGGAATGGAAGAGGAGACTATAATAAAATATTTGACCACCTAAGCATCCATTAACACCTCATAAAATATGTGGCAAGATTCTTTTTTAGGTGGTAATGGGATAAAGGCCTGGCTTCACCCTAAATGAATCCAATGTTACTTTTTCAGTTATCAAATGTCTGAGGAGACTTCTTAAGTCAAAGTCAGTGTTTCTTAACTGGGGGTAATTTTGCAGTCCAAAGGACATATGGAAATGGCTGAAAACATTTTTGAGTGTCAAAATTGAGGGGATGGGAGTGTGTGCTACTGGCTTCTTTCTGCACTGAACTTCTACTAGAAAGCTTAATAAGCTTAATAAGATAATATGTTTATGAGTGATTTAGAATTAGCACAATACTCGACAAGGTATGTTTTATAGTTTTTATGCATTGAATTTCAGATCCCCAACTTCAGTTCTTTGCTCAAATGGCAGCTTATTATTGAAAATCTATACTGAACATCCTATTTAATATTGCAACCTCTACTCTTATTTTCACTCCCTTATAACATGTTTTCTTTTCCCCTAGAAAAAATTTCACCAATAATATACAATGTAATTCATATATTTACTGTTTTTGTTATGTATTTTATGTCACTACAATATACTCTTAGTGAAAGTGGGAACTTTCTGTTTTTAAAAATTTTCCCACTGATGTCCTCTCAGTATCTACAATTAAAACTATCCTGGGTCTTCAACATGTGTGATGACTTTGGATATGCAGACTGGTAACCTTAAAATTTGAGGTAAGATTTCTAATAATCAGATTGATTCCATTATTTCTTTCTATTAAAAAAGATAAAAGTATACATGAATATGTGATTTTAAAATAAATTTATAAGTATATGGTCAGAGAAAGGAAGAAAGGGGTGGAGGTAAAGAGTTTCTGGTCAAACTTCAGCCTTTTTAGTAAAATCAATGATTATAGATAATGGGACAAACTGAAATTTTGCAATTTTAAAAAGTAGTTGATATAGTTGTCATAACATGCCTAGTTTATATTTATTGAACTTGTCTACACATCCTTTGAGCAAAAAAGAGTAAAATATAAATCTTTCTGGCTCACACACATACTTTCTCATCACCTTTGCATCAAAGATAAAGCAAACTACTCATTCTTTAAAAGTAGATCTATATTTACTAGAGCCTAGAAATTTAGAAGGAAAAAAAAAAGGGCTGAGATCCAGAATGGAAAGAAATTTAAAACATAGACCAGAGTTTGCTCTAAAAACTGCAAAATAGACACAAATTTCTAATATAAAGAACCAAACAGTACCTGAGGCTTATGCAATTCCCCTCTCCAGAAAACCACCCTAGCTACTTCTGTGAAAAAGACTACACAGATAACATTAACTGAATGGCTAATAATGTAACAGTCTTCATCAGAAACTGACAAACAAGAGGCAACAATGGGCACAGAGGTAAAGTGGGAAGGAAGCTGCTGTTTAAAGATGTATTCAGGAAAGATTGTGGGGAGGGCACACATTTCCATCATTTAGCTTACTCTTCCAGGTGATTGGGTTTTATTATGCTGACTTATCTTTAAAGTGGCCACAGGGTTGCAATAGAACCCTGCTTTTACCCTTACTAGGGCTTCCGTCATCTGGCTGACTGCAGAGACTGCAAAGCAGATTTTTCATTTTGTTGCCCTGCCAGGAAATGTACAAGCCTTTTCACCAACTAGGGAATAAACCTCTCTTCTTAATCTGGCACAAATAAGGAAGAGAAAAAAAAATTTCTGACCTGGAAATTCAAGCACTAAGTATAAAATCACTGTCGTTGTGTTGCTTTGGGTTCGTTAACATATCTGACTAGAGAGGTTTGGTGGAAGGTACAACGGAACATGATACTAATATCGAACACTTTAACAGCCATAGTTCGTAAACCTTATCATCTGTCAGAATGTCCTGAAGGTGTTTTTTTAAAAAGTTCCCAACTCCCAAAGTTTCTGATTCAGTAGGTCTAAGGTAGGGCCTGGCTACTGGAAATTCTAAGTGCCCAATTGATAGTTGATTTTGCTGGTTTGGGGACCACAGTTTGAGAAACCACTGGACTATGTAGAAAGGTCAAATTTTGCTACATTTAAAGATGATTAATATTGTCTCCTATCACAACATTTTTTTAAACTGGTCTGCACAATTTTAAGAAATAATTTCAAAATGATAACTAAATTTTGAGTATATATTTTCACAGTTTTGAGAATTGTATAAAATTAAAGACATAACAACTAGCCTCTTCTATAGATTTAGAGATTCTAAAAATCAATTTACATTGCACTGAAAAGAAGAGTATAATGGAACCTATTTGTAAACATAGAATCAGGAAACAAAATAGTAAAAAACTGTAAGTCTATGCGGATGAAAGCAAAATTCTTTTCCAAGAATGAATTTAACATAAGCAATTTTTAATAAGGAAATCCACAGTTCTATGCATTAATCCTTAGATGCTATTTCCCTGTATTCAAGAAAGGCAGAAAGTAGGTATTCTGGCAGGATTAAGATTAAAAAATAAAGATGATTCCAAATGAGAATGAAACTTGCACGGAAATCTTGGAAAGAATAGTCTATAGAACAGTTTATAATTTGTCACCTCCTATAAACTCTTCAATAAGAAATGAATAGATACACAGGTTTGATATTTATATATAGATATCCTCACTAATAACTGCAGTTATACCTATTTATAATCTGTGCATAGTCATTTTTTTTTATTTTACCACCATACCAATGATAGAAAATTAAGAACACTCTTTTATCGTTAGTTATCTCTTTCTTCTCTCCCACAGACACACAAACCTGCACATGCATGCATGAATGCCTACACACACACACACACACACACTGGTGAGATTATATGCTGATTTCTTTGTTTTAGCTAAGAAATAAGAAACCGAAGCACCAAGGTACCGTATTCTTGTGATAAAAATTATGAAGTGTTTTCCTAATAGATGAGCAATCATAATAGCAACACTGTTATAAACCTAGCCAGTTCAAGATGACACCAGTCATTTAATTATTTTATGAAGCTGAATTTTTTAATATGTGTTATTAAGGTAAAACACTGCAATTTTCACATTTTTCTTTCTTGTGTAATGGAGACATTAAGACATCAAAACAATTGTTTTTCCTCTGAAAATCTCTCAAGTTTTATCAAATAAGTAGGCATCTATCAGTAATGCTCCAGTCAACAACCTTTACCAAATGCACAATCCTACTTTGAGATGTAGTCTGTTGCCATGAGAAC
This sequence comes from Mustela erminea, assembly GCF_009829155.1. Taxonomy (NCBI): domain Eukaryota; kingdom Metazoa; phylum Chordata; class Mammalia; order Carnivora; family Mustelidae; genus Mustela; species Mustela erminea. The sequence continues at coordinate 73,717,541 of NC_045635.1, read as the reverse complement.
ATACATTATCCAGTGAACAAGCTCTTTTTTGTTAAAATGATTATAATTTATAAGATACAGCTAAGGGGGAAAAAGGGATAAATATCATCAATAGAACATGTTAATGTGCCATTTTATTTCATGTTTTTTATTGGTTATTTTATTTTATTTACCTTAAATTATTTTTATTAACATATAATGTATTATTTGCCCCAGGGGTACAGGTGTGTGAATCATCAGGCATACACATTTCACAGCACTCACCATAGCATGTACTCTCCCCAAAACCCATAACCCAACCACCCTCTCCCTACCCCCCAACCCCCCCCAGCAACCTTCAGTTTGTTTTGTGAGATAAAGAGTCTCTTATGGTTCATCTCCCTCCTGATCTCCCTACTGCACACAACCCCCCACCCTGCCTCTCAAATTCCTTATATCAGAGAGGTCATATGAAAATTGTCTTTCTCTGATTGACTTATTTCCCTCAGCATAAAACCCTCTAGTTCCATCTTATTGGTTATTTTAAACAAAAGTTACTTAAGAGAAAAAAAATATAAGGACAGTCAGATCTTCCTCTGTTCCCCCGAAAGCAGGCAATAAATCTCCCAATGTGAAATGTACCCTCCCTGTAGCAGGGGTAAAGAGACACCATTGTCACCAGAGGTGGGGAAATTTAGAATAGAGAAGACTGTATACTTTTTACTAATTTACCACCCCAGGTACAAACTCTGTTTAGAATACCTTATTAAATAAACTCCCAAAGTTATGTTTTCCTTGTCTTGTGAATTCCTCACAGATTTTATTGTCTCTCTTTCTAAAAGTTATAAAAACTGCCTGTCTTGGTCATTTCTTTGGTTCTCAATTTCCTTATTGGGCTTCCATGTGTGTGGAATAAAACTTTGTGGGTTTTTTTTTCCTCCTGTTAATCTATCTCATCTATTCTTTCTTCTTTTTTTTTCAGCATAACAGTATTCATTATTTTTGCACCACACCCAGTACTCCATGCAATCCATGCCCTCTCCAATACCCACCACCTGGCTCCCCCAATCTCCCAACCCCCACCCCTTCAAAACCCTCAGATTGTTTTCAGAGTCCATAGTCTCTCATGGTTCACCTCCTCTTCCAATTTCCCTCAACTCCCTTCCCCTCTCCATCTCCCCTTGTCCTCCATGCTATTTGTTACGCTCCACAAATAAGTGAAACCATATGATAATTGACTCTCTCTGCTTGACTTATTTCACTCAGCATAATCTCTTCCAGTCCTGTCCATGTTGCTACAAAAGTTGGGTATTCGTCCTTTCTGATGGAGGCATAATACTCCATAGTGTATATGGACCACATCTTCCTTATCCATTCGTCCATTGAAGGGCATCTTGGTTCTTTCCACAGTTTGGTGACCGTGGCCATTGCTGCTATAAACATTGGGGTACAGATGGCCCTTCTTTTCACTACATCTGTATCTTTGGGGTAAATACCCAGTAGTGCAAAATATACAGTGGAAAAAAGACAGTTTCTTCAATAAATGGTGCTGGGAAAACTGGACAGCTATATGTAGAAGAATGAAACCTGACCATTCTCTTACACCATACACAAAGATAAACTCAAAATGGATAAAAGACCTCAATGTGAGACAGGAATCCATCAGAATTCTAGAGGAGAACATAGGTAGTAATCTTTTTGATATCAGCCACAACAACTTCTTTCAAGATATGTCTCCAAAGGCAAAGGAAGCAAAAGCAAAAATAAACTTTTGGGACTTCACCAAAATCAAAAGCTTCTGCACAGCACAGGAAACAGTCAAGAAAACAAAGAGGCAACCCATGGAATGGGAGAAGATATTTACAAATGACAGCACAGACAAAAGGTTGATATCCAGGATCTATAAAGAACTTCTTAAACTCAACACACACAAAACAGACAATCATATTAAAAAAAAATAGGCAGAAGGCATGAACAGACACTTCTCCAATGAAGACATACAAATGGCTATCAGACACATGAAAAAATGTTCATCATCACTAGCCATCAGGGAGATTCAAATTAAAACCACATTGAGAGGGGCGCCTGGGTGGCTCAGTGGGTTAAGCCTCTGCTTTCGGCTCAGGTCATGATCTCAGGGTCCTGGGATGGAGCCCCACATCAGGCTCTGCTCAGCAGGGAGCCTGTTTCCTCCTCTCCCTCTGTCTGCCTCTCTGTCTACTTGTGATCTTTTTCCCTGTCAAATAAATAAATAAAATCTTAAAAAAAAAAAAAGAAAAAAGAAAACCCACATTGAGATATCACCTTACACCAGTTAGAATGGCCAAAATTGGCAAAACAGGAAACAACATGTGTTGGAGAGGATGTGGAGAAAGGGGAACCCTCTTACACTGTTGATGGGGATGCAAGTTGGTGCAGCCTCTTTGGAGAACAGTGTGGAGATTCCTCAAGAAATTATTTCATGTTTTTACATTGTTCTTTCTCAGGTGCATTTTGAGTTAATTTGGAGGTCTTGTTTCAATTTTACTCTCTTCTTTTTCAATATTCATATCTAACTTAATGACTTTTTATTTTTGGAACTTTGTTTCATTTAGCAGTGTGTCATGGAAATACTTTTGTTCTAAAGGTACACAGTATTCTTTTTAGTGACTTCATTGTATTCAATCCTATGATGTAACCTATAAATTCTTAATCCACTTGTCTTAATCTCTGAACATTCAAAATGCATTCTGGGTACTCTTTATGACATTTTCTACTTATTATGTATTACTATGTACTTGGTTGTGCCTTTATTTCCCTAGTCTGCTGTGAGTTCCTATAGGGTAAAAACTGTGTTTCACTAATGATGTACTATATGTTGGCTAATTGAATTTAAATTAAAAAAAAACTGTGTTTCAATTTCTCATTGGTCTCCAGTAATTGCTACCAAATCCACAGGAGTGGTTTGGTAAAAATAGATATTATTTTTGCTAAATGTATAAATATTTCAAGCCAGAACAAAGAGTATCAACCAAACTAGTTATAATGTTGTTTCAAATTACCGGGTTTCTTGATACAATAACTTAATGACATTTTTAAAAGATTTTATTTATTTATTTATTTGACAGACAGAGATCACAAGTAGGCAGAGATGCAGGCAGAGAGAGAGAGAGAGAGAGAGAAGGAAACAGGCTCCCTCCTGAGCAGAGAGCCCGATACAGGGCTCTATCCAGGACTCCTGGATCACGACCTGAGATGAAGGCAGAAGGCAAAAGCTTTAACCCACTGAGCCGCCCAGGCGCCCCCTTAATGATATTTTTAAAGATTTTTAAAAATGTTTTATTTATTCATTTGAGAGAGGGAGACAGAGAGAGCATACAAGCAAGGGGAGAGAGAGGGGAAAAGGGAGAAGCAGGTTCCCAGCTGAGCCAGCCTGGTGTCTGATGGGGGGTTCAATCCCAGGACTTGGAGATCATGACCTGAGCAGAAAGTAGATGCCTAACCATCTAAGCCACCCAGGTGCCCCTAACTTAATGACTTTTATCAGAAACATTAGGGAGTACCTGGTGTGCATGGTATTGTGCTGTAAATTAAAATGAGTTCAAGGACTTGCAAATTGAAGAGTGTGGTAGTGATTTCTTCTAATAACTACATTAGACAGTTATAAGTTACCTGTATGACAAAGAGAAATAATTCCAAAGTATCTCAATCAACTAAATAATCTTCACAATGTATCATTCAGTGTAACTTCAGTGGTTATTCAAGGGTCAATCACCAAATATCCCCACTTTTTTGTTTTAAATCTTTTCTCCTAAAATGTATGAATCTTCTATTCTACTCATAATGCAATGAATATGACTGGTCTTTCTGTATCTTGGGCGGTTACATCTGTAAATTTCCATGTCCCTATTTTAGAATAGGAAGAACCACCTCAGAGTCTTTGTGGGAGGTTTAAATGAAAAAATTAAAGTGGAAGGACCTAGTATTGTACTTAGCATATGGTAGATCCTCAGTAAAAATTGGTTGGATCTCAAGCTATGCTAACCTTCTAGAAATGGAATGTTTAAGAAAAAAAAAAAAAAAAAAGACTGCATTGAGTATACAGTGATCCCAAGATTGGCCCATGGCATTTCTTTTTCTTTAATTTCTTCTACTAAATTGACTAAGGACTTAGTTAATGTAGAAATCATTCATTAAGGTTTTATAGTATTTTTTGTCTTCCTAATAAACAGACAAAAACAAACATGAAATTTTGTAACTAAAATCTCTCATATTAGTTCCAAGGTAGTTGGAAGATTTCAGGCTCACATTATTTGAGTCACATTTTTTTTTCCTTAAATTTAAATTAGGTGAGAATTTTGAAGATGGCGGAGAAGTAGCAGGCTGAGACTGCTTCAGCTAGCCGGAGATCAGCTAGATAGCTTATCTAAAGATTGCAAACACCTGAAAATCCATCGGCAGATCGAAGAGAAGAAGAACAGCAATTCTGGAAACAGAAAAACAACCAATTTCTGAAAGGTAGGACCGGCGGAGAAGTGAATCCAAAGCGACGGGAAGATAGACCCCGGGGGGAGCGGCGGAGCAACCGCGCACAAAATCAGGACTTTTAAGTCTGTTCCGCTGAGGGACATCGCTCCAGAGGCTAAACCGGGGCAAAGCCCACACGGGTTCAGCATGGCCTCAGGTCCCGCAGGGTCACAGAAGGATCAGGGGTGTCTGAGTGTCGAAGACCTTGCGGGTATTGGAACGGGAAAGCCGGCTACAGAGACAGAACCAACAGTAAGCTCACAGCTCCGTGTAACCTTGAACCGGTCGCAGGCTCGGTGAGCTCGGAGCGCGGCCGGAGGTCAGGCAGACGGGAGTAACTGGGCGCTGTTCTCTGAGGGCGCACTGAGGAGTGGGGCCCTGGGCTCTCCGCTCCTCCGGGCCGGAGACCAGGAGGCCGCCATTTGCATTCCCGTCCTCTGGAACTCTACGGAAAGCGCTCAGGGAACAAAAGCTCCTGAAAGCAAACCCGAGCGGATTACTCACCCCGGCCCCGGGTAAGGGCCGTGCAATTCCTCCTGGGGCAAAGACACTTGAGAATCACTACAACAGGCCCCTCCCCCAGAAGATCAACAAGAAATCCAGCCAAGACCAAGTTCACCTACCAAGGACTGCGGTTTCAATACCAAGGAGAGCAGCAGAATTCCAGAGGAGGAGAAAGCCAAGCATGCAACTCATGGCTTTTTCCCTGTGATTTTTTTTTAGTCTTGCAGTTAATTTAATTTTTTTCTTTTTCATTTTTTGTTTTTTTTTTTTTTAGCCTTCGGGTAAAATTTTTTTTTTTTTAACTGTTACCTTTTTCTTTATTAACGATTTTTTACTAGTTTATCTAATATATATATTTTTTCTTTTTTACATTTTTCTTAGGTGTTTTCTTTTTTTTTATTCTTTTCTTTTCTTTTTTTTTCTTTTTTCTTTTTTTTTTCTTTCTTCCTTTTTGAACCTCTTTTTATCCCCTTTCTCCCCCCTCACGATTTTGGATCTCTTCTAATTTGGTTAAAGCATTTTTTCCTGGGGTTGTTGCCACCCTTTTAGTATTTTACTTGCCCCTTCATATACTCTTATCTGGACAAAATGACAAGACGGAAAAATTCAACACAAAAAAAAGAACAAGAGGCAGTACCGAAGGCTAGGGACCTAATCAATACAGACATTGGTAATATGTCAGATCTAGAGTTCAGAATGACAATTCTCAAGGTTCTAGCCGGACTTGAAAAAGGCATGGAAGATATTAGAGAAACCCTCTCGAGAGATATAAAAGCCCTTTCTGAAGAAATAAAAGAACTAAAATCTAACCAAGTTGAAATCAAAAAAGCTATTAATGAGGTGCAGTAAAAAATGGAGGCTCTCACTGCTAGGATAAATGAGGCAGAAGAAAGAACTAGTGATATAGAAGACCAAATGACAGAGAATAAAGAAGCTGAGCAAAAGAAGGACAAACAGCTACTGGACCACGAGGGGAGAATTCGAGAGATAAGTGACACCATAAGATGAAACAACATTAGAATAATTGGGATTCCAGAAGAAGAAGAAAGAGAGAGGGGAGCAGAAGGTATACTGGAGAGAATTATTGGGGAGAATTTCCCCAATATGGCAAAGGGAACAAGCATCAAAATTCAGGAGGTTCAGAGAACGCCCCTCAAAATCAATAAGAATAGGCCCACACCCTGTCACCTAATAGTAAAATTTACAAGTCTCAGTGACAAAGAGAAAATCCTGAAAGCAGCCCGGGAAAAGAAGTTTGTAACATACAATGGTAAAAATATTAGATTGGCAGCTGACTTATCCACAGAGACCTGGCAGGCCAGAAAGAGCTGGCATGATATTTTCAGAGCACTAAACGAGAAAAACATGCAGCCAAGAATACTATATCCAGCTAGGCTATCACTGAAAATAGAATGAGAGATTAAAAGCTTCCAGGACAAACAAAAACTGAAAGAATTTTCAAATACCAAACCAGCTCTACAGGAAATATTGAAAGGGGTCCTCTAAGCAAAGAGAGAGACACCAAGTGGTAGATCAGAAAGAAACAGAGACCATATACAGTAACAGTCACCTTACAGGCAATACAATGGCACTAAATTCATATCTCTCAATAGTTACCCTGAATGTTAATGGGCTAAATGCCCCTGTCAAAAGACACAGGGTATCAGAATGGATTAAAAAACAAAACCCATCTATATGTTGCCTCCAAGAAACTCATTTTAAGCTCGAAGACACCTCCATATTTAAAGTGAGGGGGTGGAAAAGAATTTACCATGCTAATGGACATAAGAAGAAAGCAGGAGTGGCAATCCTTATATCAGATCAATTAGATTTTAAGCCAAAGACTATAATAAGAGATGAGGAAGGACACTATATCATACTCAAAGGGTCTGTCCAACAAGAAGATCTAACAATTTTAAATATCTATGCCCCCAACGTGGGAGCAGCCAACTATATAAACCAATTAATAACAAAATCAAAGAAACACATCAACAATAATACAATAATAGTAGGGGACTTTAACACTCCCCTCACTGAAATGGACAGATCATCCAAGCAAAAGATCAGCAAGGAAATAAAGGCCTTAAACGACACACTGGACCAGATGGACATCACAGATATATTCAGAATATTTCATCCCAAAGCAACAGAATACACATTCTTCTCTAGTGCACATGGAGCATTCTCCAGAATAGATCACATCCTCGGTCCTAAATCAGGACTCAACCGGTATCAAAAGATTGGGATCATTCCCTGCATATTTTCAGACCACAATGCTCTAAAGCTAGAACTCAACCACAAAAGGAAGTTTGGAAAGAACCCAAATACATGGAGACTAAACAGCATCCTTCTAAAGAATGAATGGGTCAACCGGGAAATTAAAGAAGAATTGAAAAAAATCATGGAAACAAATGATAATGAAAATACAACGGTTCAAAATCTGTGGGACACAACAAAGGCAGTCCTGTGAGGACAATATATAGCGGTAAAAGCCTTTCTCAAGAAACAAGAAAGGTCTCAGGTACACAACCTAACCCTACACCTAAAGGAGCTGGAGGAAGAACAAGAAAGAAACCCTAAGCCCAGCAGGAGAAGAGAAATCATAAAGATCAGAGCAGAAATCAATGAAATAGAAACCAAAAAAACAATAGAACAAATCAACGAAACTAGGAGCTGGTTCTTTGAAAGAATTAATAAAATTGATAAACCCCTGGCCCGACTTATCAAAAAGAAAAGAGAAAGGACCCAAATAAATAAAATCATGAATGAAAGAGGAGAGATCACAACTAACACCAAAGAAATACAAACTATTATAAGAACATACTATGAGCAACTCTACGCCAATAAATTTGACAATCTGGAAGAAATGGATGCATTCCTAGAAACATATAAACTACCACAACTGAACCAGGAAGAAATAGAAAGCCTGAACAGACCCATAACCAGTAAGGAGATTGAAACAGTCATTAAAAATCTCCAAACAAACAAAAGCCCAGGGCCAGACGGCTTCCCGGGGGAATTCTATCAAACATTTAAAGAAGAACTAATTCCTATTCTCCTGAAACTGTTCCAAAAAATAGAAATGGAAGGAAAACTTCCAAACTCATTTTATGAGGCCAACATCATTTTGATCCTAAAACCAGACAAGGATCCCACCAAAAAAGAGAGCTATAGACCGATATCCTTGATGAACACAGATGCGAAAATACTCAACAAAATACTAGCCAATAGGATTCAACAGTACATTAAAAAGATTATTCACCACGACCAAGTGGGATTTATTCCAGGGCTGCAAGGTTGGTTCAACATCCACAAATCAGTCAATGTGATAAAACACATCAATAAAAGAAAGAACAAGAACCATATGATACTCTCAATAGATGCTGAAAAAGCATTTGACAAAGTACAACATCCCTTCCTGATCAAAACTCTTCAAAGTGTAGGGATAGAGGGCACATACCTCAATATCATCAAAGCCATCTATGAAAAAACCACCGCAAATATCATTTTCAATGGAGAAAAACTGAAAGCTTTTCCGCTAAGGTCAGGAACACGGCAAGGATGTCCATTATCACCACTGCTATTCAACATAGTACTAGAGGTCATAGCCTCAGCAATCAGACAACAAAAGGAAATTAAAGGCATCCAAATTGGCAAAGAAGAAGTCAAAGTATCACTCTTCGCAGATGATATGATACTATATGTGGAAAACCCAAAAGACTCCACTCCAAAACTGCTAGAACTTATACAGGAATTCAGTAAAGTGTCAGGATATAAAATCAATGCACAGAAATCAGTTGCATTTCTCTACACCAACAGCAAGACAGAAGAAAGAGAAATTAAGGAGTCAATCCCATTTACAATTGCACCCAAAACCATAAGATACCTAGGAATAAACCTAACCAAAGAGGCACAGAATCTATACTCAGAAAACTATAAAGTACTCATGAAAGAAATTGAGGAAGACACAAAGAAATGGAAAAATGTTCCATGCTCCTGGATTGGAAGAATCAATATTGTGAAAATGTCTATGCTACCTAAAGCAATCTACACATTTAATGCAATTCCTATCAAAGTACCATCCATCTTTTTCAAAGAAATGGAACAAATAATTCTAAATTTATATGGAACCAGAAAAGACCTCGAATAGCCAAAGGGATATTGAAAAAGAAAGCCAACGTTGGTGGCATCACAATTCCGGACTTCAAGCTCTATTACAAAGCTGTCGTCATCAAGACAGCATGGTACTGGCACAAAAACAGACACATAGATCAATGGAACAGAATAGAGAGCCCAGAAATAGACCCTCAACTCTATGGTCAACTAATCTTCGACAAAGCAGGAAAGAATGTCCAATGGAAAAAAGACAGCCTCTTCAATAAATGGTGCTGGGAAAATTGGACAGCCACATGCAGAAAAATGAAATTGGACCATTTCCTTACACCACACATGAAAATAGACTCCAAATGGATGAAGGACCTCAATATGCGAAAGGAGTCCTCAAAATCCTTGAGGAGAACACAGGCAGTAACCTCTTCAACCTCTGCCGCAGCAACATCTTCCTAGGAACAACGCAAAAGGCAAGGGAAGCAAGGGCAAAAATGAACTATTGGGATTTCATCAAGATCAAAAGCTTTTGCACAGCAAAGGAAACAGTTAACAAAATCAAAAGACAACTGACAGAATGGGAGAAGATATTTGCAAATGATATATCAGATAAAGGACCAGTGTCCAGAATCTATAAAGAACTTAGCAAACTCAACACCCAAAGAACAAATAATCCAATCAAGAAATGGGCAGAGGACATGAACAGACATTTCTGCAAAGAAGACATCCAGATGGCCAACAGACACATGAATAAGTGTTCCATATCACTCGGCATCAGGGAAATACAAATCAAAACCACAATGAGATATCACCTCACACCAGTCAGAATGGCTAAAATCAACAAGTCAGGAAATGACAGATGCTGGCGAGGATGTGGAGAAAGGGGAACCCTCCTACACTGTTGGTGGGAATGCAAGCTGGTGCAGCCACTCTGGAAAACAGCATGGAGGTTCCTCAAAATGTTGAAAATAGAACTGCCCTATGACCCAGCAATTGAACTATTGGGTATTTACCCTAAGGATACAAACGTAGTGATCCAAAGGGGCACATGCACCCGAATGTTTATAGCAGCAATGTCCACAATAGCCAAACTATGGAAAGAACCTAGATGTCCATCAACAGATGAATGGATGAAGAAGATGTGGTATATATACACAATGGAATACTATGCAGCCATCAAAAGAAATGAAATCTTGCCATTTGCGACAACATGGATGGAACTAGAGCGTATTATGCTTAGCGAAATAAGTCAAGCAGAAAAAGACAACTATCATATGATCTCCCTGATATGAGGAAGTGGTGATGCAACATGGGGGCTTAAGTGGGTAGGAGAAGAATAAATGAAACAAGATGGGATTGGGAGGGAGACAAACCATAAGTGACTCTTAATCTCACAAAACAAACTGAGGGTTGCTGGGGGGAGGGGGTTTGGGAGAAGGAGGTGGGATTATGGACATTGGGGAGGGTATGTGCTTTGGTGAGTGCTGTGAAGTGTGTAAACCTGGTGATTCACAGACCTGTACCCCTGGGGATAAAAATATATGTTTATAAAAAATAAAAAATTAATTAAAAAAAAATTTAAATTAGGTGACATTTTTACCCACATGGGTAAATGCAAATTTAAGGAGAGTATGCCTTCTATTGGAAAAACAAAACAAAAGAAAACAAAACAAAACAAAAAACAGGAAAAGTGTATCTTAAGTTTTCCTGGCAAATTCAGCCTTACTATATTAATGTTGAAATTCCTTTACCCATTATTTGTTACAAATATTTATGGATGCATATGTAATGGCAGGTGTTGAAGCAAAATCACTGCAGATATTTTTCTCTTTTGCTAATAACTCTAGTATATGAGGATTTTATTTTCATCTTCTATCATAAGGGCTTTAGTTTGAATGAAGAATATCAAATGTTTACTGAATATAAAATTTAGAATTATTATAAGATTATGTCTGTGCTGACTGTGGGTTTATGCAGACAAAATAGAATTTGATGTTTTATTAGCTTGCAAGCAGTTACATATTTATATACTCCAAAGCTTGAAATATAAAAGGGAAGATTATTTGGGTAATCCAATTGACTCTAAAACTACAAACTAATCAGAACTGCACATGTAATTTTCCAGCTCACAACTTATAGTGACAGTTTAGGTTACTCTGATTTTCTCCTCTATTCTTCCCCTATCTGATCCCATCCTTAAACATACTAATAGTCAATTATATTTCTTTCTTTTTTTAAAGATTTTATTTAATTATTTGACAGAGAGAGATCACAAGAAGGAAGAGAGGCAGGCAGAGAGAGAGAGGAGGAAGCAGGCTCCCCACTGAGCAGAGAGCCTGACACTGGCTCGATCCCAGGATCCTGGGATCATGACCTGAGCCCAAGGCAGAGGCTTTAACCCACTGAGCCACCCAGGTGCCCCTATTTCTTTCTTTAGAGGAAAAAATAGTTTTAAAATTTACTTTGCACAAAGCCCAACAAAAATCAACAATTAATATAAATGCAGTTATCTAACATTTTCTATTTGTATGACTGTTTAAATATTGTGAACTCAGCCAGAGGAAACTTGTAATGTGAAGAAAGGAAAATAAAGAGGAAATTAAGACCTAATATCTAATGTCTTATAATACTAATATATTGTAAACAGATTTGAACAAATCAAACTTCCTGTCTCAGATTCAATTTTATGAAATTGTTCTTTTTTAATGATTCAGTTATTTGGATAATGGCTTTAAGGATCAATATTATAACTTTGATTCCAGCGACGTTATATTCAATTTAGTACCATATGTTATTAATTTCTACATTTGACTTGTACTCGTCTTAATGTTCACTTTGGATGACTTTAAGGAAAATGCCTCCACGCCCTGAACAGCTGTCTCTCTCCAGTTCCCTTAGAGAGTGTCGTTTTCCAAATCTGAATTGATCACTAGGGAAAATCACTTTGGTTACTGCCTCTGTGTCCACTGTCACCTCCTAACCATTATTCAGTTACTATTTGGCATTATTCCAGTGTGAAAATACCGTTTTGGTTTTTTTTTTAATATTTTTTTATTTTTATTTTTATTTTTTTTTAATTTTTTATTTTTTTATAAACATATATTTTTAGCCCAAGGGGTACAGGTCTGTGAATCGCCAGGTTTACACACTTCACAGCACTCACCAAAGCACATACCCTCCCCAATGTCCATACCCAAACCCCCTCCCCCCCAGCAACCCTCAGTTTGTTTTGTGAGATTAAGAGTCACTTATGGTTTGTCTCCCTCCCAATCCCATCTTGTTTCATTTATTCTTCGCCTACCCACTTAAGCCCCCATGTTGCATCACCACTTCCTCATATCAGGGAGATCATATGATAGTTGTCTTTCTCCACTTGACTTATTTCGCTAAGCATGATATGCTCTAGTTCCATCCACATTGTCACAAATGGCAAGATTTCATTTCTTTTGATGGCTGCATAGTATTCCACTGTGTATATATACCACATCTTCTTCATCCATTCATCTGTTGATGGACATCTAGGTTCTTTCCATAGTTTGGCTATTGTGGACATTGCTGCTATAAACATTCGGGTGCATGTGCCCCTTTGGATCACTACGTTTGTATCCTTAGGGTAAATACCCAATAGTGCAATTGCTGGGTCATAGGGCAGTTCTATTTTCAACATTTTGAGGAACCTCCATGCTGTTTTCCAGAGTGGCTGCACCAGCTTGCATTCCCACCAACAGTGTAGGAGGGTTCCCCTTTCTCCACATCCTCGCCAGCATCTGTCATTTCCTGACTTGTTGATTTTAGCCATTCTGACTGGTGTGAGGTGATATCTCATTGTGGTTTTGATTTGTATTTCCCTGATGCCGAGTGATATGGAGCACTTTTTCATGTGTCTGTTGGCCATCTGGATGTCTTCTTTGCAGAAATGTCTGTTCATGTCCTCTGCCCATTTCTTGATTGGATTATTTGTTCTTTGGGTGTTGAGTTTGCTAAGTTCTTTATAGATTTTGGACACTGGTCCTTTATCTGAAATGTCGTTTGCAAATATCTTCTCCCATTCTGTCAGTTGTCTTTTGGTTTTGTGAACTGTTTCCTTTGCTGTGCAAAAGCTTTTGATCTTGATAAAATCCCAATAGTTCATTTTTGAGGTTGCTTCCCTTGCCTTTGGCAATGTTCCTAGGAAGA